>NW_027307779.1:614042-921063 GCF_047496885.1 Scyliorhinus torazame
ATCACCTCCACTAACATCCCAATAACAAAACATCCAGAAACACATCCTCAACACCTCCACTAACTCGTCAAGAACACAACCTCCAGATACACATCCTCATCACCTCCACTAACTTCCCAATAACACAACCTCCAGAAACACATCCTCATCACCTCCACTAACTTCCCAATAACACAACCTCCAGAACCACATCCTCATCAACCCATCTAACCCCAATAACACAACCTCCAGAAACACATTCACATCACCTCCACTAACTCCCCAATAACACAACCTCCAGAAACACATCCTCATCACCTCCACTAACTTCCCACTAACACAACCTCCAGAAACACATCCTCATCACCTCCACTAACTTCCCAATAACACAACCTCCAGAAATACATCCACAACACCTCCACTAACTTCCCAATAACACAACCTCCAGAAATACATCCTCATCATCTCTACTAACTTCCCAATCACACAACCTCCAGAAACCACATCCTCACCACCTCCACTAACTTCTCAATAGCACAACCTCCAGAAACACATTCACATCACCTCCACTAAATTCCCAATAACACAACCTCCAGAAATACATCCACATCACCTCCACTAACTCCCCAATAACACAACCTCCAGAAATACATCCACATCATCTCCACTAACTCCCAATAACTCAACCTCCAGAAACACATTCACATCACCTCCACTAACTTCCCAATAACACAACCTCCAGAAACACATCCTCATCACCTCCACTAACTTCCCAATAACACAACCTCCAGACACACATCCTCATCACCTCCACTAACTTCCCAATAACACAACCTCCAAAAACACATCCTCATCACCGCCACTAACTTCCCAATAACACAACCTCCAGAACCACATCCCCATCATCTACACTAACTTCCCAATATAACAACCTCCAGAAACACATCCTCATCACCTCCACTAACTTCCCAATAACACAACCTCCAGAATGACATCCTCATCACCTCCACTAACTTCCCAATAACACAACCTCCAGAAACACGTCCTCATCACCTCCACTAACTTCCCAATAACACAACCTCCAGAAACACATCCTCATCACCTCCACTAACTTCCCAATAACACAACCTCCAGAAAGACATCCTCATCACCTCCACTAACTTCCCAATAACACGACCTCCAGAAACACGTCCTCATCACCTCCACTAACTTCCCAATAACACAACCTCCAGAAACACATCCACATCACCTCCACTAACTCGTCAAGAACACAACCACCAGAAACACATCCTCATCACATCCACTAACTCGTCAAGAACACAACCTCCAGATACACATCCTCATCACCCCCACTAACTCGTCAAGAACACAACCACCAGAAACACATCCACATCACATCCACTAACTCGTCAAGAACACAACCACCAGAAACACATCCTCATCACATCCACTAACTCGTCAAGAACACAACCTCCAGATACACATCCTCATCACCTCCACTAACTTCCCAATAACACAACCTCCAGAAACACATCCTCATCACCTCCACTAACTTCCCAATAACACAACCCCCAGAAACACGTCCTCATCACCTCCACTAACCTCCCAATAACACAACCTCCAGAAACACATCCTCACCACCTCCAATAACCTCCCAATAACACAACCTCCAGAAACACATCCTCATCACCTCCACTAACTTCCCAATAACACAACCTCCAGATACACATCCTCATCACCTCCAATAACCTCCCAATAACACAACCTCCAGAAACACATCCTCATCACCTCCACTAACTTCCCAATAACACAACCTCCAGAAAGACATTCTCATCACCTCCACTAACTTCACAATAACACAACCTCCAGAACCACATCCTCATCACCTCCACTAACTTCCCTATAACACAACCTCCAGAAACACATCCGCATCACCTCCACTAACTTCCCAATAACACAACCTCCAGAAACACATCCTCATCACCTCCACTAACTTCACAATAACACAACCACCAGAAACCCATCCTGATCCCCTCCACTAACTTCCCAATAACACAACCTCCAGAAACACATCCACATCACCTCCACTAACTCGTCAAGAACACAACCACCAGAAACACATCCTCATCACATCCACTAACTCGTCAAGAACACAACCACCAGAAACACATCCTCATCACATCCACTAACTTCCCAATAACACAACCTCCAGAAAGACATCCTCATCACCTCCACTAACTTCCCAATAACACAACCTCCAGAAACACGTCCTCATCACCTCCACTAACTTCCCAATAACACAACCTCCAGAAACACGTCCTCATCACCTCCACTAACTTCCCAATAACACAACCTCCAGAAACACATACACATCACCTCCACTAACTCGTCAAGAACACAACCTCCAGATACACATCCTCATCACCCCCACTAACTCGTCAAGAACACAACCACCAGAAACACATCCTCATCACATCCACTAACTCGTCAAGAACACAACCACCAGAAACACATCCTCATCACATCCACTAACTCGTCAAGAACACAACCTCCAGATACACATCCTCATCACCTCCACTAACGTCCCAATAACACAACCTCCAGAAACACATCCTCATCACCTCCACTAACTTCCCAATAACACAACCTCCAGAAACACATCCTCATCGCCTCCACTAACTTCCCAATAACACAACCTCCAGAAACACATCCTCATCACCTCCACTAACTTCCCAATAACACAACATCCAGAAACACGTCCTCCTCACCTCCACTAACTTCCCAATAACACAACCTCCAGAAACACATCCTCATCACCTCCACTAACTTCCCAATAACACAACCTCCAGAAACACATCCTCATCACCTCCACTAACTTCCCAATAACACAACCTCCAGAAACACATCCTCATCACCTCCACTAACTTCCCAATAACACAACCTCCAGAAACACGTCCTCATCACCTCCACTAACCTCCCAATAACACAACCTCCAGAAACACATCCTCACCACCTCCAATAACCTCCCAATAACACAACCTCCAGAAACACATCCTCATCACCTCCACTAACTTCCCAATAACACAACCTCCAGATACACATCCTCATCACCTCCAATAACCTCCCAATAACACAACCTCCAGAAACACATCCTCATCACCTCCACTAACTTCCCAATAACACAACCTCCAGAAAGACATTCTCATCACCTCCACTAACTTCACAATAACACAACCTCCAGAACCACATCCTCATCACCTCCACTAACTTCCCTATAACACAGCCTGCAGAAACACGTCCTCATCACCTCCACTAACCTCCCAATAACACAACCACCAGAAACCCATCCTGATCCCCTCCACTAACTTCCCAATAACACAACCTCCAGGAACACAACCTCATCACCTCCACTAACCTCCCAATAACACAACCTCCAGAAACACATCCTCATCACCTCCACTAACTTCCCAATATCACAACCTCCAGAAACACATCCTCATCACCTCCACTAACTTCCCAATAACACAATCTCCAGAAACACATCAGCTCCACTAACTTCCCAATAATACAACCTTCAGATACCCATCCACATCATCTCCACTAACTTCCCATTAACAAAACCTCCAGAAACACATTCACTTCACCTCCACGAACTTCCCAATAACACAACATCCTGAATGACGTCCACTTCACCCCCATAAACATCCCAATAACACAACCTCCAGATACACATCCTCATCACCTCTACTAACTTCCCAATAACACAACCTCCAGAAACACATCCTCATCACCTCCACTAACCTCCCAATAACACAACCTCCAGAAACACATCCTCATCACCTCCACTAACTCCTCAAGAACACACCCTCCCAATACACATCCTCATCACCTCCATTAACTTCCCAATAACACAACCTCCAGAAACACATCCACTTCACCTCCACTAACTCCCCAATAACACAAACTCCAGAAACACATCCTCATCACCTCCACTAACTTCCCAAGAACACAACCTCCAGATCTGGCAGATGGAATACAATGTTGACAAATGTGAGGTTATCCATTTTGGTAAGAATAACGGCAAAAGGGATTATTATTTAAATGATAAAAAATTAAAACATGCTGATGTGCAGAGAGATCTGGGTGTGCTGATGCATGAGTCGCAGAAAGTTGGCTTTCAGGTGCAACAGGTGATTAAGAAGGCAAATGGAATTTTGTCCTTCATTGCTAGAGGGATGGAGTTTAAGACTAGGGAGGTTATGCTGCAATTGTATAAGGTGTTAGTGAGGCCACACCTGGAGTATTGTGTTCAGTTTTGGTCTCCTTACTTGAGAAAGGACGTACTGGCACTGGAGGGTGTGCAGAGGAGATTCACTAGGTTAATCCCAGAGCTGAAGGGGTTGGATTACGAGGAGAGGTTGAGTTGACTGGGACTGGACTCGTTGGAATTTAGAAGGATGAGGGGGGATCTTATGTAAACATTTAAGATTATGAAGGGAATAGATAGGATAGATGCGGGCAGGTTGTTTCCACTGGCGGGTGAAAGCAGAACTAGGGGGCATAGCCTCAAAATAAGGGAAAGTAGATTGAGGACTGAGTTTAGGAGGAACTTCTTCACCCAAAGGGTTGTGAATCTAAGGAATTCCTTGCCCAGTGAAGCAGTAGAGGCTCCTTCATTGAATGTTTTTAAGATAAAGATAGATAGTTTTTTGAAGAATAAAGGGATTAAGGGTTATGGTGTTCGGGCCGGAAAGTGGAGCTGAGTCCACAAAAGATCAGCCATGATCTCATTGAATGGTGGATCAGGATCGAGGGGCCAGATGGCCTACTCCTGCTCCTAGTTCTTATGTTCTTATGTTCTTATGTTCTATACACATCCACATCACCTCCACAACATCCCAATAACACCACCTCCAGAAACACATGCACATCCCCTCACTAACTTCCCAATAACACAACCTCCAGAAACACATCCACAGCCCCTCCACTAACTCCCCAATAACGCACCCTCCAGAAACACATCCAAAGCCCCTCCACTAACTTCCCAATAACACAACCACCAGAAACACATCCTCATCACCTCCAGTAACTTCCCAATAGCAGAATTGGACACTGAATGAAAATTAACTGTTTTCACTTTCGTTGGAAATGGTAGAAGTTATTGTGTGAGACTGTGGAGAATTTCAATCACAGAATGAGAACATTGATATTGAGATGCTGCCAGATTGGGAACCAATGTAGATCAGTGAGCAGAGGGACGGTACGTAACTGGCATTGTGTGTGGGTTAGGATATGGACAGCAGAGTTGGGGGTGATCTGTGCTTCATGAAGATTTATAACAGCAATTGAGTGACTCGAATTTAATCGCAATAGTCGAGTCTGGATTTGACACAGACACAGATGATGGATTATTCTGCGATGAGGCGATGGCAAGTGGGCAGGATTGGGAATAGAAAGACCATCTGGATATAAATAATTTCAGTGTCAAAGGGAGCGCGGAGATTGTGACCCCAGTCTCCGATTTCAGCCAGAGAGCGGTGTGTGGATACTGGATAGGGACTGAGATTAGTGACTGGAACTGAAGAACATGCATTCAATCTTTCCAAGATGGAAATTCCAGAGCAATAATACACTTAAAATAGTTTATACAATAAATAACTGGATAGTGAGACTTACCAGGGACACCGACAACAGCCAGGAGCGGATAATAACCCGCCTGAATTATCCAGAGTAGATCTTGGATCCAAAATGCTGAAAGGAAAGGATCTCGAGCAATCCAATAAAGACCCAAATATAAACTCCTGTCCATTGCTGTAACGTTCCTGTGGGTAGTTCCCAGATTCTGATCCATTGCTGTAACGTTCCTGTGGGTAGTTCCCAGATTCTGATCCATTGCTGTAACGTTCCTGTGGATAGTTCCCAGATTCTGGTCCATTGCTGTAACGTTCCTGTGGTTAGATCCCAGATTCTGATCCATTGCTGTAACGTTCCTGTGGGTAGTTCCCAGATTCTGATCCATTGCTGTAACGTCCCTGTGGATAGTTCCCAGATTCTGATCCATTGCTGTAACGTTCCTGTGGGTAGTTCCCAGATTCTGCTCCCTCCTCTCGGTCTCTCTGGGGCCGCTGATCTCTGGCAGTGTTGGAATTGACGCTCCCGCTGACAGTTTGGGATAACACAATGAAAGGAATCGCTTATTAATACAGAGACAAACCCTCCAGTGACACGGTTAGAATCCATAGAGACTGACATTAATCCCAGTCACTAAACAAACAGGCTCAGTTAACCCCTTTCAATCCAATACTTTTTCTATCACAATGAAATAGAAGATTAGCCGGGTCTGGATCGGTTGTGTGACAGTGACTGAGGGATGGAGTGTGGAAATAGTGGACACACTGACCCTGATACTCAATCCTCATTGATATCTGAGTGGTTCCAGGGGACTGGGGCATTTTCACTGCCCCATCCTGTTTATAAAAGGAGAGAGAGGGATAAACCCAGGAGTGATAGAGCAGTCAGTATAATGTTAGTCACCAGGACATTTCTAGGGCAGACTGGGCAACAGGAATCTTGCTCCTTCGCGAGGAAATGGTGTTATGTGACCAGAAACACGGCGATATTCGTGGGAAATCACATCGCATGTTGTTATTGCAGTTATATTTCGATATAACTGGAGGATTAATGAGGGAACTGATATGAATTTATGTACTGGGACATATTGTGATCAAATGTCATTTATTAGAGATGTTCTCGAGTCCCAAAGCCGTGGATTAAAGGGTCTGTGACAGTGAGAATGTGATATTGGCTAAGAAACAGAAAGCAGAGAGAAGCGGTGAATGATAGTTATTCAGGCAGGAGGGGAGGAGACACTGATGTTCACTCGGGGTCCACATGAGGACAATTGCTCTTCAAGATACAATTCACTGCGATAGGCTTCAATGGAAAGACTTTCAACATTCACAAATGACAGAGACTCAGCAATGACACAGTGAGCAGGGTAGCAGCAATCTTCAGCAGCATGTTCCCAGATCTGTGAAAGGGAGGGTCACGGGGAAAGTAAATTTAAATCACTGTCGTGTGGGTGATGCATTAGGGAGGAGGGTAGAGGACAGGAAATATAAACTAAACGGGACAAGTTTAAAACGTGTACAGGAAGGGAGCGGGGACATGTCCACACTTTGCACTGGAAGGTCATGGTGATAAGATTGGAAAAACCTCAGAAGATATTTAACTTGATCAATAGAGGCGGAGACTCCTAAAAGAAGGATGTTAGGATCATAGAGTCATCGAGGTCCAGAGCACAGAAAGGCCATTCGGCCCATCTGGACTGGGCAGGTCAAAAACAACCACCTGAGTATTTGAATCCCACTTTCTAACACTTTGCCAATAGCCTATAGAGTTATAACCAGGTTTATAGAGAGGACCATAGCTGAATAATTGCTTCTTGTTCAGCCGCTAAATATACAAAAGGATGTGAGGATCTTGGAGACAAAACAAAGGATATTTAATGGAGTGTTGTCAGGGATGGAGGATATCAGTTGAATGGTGGGATTAGTGAACTGGAATTGTAATCTGTAGATCAGTTTAAGGTAAAAAGCTATTTGACAGAGGACTCCAAATTAGGAAGGAGTTTAGAGAGAGTGAGCAGAAAGGGTTCCACTGGAGTGTGTGTGTGGGCTGGGGAGAGTGACCTGGAGTGTGTGTGTGTGCTGGCCGGGAGTGTGTGTGGGCTGGGGAGAGTGGCCTGGAGTGTGTGTGTGGGCTGGCCGGGAGTGGCCTGGAGTGTGTGTGTGGGCTGGCCGGGAGTGTCCTGGAGTGTGTGTGTGAGCTGGCCGGGAGTGGCCTGGAGTATGAGTGTGGGCTGTCCGGGAGTGGCCTGGAGTGTGTGTGTGGGCTGGCCGGGAGTGGCCTGGAGTGTGTGTGTGGGCTGGCCGGGAGTGTCCTGGAGTGTGTGTGTGAGCTGGCCGGGAGTGGCCTGGAGTATGAGTGTGGGCTGTCCGGGAGTGGCCTGGAGTGTGTGTGTGGGCTGGCCAGCAGTGGCCGGGAGTGTGTGTGTGGGCTGGCCGGGAGTGGCCTGGAGTGTGTGTGTGGGCTGGCCGGGAGTGGCCTGGACTGTGTGTGTGGGCTGGCCGGGAGTGGCCTGGAGTGTGTGTGTGGGCTGGCCGGGAGTGTCCTGGAGTGTGTGTGTGAGCTGGCCGGGAGTGGCCTGGAGTATGAGTGTGGGCTGTCCGGGAGTGGCCTGGAGTGTGTGTGTGGGCTGGCCAGCAGTGGCCGGGAGTGTGTGTGTGGGCTGGCCGGGAGTGGCCTGGAGTGTGTGTGTGGGCTGGCCGGGAGAGTCCTGGAGTGTGTGTGTGGGCTGGCCGGGAGTGGCCGGGAGTGTGTGTGTGGGCTGGCCGGGAGTGGCCTGGAGTGTGTGTGTGGGCTGGCCGGGAGTGGCCTGGCCTGGAGTGTGTGTGAGGGCTGGCCGGGAGTGGCCGGGAGTGTGTGTGTGGGCTGGCCGGGAGTGGCCTGGAGTGTGTGTGTGGGCTGGCCGGGAGTGGCCTGGCCTGGAGTGTGTGTGGGCTGGCCGGGAGTGGCCTGGAGTGTGTGTGTGGGCTGGCCGGGAGTGGCCTGGATTGTGTGTGTGGGCTGGCCGGGAGTGGCCTGGAGTGTGTGTGTGGGCTGGCCGGGAGTGGCCTGGAGTGTGTGTGTGGGCTGGCCGGGAGTAGCCTGGAGTGTGTGTGTGGACTGGCCGGCAGTGGCCTGGAGTGTGTGATTGGGCTGGCCGGGAGTGGCCTGGAGTGTGTGTGGGCTGGCCGGGAGTGGCCTGGAGTGTGTGTGTGGGCTGGCCGGGAGTGGCCGGGAGTGTGTGTGTGGGCTGGCCGGGAGTGGCCTGGAGTGTGTGTGTGGGCTGGCCGGGAGTGGCCTGGACTGTGTGTGTGGGCTGGCCGGGAGTGGCCGGGAGTGTGTGTGTGGGCTGGCCGGGAGTGGCCGGGAGTGTGTGTGTGGGCTGTCCGGGAGTGGCCTGGAGTGTGAGTGTGGGCTGGCCGGGAGTGGCCTGGCCTGGAGTGTGTGTGTGGGCTGGCCGGGAGTGTCCGGGAGTGTGTGTGTGGGCTGTCCGGGAGTGGCCTGGAGTGTGAGTGTGGGCTGGCCGGGAGTGGCCTGGAGTGTGAGTGTGGGCTGGCCGGGAGTGGCCTGGAGTGTGTGTGTGGGCTGGCCGGGAGTGGTCTGGAGTGTGTGTGTGGGCTGGCCGGGAGTGGCCTGGAGAGTGTGTGTGGGCTGGCCGGGAGTGGCCTGGCCTGGAGTGTGTGTGTGGGCTGGCCGGGAGTAGCCTGGAGTGTGTGTGTGGGCTGGCCGGGAGTAGCCTGGAGTGTGTGTGTGGGCTGTCCGGGAGTGGCCTGGAGTGTGAGTGTGTGTGTGGGCTGGCCGGGAGTGGCCTGGAGTGTGTGTGTGGGCTGGCCGGGAGTGGCCTGGAGTATGAGTGTGGGCAGGCCGGGAGTGGCCTTGTATGTGTGTGTGGGCTGGCTGGGAGTGGCCTGGAGTGTGTGTGTGGGCTGGCCGGAAGTGGCCTGGAGTGTGTGTGTGGGCTGGCCGGGAGTGGCCTGGAGTGTGTGTGTGGGCTGGCCGGGAGTGGCCTGGAGTGTGTGTGTGGGCTGGCCGGGAGTGGCCTGGCCCGGAGTGTGTGTGTGGGCTGGCCGGGAGTGGCCTGGAGAGTGTGTGTGGGCTGGCCGGGAGTGGCCTGGAGAGTGTGTGTGGGCTGGCCGGGAGTGGCCTGGAGTGTGTGTGTGGGCTGGCCGGGAGTGGCCTGGAGTGTGTGTGTGGGCTGGCCGGGAGTGGCCTGGAGTGTGTGTGTGGGCTGGCCGGGATTGGCCTGGAGTGTGAGTGTGGACTGGCCGGGAGTGGCCTGGAGTGTGTGTGTGGGCTGGCCGGGAGTGGCCTGGCCTGGTGTGTGTGTGGGATGGCCGGGAGTGGCCGGGAGTGTCTGTGTGGGCTGGCCGGGAGTGGCCTGGAGTGTGTGTGTGGGCTGGCCGGGAGTGGCCTGGAGTGTGTGTGGGGGCTGGCCGGGAGTGGCCTGGCCTGGAGTGTGTGTGTGGGATGGCCGGGAGTGGCCGGGAGTGTGAGTGTGGGCTGGCCGGGAGTGGCCTGGAGTGTGTGTGTGACTGGCCGGGAGTGGCCGGGAGTGTGTGTGTGGGCTGGCCGGGAGTGGCCTGGAGAGTGTGTGGGCTGGCCGGGAGTGGCCTGGAGTGTGTGTGTGGGCTGGCCGGGAGTGGCCTGGAGTGTGTGTGTGGGCTGGCCGGGAGTGACCTGGAGTGTGTGTGTGGGCTGGCCGGGAGTGGCCGGGAGTGTGTGTGTGAGAGGCCGGGAGTGGCCTGGACTGTGTGTGTGTGGGCTGGCCGGGAGTGGCCTGGAGTGTGTGTGTGGGCTGGCCGGGAGTGGCTTGTCCTGTAGTGTGTGTGTGAGAGGCCGGGAGTGGCCTGGAGTGTGTGTGTGGGCTGGCCGTGAGTGGCTTGGCCTGGAGTGTGTGTGTGGGCTGGCCGGGAGTGGCCTGGAGTGTGTGTGTGGGCTGGCCGGGAGTGGCCTGGAGTGTGTGTGTGAGAGGCCGGGAGTGGCCTGGAGTGTGTGTGTGGGCTGGCCGGGAGTGGCCTGGACTGTGTGTGTGTGGGCTGGCCGGGAGTGGCCTGGAGTGTGTGTGTGGGCTGGCCGGGAGTGGCTTGTCCTGGAGTGTGTGTGTGAGAGGCCGGGAGTGGCCTGGACTGTGTGTGAGGGCTGGCCGGGAGTGGCTTGGAGTGTGTGTGTGGGCTGGCCGGGAGTGGCCTGGAGTGTGTGTGTGGGCTGGCCGGGAGTAGCCTGTTGTGTGTGTGTGTGGGGGCTGGCCGGGAGTGGCCGGGAGTGTGTGTGTGGGCTGGCCGGGAGTGGCCCGGAGTGTGTGTGTGGGCTGGCCGGGAGTGACCTGGCCGGGAGTGTGTGTGTGGGCTGGCCGGGAGTGGCCTGGAGTGTGGGTGTGGGCTGGCCGGGAGTGGCCGGGAGTGTGTGTGTGGGCTGGTCGGGAGTGGCCTGGAGTGTGTGTGTGGCCTGCCCAGGAGTGGCCTGGAGTGTGTGTGTGGGCTGGCCGGGAGTGTGTGTGTGGGTTGGCCGGGAGTTGCCTGTTGTGTGTGTGTGTGTGGGCTGGCCGGGAGTGGCCGGGAGTGTGTGTGTGGGCTGGCCGGGAGTGGCCTGGCCTGGAGTGTGTGTGTGGGCTGGTCGGGAGTGGCCCGGAGTGTGTGTGTGGGCTGGCCGGGAGTGGCCCGGAGTGTGTGTGTGGGCTGGCCGGGAGTGACCTGGCCTGGAGTGTGTGTGTGGGCTGGTCGGGAGTGGCCTGGAGTGTGTGTGAGGGCTGGGCGCGAGTGGCCTGGAGTGTGTGTGTGGGCTGGCCGGGAGTGACCTGGTCTGGAGTGTGTGTGTGGGCTGGCCGGGAGTGGCCGGGAGTGTGTGTGTGGGCTGGCCGGGAGTGGCCTGGAGTGTGTGTGTGGGCTGGCCGGGAGTGACCTGGTCTGGAGTGTGTGTGTGGGCTGGCCGGGAGTGGCCTGGAGTGTGTGTGTGGGCTGGCCGGGAGTGGCCTGGAGTGTGTGTGTGGGCTGGCCGGGAGTGGCCTGGAGTGTGTGTGTGGGCTGGCTGGGAGTGGCCTGGAGAGAGTGTGTGGGCTGTCCGGGAGTGGCCTGGAGTGTGTGTGTGGGCTGGCCGGGAGTGACCTGGTCTGGAGTGTGTGTGTGGGCTGGCCGGGAGTGGCCTGGTGTGTGTGTGTGTGCTGGCCGGGAGTGGCCTGGAGTGTGTGTGTGTGCTGGCCGGGAGTGGCCTGGAGTGTCTGTGAGGGCTGGCCGGGAGTGACCTGGGTGTGTGTATGGGCTGCCCGGGAGAGTCCTGGAGTGTGTGAGGGCTGGCCGGGAGTGGCCTGGAGTGTGTGTGTGGGCTGGCCGGGAGTGTCCTGTAGTGTGTGTGTGAGCTGGCTGGGAGTGGCCTGGAGTGTGTGTGGGATGGCCGGGAGTGGCCTGGAGTGTGTGTGTGGGCTGGCCGGGAGTGGCCTGGCCTGGAGTGTGTGTGTGGGCTGGCCGGGAGTGGCCTGGCCTGGAGTGTGTGTGTGGGCTGGCCGGGAGTGGCCTGGAGTGTGTGTGTGGGCTGGCCGGGAGTGGCCTGGAGTGTGTGTGTGGACTGGCCGGGAGTGGCCTGGAGTGTGAGTGTGGGCTGGCCGGATTGGCCTGGAGTGTGTGTGTGGGCTGGCCGGGAGTGGCCTGGAGTGTGAGTGTGGGCTGGCCGGAGTGGCCTGGAGTGTGTGTGTGGGCTGGCCGGGAGTGGCCTGGAGTGTGAGTGTGGGGTGGCCGGGAGTGGCCTGGAGTGTGTGTGTGGACTGGTCGGGAGTGGCCTGGAGTGTGAGTGTGGGCTGGCCGGGAGTGGCCTGGAGTGTGAGTGTGGACTGGCCTCCCACCTGCCCCCTCATTGTAGAATCGATTTGCGTATTCTAGAAACTCCCCCCATTTCTTGCTGTTTTTCCAGGGAATAATTTACAGTGGTCCCTGGTTAGAATATCATTATTTACTGTGGTCCCTGGGTATTATCTCATTATTTACAATGGTCCCTGAGCTGTATATCAGTATCTACATTGGTCCCTGGGTAGTATCTCATTACTTACAGTGGTCCCCGGGTAGTATATCATTATTTACTGTGACCCCGGGGTAGTATATCCGTATCTACAATGGCCCCTTGGTATTATCTCATTATTTACTGAGGTCCCTGGGTAGAATATCATTATTTACTGTGATCCCTGGGTAGTATCTCATTATTTACAATTGTGCCTGTGTGGTATATCAGTATCTACAATGGTCTCTGGGTATTATCTCATTATTTACTGTGGTCCCTGGGTAGTATATCATCATTTACTGTGGTCCCAGGGTAGTATCTCATTATTTACTGTGGTCCCAGGGTAGTATCTCATTATTTACTGTGGTCCCAGGGTAGTATCTCATTATTTACTGTGGTCCCAGGGTAGTATCTCATTATTTACAATGGTCGCTGTGTGGTATAATAGTATCTACAATGGTCCCTGGGTATTATCTCATTATTTACTGTGGTCCCTGGGTAGTATATCATTATTTACTGTGGTCCCAGGGTAGTATCTCATTACTTACTGTGGTCCCAGGGTAATATCTCATTATTTACAATGGTCCCTGTGTGGTATAATAGTATCTACAATGGTCCCTGGGTATTATCTCATTATTTACTGTGGCCCTGGGTAGTATATCATTATTTACTGTGGTCCCAGGGTAGTATCTCATTATTTACAATGGTCCCTGAGTGGTATATCAGTATCTACAATGGTCCCTGGGAATTATCTCATTATTTACTGTGGTCCCTGGGGAGAATATCATTATTTACATTGGTCTCTGGGTAGTATATCATTATTTACAGTGGTCCCTGGGTAGTATATCATTATTTACAGTGGTCCCTGAGTGGTATATCCGTATCTACAATGGCCCCTTCGTATTATCTCATTATTTACTGAGGTCCCTGGGTAGAATATCATTATTTACTGTGGTCCCTGGGTAGTATCTCATTATTTACAATGGTCCCTGTGTGTTATATCAGTATCTACAATGGTCCCTGGGTATTATCTCAGTATTTACTGTGGTCCCTGGGTAGTATATCATTATTTACTGTGGTCCCAGGGTAGTATCTCATTATTTACTGTGGTCCCAGGGTAGTATCTAATTATTTACAATGGTCCCTGTGTGGTATAATAGTATCTACAATGGTCCCTGGGTTTAATCTCATTATTTACTGTGGTCCCTGGGTAGTATATCATTATTTACTGTGGTCCCAGGGTAGTATCTCATCATTTACAATGGTCCCTGAGTGGTATATCAGTATCTACAATGGTCCATGGGTATTATCTCATTATTTACTGTGGTCCCTGGGGAGAATATCATTATTTATATTGGTCTCTGGGTAGTATATCATTATTTACAGTGGTCCCTGGGTAGTATATCATTATTTACAGTGGCCCCTGAGTGGAATATCAGTATCTACAATGGTCCCTGGGTATTATCTCATTATTTACTGTGGTCCCTGGGGAGAATATCATTATTTATATTGGTCTCTGGGTTGTATATCATTATTTACAGTGGTCCCTGGGTAGTATATCCTTATTTACAGTGGTCGCTGAGTGGTATATCAGTATCTACAATGGTCCCTGGGTATTATCTCCTTATATACTGTGGTCCCTGGGTAGTACATCATTATTTACTGTGGTCCCAGGGTAGTATCTCATTATTTACAGTGGTCCCTGAGTGGTATATCAGTATCTACAATGGTCCCTGGGTATTATCTCATTACTTACAGTGGTCCCTGTGTAGTATCTCATTATTTACAGTGGTCTCTGTGGAGTATATTCTTATCTACAATGGTCCCTGGGTATTATCTCATTACTTACAGTGGTCCCTGTGTAGTATCTCATTATTTACAGTGGTCTCTGGGGAGTATATTCTTATCTACAATGGTCCCTGGGTATTATCTCATTATTTGCAGTGGTTTGGGGAGAATATCATTGTTTACAGTGGTCCCTAGGTAGTATATCATTATTTAGAGTGGTCCCTGGGTAGAGTATCAGGATCTACAATGGTCCCTGGGTAATATATCATTTTTTACTGTGGTCCCAGGGTAGTATCTCATTATTTACAGTGGTCCCTGAGTGGTATATTAGTATCTACAATGGTCCCTGGGTATTATCTCATTACTTACAATGGCCCCTGTGTAGTATATCATTATTTACAGTGGTCTCTGTGGAGCATATTCTTATCTACAATGGTCCCTGGGTATTATCTCATTACTTACAGTGGTCCCTGTGTAGTATCTCATTATTTACAGTGGTCTCTGGGGAGTATATTCTTATCTACAATGGTCTCTGGGTATTATCTCATTATTTGCAGTGGTTTGGGGAGAATATCATTATTTACAGTGGTCCCTAGGTAGTATATCATTATTTACAGTGGTCCCTAGGTAGTATATCATTATTTACAGTGGTCCCTGGGTAGAGTATCAGGATCTACAATGGTCCCTGGGTAATATGTCATTATTTACAGTGGTCCATGGGTATAATCTCATTATTTACTGTGGTTTGGGGAGAATATCATTATTTACAGTGGTCCCTGGGTAGTATATCATTATTTATAGTGGTCCCTGGGTAGAGTATCAGGATCTACTATTGTCCCTGGGTAATATATCATTAGTTACAGTGGTCCCTGGGTATTATCTCATTATTTACTGTGGTCCCTGGGTAGTATATCATTATTTACAGTAGTCCCTGGGTATTATCTAATTATTTACTGTGGTCCCTGTGGAGAATATCATTATTTACAGTGGTCTCTGGGTAGTATATCCGTATCTACAATTGTCCCTGGGTAGTATCTTATTATTTACTGTGGACCCTGGGTAGTATCTCATTATTTACTGTGGTCCCTGTGGAGAATATCATTATTTACAGTGGTCTCTGTGTATTATCTCATTATTTACTGTTGTCCCTGTGCAGAATATCATTATTTACAGTGGTCTCTGGGTAGTATATCCGTATCTACAATGGTCCCTTGGTAGTATCACATTATTTACTGTGGTCGCTGGGGTGTATATCATTATTTACGTTGGACCGTGGAAAGTATATCATTATTTACGTTGGACCGTGGAAAGTATATCATTATTTACAGTGGTCACCGGGTAGTATATCATTATTTACAGTGGTCCCTGGGTAGAATATCATTATTTACAGTGGTCCCTGTCTAGTATATCAATATTTACAGTGGTCCCTGGGTAGAATATCATTATTTACAGTGGTCCCTGTCTAGTATATCAATATTTACAGTGGTCCCTGGGTAGAATATCATTATTTACAGTGGTCCCTGGGTATTATATCATTGTTTACAGTGGTCCCTGTGTAGAATAGCATTATTTACATTGGTCCCTGGGTAATGTCTCAATATTTCCAGTGGTCCCTGGGTAGAATATCATTATTTACACTGGCTCCTGGGATATCAATTATTATTTACTGTTGTACTTGGATAGTATATCAATATTTACAGTGAATCCTGGGTAGAATATCGTTATTTACAATGGTCCCTGGGTAGTATATCATTATTTACAATGTACCCTGGGTATTATCTCATTATTTACCGTGATCCCTGGGTAGTATATCATTATTTACAGTGGTCCCTATGTATTATATCATTATTTACACTGGTCGATATGTAGTATACTATTAGTTACATTGGCTGTGGGTAGTTATAATCATTTACAGTGGTCACTCGATAGTATTTCATTATTTACAGTGGCGCCAGGGCAGTATATCATTATTTTCTGTGGACCGTGGGCAGTATATCTTTATTTATAGTGTTCCCTGCGGAGCATATCATTACTTACAGTGGACCCTGGGTATCATGTCCAATATACAGTCGTCCCTGCGTTGTATATCATTATTTACAGAGGGCCCCTGTTAGTATTTCATTATTTACAGTGGTCCCTGAGCAGTATATCATTATTTACAGTTGTCCCTGGGTAGGATATCATTATATACAGTGGTCCCTGCGCAGTATATCATTATTGACAGTGGTCCCTGGGTAGTATATCATTATTTACAGTGGTCTCTGTGCAGAATATCATTATTTACAGTAGTCCCTGGGTGGTATGTCATGACTTACAGTGGTCACTGTGTTGTATATCATTATTTACAGTGGTCTCTGTGCAGAATATCATTATATACAGTGGTTCCTGGGTAGTATGTCATTACTTACAGTGGTCACTAGAGAGAATATCATTATTTACAGTGGTCCCGGTTAGTGTATCATTATCTACCGTTGTCCCTGGGTAGAATATCATTATCTTCAGCGGTTCCTGGCTTGTATACCATTATTTACAGTGGCCTTGGGGAGGTAGCATCATTTACAGTGGCCACTGGATAGCATTTCATTAGTTACAGTGGTCCCTGGGCAGTATATCATTATTTACAGTGGTCCTTGGATAGTGCATCATTATTTACAGTGATCCCAGGGTAGATTATTATCATTTGCAATGGTCCTTTGGTAGTACAGCATTTTTTACACGGGTCCCTGAGTAGTATCACATTCTTTACAGTGGTCCCTGGGAAGCATATCGTTATTTACTGTGGTCCCTGTGGAGAATATCATTATGCACAGCGGTCTCTGGGTAGTATATCCGTATCTACAATGGTCCCTGGGTAGTATCTCATTATTTACTGTGGTCCCTGGGTAGTATCTCATTATTTACTGTGGTCCCTGTGGAGAATATCATTATTTACAGTGGTCTCTGGGTAGTATATCCATATCTACAATGGTCCCTTGGTAGTATCTCATTATTTACTGTGGTCGCTGGGGTGTATATCATTATTTACGTTGGACCGTGGAAAGTATATCATTATTTACAGTGGTCACTGGGTAGTATACCGTTAACTACAGTGGTCCCTGGGTAGAATATCATTATTTACAGTGGTCCCTGTGTAGTATATCAATATTTACAGTGGTCCCTGGGTAGAATATCATTATTTACAGTTGTCCCTGGGTATTATTTCATTGTTTACAGAGGTCCCTGTGTAGAATATCATTATTTACAGTGGTCCCTGGGTAATGTATCATTATTTACATTGGTCCCTGTGTAGAATATCATTATTTACAGTGGTCCCTGGGTAGAATATCATTATTTACAGTGGTCCCTGGGTAGAATATCATTACTTACAGTGGTCCCTGGGTAGTACGTCATTATTTACAGTGCTCCCAGGGTAGTATATTATTATTTATTGTGGTCCCTGTGAAGAATATGATTATTTACAGTGGTCCCAGGGTAGTATATCATTATTTACAGTGGCCGTGGGTAGTATATCATTATTTACAGTGGTCCCAGGGTAGTGTATCATTATTTACAGTGGCCGTGGGTAGTATATCATTATTTTCAGTTGCCATGGGTAGTATATCATTATTTACAGTGTTCCCTTGATAGTGGATGATTATTTCCAATGGTCCCGATGTAGTATATCATTATTTACAGTTGTCCCTGGGTAGAATATCCTTATTTGCAGTGCTCTCTGATTAGAATATTATTATTTGCAGTGGTCCCTGGGTAGAATATCATTATTTATAGTGGACCATAGGTCGAATATCATTATCTATACTGGTCCCTGGGCCGTTTGTTATTATTTACAGTGGTCCTTGGGTCGTATATTAATATTTACAGTGGTCCCTGGGTAGAATATCATTATTTACAGTGGTCCCTGGGTAGTAGCTCATTATTTACAGTGGTCTCTGGGCGGTATATCATTATTTACAGTGGTCCCTGGGCAGCATATCATTATTTACTGTGGTCCCTGGTTAGAATATCTTTATTTGCAGTGGTCCCTGGGTAGAATATCATTAATTATAGTGGACCCTAGGTCGAATATCATTATCTACACTGGTCCCTGGGCCGTTTGTTATTATTTACAGTGGTCCTTGGGTAGTATATGAATATTTACATTGGTCCCTGGGTAGAATATCATTATTTACAGTGGTCCCTGGGGAGTATCTCATTATTTACAGTGGTCCCTGGGTAGTAGCTCATTATTTACAGTGGTCTCTGGGCGGTATATCATTATTTACAGTGGTCCCTGGGCAGCATATCATTATTTACAGTGGTCCCTGGTTAGAATATCTTTATTTGCAGTGGTCCCTGGGTAGAATATCATTAATTATAGTGGACCCTAGGTCGAATATCATTATCTACACTGGTCCCTGGGCCGTTTGTTATTATTTACAGTGGTCCTTGGGTAGTATATGAATATGTACATTGGTCCCTGGGTAGAATATCATTATTTACAGTGGTCCCTGGGGAGTATCTCATTATTTACAGTGGTCTCTGGGCGGTACATCATTATTTACAGTGGTCCCTGGGTAGTATATCATTATTTACAGTGGTCTCTGGGCGGTATATCATTATTTACAGTGGTCCCTGGGTAGACTATCATTATTTACAATGTACCCTGGGTAGTATATCATTATTTACAGTAGTCCCTGTGTCGTATACTATTATTTACATTGGCTGTGGGCAGTTCTCATCATTTACAGTGGTCACTGGATAGTATTTCATTATTTACAGTGGCGCCAGGGCAGTATATCATTATTTTCAGTGGACCGTGGGCAGTATATATTTATTTATAGTGTTCCCTGGGGAGTATATCATTACTTACAGTGGACCATGGGTATCATGTCCAATATACAGTCGTCCCTGCGTTGTATATCATTATTTTCAGTGGGCCCCTGGTAGTATTTCATTATTTACAGTGGTCCCTGAGCAGTATATCATTATTTACAGATGTCCCTGGGTAGGATATCATTATTTACAGTTGTCCCTGGACAGTATATCTTTATTTACTGTAGTCCCTGAGTAGTATATCTTTATTTACTCTAGTCCCTGGGTAGTATATCATTTTCAACAGTGGTCCCTGCGTAGTATATCGTTATTTACAGTGGCCCCAGGGTGATATATCATGATTTACAGTGGACCCTGGACAGTATGTCATCAATTATAGTGTGCACTGTGCAGTACATCTTTATTCACAGTGGTCCATGGGCAGCGTATCATTATTTACAGTGGTCACTGGGCAATATATCATTAAGCACTGTGGTCCCGGGGCAGTATACAATTATTTACAGTGGTCCCTGGGTAGAATATCATTATTTACAGTGGTCCCTGGGTAGTATATCAATATTTACAGTGGTCCCTGGGTAGAATATCATTATTTACAGTGGTCCCTGGGTATTATATCATTGTTTACAGTGGTCCCTGTGTAGAATATCAGTATTTACAGTGGTCCCTGGGTAATATATCATTATTTACATTGGTTCCTGGGGAATGTCTCATTATTTACAGTGGACCCTGTGTAGAACATCATTATTTACAGTGGTCTATGGGTAGAATATCATTATTTACAGTGGTCCCTGGGAGTATATCATTATTTACAGTGGTCCCTGGGTAGAATATCATTATTTACACTGGCTCCTGGGATATTAATTATTATTTACTGTGGTACTTGGATAGTATATCAATATTTACAGTGGACCCTGGGTATAATATCATTATTTACAACGTACCCTGGGTAGTACATCATTATTTACCGTGATCCCTGGGTAGTATATCATTATTTACAGTGGTCCCTGTGTCGTATACTATTATTTACATTGGCTGTGGCAGTTATCATCATTTACAGTGGTCACTGGATAGTATTTCATTATTTACAGTGGACCCTGGGTAGAATATCATTTTTTACAGTGGTCCCTGGGCAGTATACAATTATTTACAGTGGTCCCTGTGTAGTATATCATTATTTACAGTGGTCCCTGGGCAATATATCATTAATCACAGTGGGCTCTGGGTAGTATATCATCATTGACCGCGGTTCCTGGGAAGTATATCATTCTTTACAGTGGTTCCTGGGTAGTATGTCATTATTTACACAGGTCACTGGGTAGTATATCATCCTTTACAGTGGTCCCTGGATTGCATATCATTATTTACAGTTGTCCCTTGGTGATATATAATTATTTGCAGTGGTCTCTGGACGGTATATCATTATTTATAGTGGTCCCTGGGTAACATATCATTATTTACAGTGGACCCAGTGTAGTGTAGTATTATCTACAGTGGTCCCAGAGTGATACATCATGATTTACAGTGGTCCCTGGATAGTATTTCATTACTGACAGTGGTCCCTTGGCAGTATATTTACAGTGGTCCCTTGATAGTGGATGATTATTTACAATGGTCCCTATGTAGTATATCATTATTTGCAGTGCTCTCTGATTAGAATATTATTATTTGCAGTGGTCCCTGGGTAGACTATCATTGTCTACACTGGTCCCTGGGCCGTTTGTTATTACTTACAGTGGTCCATGGGTAGTATATGAATATTTACAGTGTTCCCTGGGGTGTATATCATTATTTACATTGAACCGTGGAAAGTATATCATTATTTACGGTGGTCCCTGGGCAGTATACCATTATATACAGTAGTCCCTGGATAGTAAGTCATTATTTACAGTGGTCCCTGTATAGTATATCATTATTTACAGTGGGCCCTGTGTAGTATATCATTATTTACAGTGGTCTCTGGGGAGTATATCATTATTTACAGTGGACCCTGTGTAGCAAATCGTAATTTAGAGTGGTCCCTGGATAGTATATCATTATTTACTGTGTACCCTAGGTTGTATATAATTATTTACAGTGGGCCCCTGGTAGTGTTTCCTTATTTACAGTAGTGCCTGGGGAGTATATCATCATTTACAGTGGACCCTGGGCAGTAAGTATTAACAGTGGTCCCTGGGCAGTCTGTCATTATTTACAGTGGTCCCTGGGCAGTCTGTCATTATTTACAGTGGTCCCTGTGTAGAATATCATTATTTACAGTGGTCCCTGGGTAGTATATCATTATTTACAGTGTTCCCTGGTGTGTATATCATTATTCACAGTGGTCCATGGGTAGTATATCATCATTTACAGTAGTGCCTGGGGAGTATATCATCTTTTAAAGTTGACCCTGGGCAGTAAGTCTTTATTTACAGTGGTCCCTGGGTGGTTTATCTTTATTTACAGTGGTCCCTGGGCAGTATATCTTTATTTACAGTGGTCCCTGAGTAGTATAACATTATTTATAGTAGTCCCTGGTGAGTATATAATTATTTACAGTGGTCCCTGGGCAGTCTATCATTATTTACAGTGGTCCCTGTGTATAATATCATTATTTACAGTGGTCCCTCGGTAGTATATCATTATTTACAGTGGTCACTGGGTAGACTATCATTGTTTACAGTGGTCCTTGGGTCGTATATCATTATTTACAGTGGTTCCTTGGTAGAATATCATTAGTTACAGCGTTGCATGGGCACTTCACCATTATTAATAGTTGTCCATCGGTAGTATATTATATTCTGCAGTGGTCCCTGGGTAGTAAATCATTATTTACTGTAGTCCCTGGTAGAATATCAGCATTTACAGTGGTCCCTGGTCAGAATGTCATTATTTACAGTTGTGCCTGGGTAGTACATTATTATTTGCATTTGACCCTGGGTAGAATATCATTATTTACAGTTGCGCCTGGGTAGTACATTATTATTTGCATTTGACCCTGGGCAGTATATCATTATTTTCAGTGGTCTCTGTGCAGTATATCATTATTTACACTGGTCCCGGTGTAGAATATCATCATTTACAGTTGTCCCTGAGTAAAATATCATTATTTAAATTGGCCAATGTGCTGTATATCATCATTTTTAGTGTTCCCTGCATAGTTTAATATTATTTCCAGTGGTTTCTGGGCAACGTAGCATTATTTACAGTGGTCCCAGGGTAGTATATAATTTTTTTGCAGTGCGCCTGTGCAGTATATCACTGTTTGCAGCCGTCCCTGGGCAGTATATCTTTATTTACAGTGGTCCCTGAGTAGTCTATCATTATTTACATTCGTACCTGGGCAGTATATCATTATCTACAGTGGTCCCTGGGTAGTATATCATTCGTTACAGTGGTCACTGGGTAGTAAATACGTATTTACAGTGGCCCCTGTGTAGTATGTCTTTATTTACAGTTGTCCCTGGGCAGTGTACCTTTATTTACAGTGGTCCCTGGGTAGTATATCATTATTTACAGTGGTCCCTGTGTAGAATGTCTTTATTTACAGTGGTTCCTGGTAGTATATCATTCATTACAGTGGTCCCATGATAGTATATCATTATTTAAAGTGGTCCCTGGGTAGTATATCATTATTTGCAGTGGTCCCTGGGTAGTATATCATTATTTACAGAGGTCCCTGGGGTGTATAATCATTATTTACAGTGGTCCCTGGGTAGTATATCATCATTTACAGTAGTGCCTGGGGAGTATATCATCATTTACAGTGGACCCTAGGCAGTAAGTCCCATGGCAGTATATCTTTATTTACAGTGGTCCCTGAGTAGTCTGTCATTATTTATAGTGGTCCCTGTGTAGAATATCATTATTTACAGTGGTCACTGGGTAGAATATCATTATTTACAGTGGTCCCTAGGTAGTATATCATTATTTACAGTGGTCACTGGGTAGAATATCATTAT
This sequence comes from Scyliorhinus torazame, assembly GCF_047496885.1. Lineage (NCBI taxonomy): Eukaryota > Metazoa > Chordata > Chondrichthyes > Carcharhiniformes > Scyliorhinidae > Scyliorhinus > Scyliorhinus torazame. The sequence continues at coordinate 637,151 of NW_027307779.1, forward strand.
TTACAGTGGTCACTGGGTAGAATATCATTGTTTACAGCGGCCCCTGGGCAGTATATCATTATTTACAGTGGTTCCTTGGTATAGCTGTCCATCGGTAGTATATTATTTTCTGCAGTGGTCCCTGGGTTGTAAATCATTCTTTACTGTAGTCCCTGGTAGATTATCAGCATTTACAGTGGTCCCTGGTCAGAATGTCATTATTTACAGTTGTGCCTGGGTAGTACATTATTATTTGCATTTGACCCTGGGTAGAATATCATTATTTACAGTGGTCCCTGGGCAGTAAATCATTATTTACACTGGTCCCTGGGTAGAATATCAGCATTTACAGTGGTCCCTGGTCAGAATGTCATTATTTACAGTTGTGCCTGGGTAGTACATTATTATTTGCATTTGACCCTGGGTAGTATATCATTATTTACAGTTGTCCCTGAGTAAAATATCATTATTTAAATTGGTCCCTGTGCTGTATATCATTATTTTCAGTGTTCCCTGCACAGTTTAACATTATTTACAGTGGTTTCTGGGCAACGCATCATTATTTACAGTGGTCCCAGCGGAGTATATAATTTTTTTGCCGTGCGCCTGTGCAGTATATCACTGTTTGCAGTCGGCCCTGGGCAGTATATCTTTATTTACAGTGGTCCCTGAGTAGTCTATCATTATTTACATTCGTCCCTGGGTAGTATATCATTATCTACAGTGGTCCCTGGGTGGTATATAATTATTTACAGTGGTCACTGGGTGGTATATAATTATTTACAGTGGTCACTGGGTAGTATATCATTATCTACAGTGGTCCCTGGGTAGTATATCATTCTTTACAGTGGTCACTGGGGAGTAAATAATTATTTACAGTGGCCCCTGTGTAGTATGTCTTTATTTACAGTGGTCCCTGGGCAGTGTACCTTTATTTAAAGTGGTCCCTGGGTAGTATATCATTATTTACAGTGGTCCCTGTGTAGTATGTCTTTATTTACAGTGGTTCCTGGTAGTATATCATTCATTACAGTGGTCCCATTATAGTATATCATTATTTAATGTGGTCCCTGGGTAGTGTATCATTATTTACAGTGGGCCCTGGGTAGTGTATCATTATTTACAGTAGTCCCTGGGTAGTTGATCATTATTTACAGCGGTCCCTGGGCAGTATTTTATTTTTACAGTGGTACCTGGGCAGTATGTCATAATTTACAGTGATCCCTGATCAGGATATCAGTGGTCCATGGGTAATATTTCATTATTTGCAGTTGTCTCTGGTTAGAATATCATTATTTACAGTGGTCACTGTGTAGTATATCATTATCTACAATAGTCCCTGGATAGTATGACTTTATTTACAGTGGTCCCTCGGCAGTATACCTTTATTTACAGTGATCCCTGGTAGTATATCATTATTTACTATGGTCTCTGATTAGAATATCATTATTTACAGTGGGCACTGTGCAGTATATCTTATTTACAGTGGTTCCCGGGTTGTTTTTCATTATTTACAATGGTCTCTGGGTGGTATATCTTTATTTACAGTGGTTCCTGGGTGAGATAACTTTATTTACAGTGGTCCCTGGGTGGTTTATCTTTATTTGCAGTGGTCCCCGGGTGGTTTTTCATTATTTACAGTGGTCTCTGGGTGGTATATCTTTATTTGCAGTGGTCCCCGGGTGGTTTATCTTTATTTACAGTGGTCTCTGGGTGGTATATCTTTATTTGCAGTGGTCTCTGGGTGGTTTATCTTTATTTACAGTGGTCCCTGGGTGGTTTATCTTTATTTGCAGTGGTCTCTGGGTGGTTTATCTTTATTTACAGTGGTCCCTGGGAAGTATATCATTATACTGTATCATTTAGTGGGCAGCACGGTATATTATTATATCATTTAGCACCACTATATCATTTAGTGTGCAGCACGGTAGCACAGTGGATAGCACAATTGTTTCACAGCTCCAGGGTCCCAGGTTCGATTCCGGCTTGGGGCACTGTCTGTGCGGAGTCTGCACATCCTCCCCGTGTGTGCGTGGGTTTCCTCCGGCTGTTCCGGTTATTTCCCACAGTCCAAAGATGTGCAGTTTAGGTGAATTGGCCATCATAAATTGCCTTAGTGTCCAAAATTGCCCTTAGTGTTGGGTGGGGTTACTCGCTTATGGGGATAGGGTGGAGATGTGGACTTGGATAGGGTGCTCTTTCCAAGAGCCGGGCAGACTCGATGGGCCGAATGGCCTCCTTCTGCACTGTAAATTCTATGATCTATGATTTACTGTGGTCCCTGGGTAGAGTATCATGATTTACAGTGTTCACTCGGTGGTATATCATTATTTACAGTGGTCCCTGGGCAGTATATCTTTATTTACAGTGGTACCTAGGTAGTATATCATTATTTACAGTGGTCCCTGGATAGTATATCTTAATTTGCCGTTGTCCATGGGTAGTATATAATTATTTACAGTGCTCCATGGGTAGAATATCATTATTTACAGTGGTCCCTGGTAGTATATCATTATTTACAGTGGTCCCTGTGTAGTATGTCATTATTTACAGTGGTCCCTGTGTAGAAAGTCTTTATTTACATGGTTCCCGGGCGGTATATCTTTATTTACAGTGGTCACTGGGTAGTAAATCAGTATTTACAGTGACCCCTGTGTAGTACATCATTATTTGCAGTTGTCCCTGGGTAGAATATCATTATTTACAGTTGTCCCTCAGTATTATATCACTATTTACAGTTGCCCCTGGACAGTGTATCATTATTTACAGTGGTCCCTAGGCAGTATTACCTTATTTACAGTGGTCTCTGTGCAGTATATCTTTATTTTTAGTGGTCCCTGGGTAGTATATCATTATTTTCAGTGTGCCTTGGTAGTATATCATTATTTACAGTGTGCCCTGGGTAGTATGTCATTATTCACAGTGGTTGTGTGCAGTATATCATTATCTGCAGTGGTCCCTGGGTAGTATATCATTATTTACAATGATCACTGGAAAGTATATCATTATCTGCAGTGGTCCCTGGGTAGTATAATCATTATTTACAGTGGTCCTTGTATAGAAATGCTTTAATTACAGTGGTTCCTGGGCGGGATACCTTTATTTACAGTGGTCACTGAGTTGTATATCATTGTTTACAGTGGCCACTGTGTAGAATATTATTATTTACAATAGTCCCTGGGTGGTATACTTTTATTTACAGTGGTCCCTGGGTGGTATTTCTTTATTTACAGTGGTCACAGGCTGGTATATCATTATTTACAGCGGTTCCTGGGTCGGTTATTATAATTTACAATGGTCCCTGGGTGGTATACCTTTATTTACAGTGGTCCCTGGGTGGTATTTCTTTATTTACAGTGGTCCCTGGGTTATTTATAAATATTAACAGAGGTCCCGGCGTACAATATCATTATTTACAGTGTTCCCTGGGTAGAATATCATTATTTACTGTAGTGCCTGTGTAGAATATCATTGTTTACAGTGGTCACTGGGTGGAATATCAATATTTACAGTGGTCCCTGGTAGTCTATCATTATTTACAGTGGCTCTGTGCAGTATATCATTATTTACAGTTGCTCTGTGCAGTATGTCATTATTTTCAATGATCACTGGGTAGTATATCATCATCTGCAGTGGTCCCTGGGTAGTATATCATTATTTCCAGTGGTCCTTGTGTAGAAAGTCTTTTTTTACTGTGGTTCCTGGGCGGTATTCCTTTATTTACAGTGGTCACCGGGTAGTATATCATTATTTACAGTGAACACTGGGTAGTATATCACTATTTGCAGTGGTCCCTGGGCAGTATATCTGTATTTACAGATGATGTGGAGATGCCGGCGTTGGACTGGGGTGAGCGCAGTAAGAAGTCTTACAACACCAGGTAAAAGTCCAATAGGTTTGTTTCGATGTCACTAGCTTTCGGAGCACTGCTCCTTCCTCAGGTGAATGAAGAGGTATGTTCCAGAAACATATATATAGACAAATTCAAAGATGCCAGACAATGCTTGGAATGCGAGCATTAGCAGGTGATTAAATCTTTACAGATCCAGAGATGGGGTAACCCCAGGTTAAAGAGGTGTGAATTGTGTCAAGCCAGGACAGTTGGTAGGATTTCGCAGGCCAGACGGTGGGGGATGACTGTAATGCGACATGAATCCCAGGTCCCGGTTGAGGCCGCACTCATGTGTGCGGAACTTGGCTATAAGTTTCTGCTCGGAGATTCTGCATTGTCGCGGGTCCTGAAGGCCGCCTTGGAGAACGCTTACCCGGAGATCAGAGGCTGAATGCCCTTGACTGCTGAAGTGTTCCCCGACTGGAAGGGAACATTCCTGCCTGCTGATTGTTGCGCGATGTCCGTTCATTCGTTGTTGCAGCGTCGGCATGGTCTCGCCAATGTACCACGCTTCGGGACACCCCTCCCCCAGCAGCCGAGATCCCTCCCCCCTCCCCCAGCAGCCGCGGGCCCCCTCCACCTCGTCTAGCAGCCGCGGTCCCCCTCCACCTCCCAGCAACTGTGGTCCCCCTACCCTCCCCGAGCAGCCGCGGTCCCCCTCCCCTCCCCCAGCAGCCGCGGTCCCCTCACCCTCCCCCAGCAGCCGCGGTCCCCCCCCCCACTCCCCCAGCAGCCGCGGCCCCCCTCCCCTCCCCCAGCAGCCGCGGTCCCCCTCCCCAGCAGCCGCTGTCCCCCTCCCCCAGCAGCCGCGGTCCCCCTCCCCTCCCCCAGCAGCAGCGGCCCCCCTCCCCTCCCGTAGCAGCCGTGGTCCCCCTCCCCCAGCAGCCGCGGTCCCCCTCCCCCAGCAGCCGCGGTCACCCTCCCCCAGCAGCCGCGGTCCCCCTCCCCCAGGAGCCGCGGTCCCCCTCACACTGCAGCCGCGGTCCCCTCACTCTCCCCCAGCAGCCGCGGCCCCCCCCTCCCCAGCAGCCGCGGCCCCCCTCCCCCTCCCCCAGCAGCCGCGGCACCCCTCCCCCTCCCCCAGCAGCCGGGGTCCCCCTCCCCAGCAGCCGCTGTCCCCCTCCCCCAGCAGCCGCGTCCCCCCTCCCCTCCCGGAGCAGCCGCGGTCACCCTCCCCAGCAGCCGCGGTACCCCCTCCCCCAGCAGCCGCGGCCCCCCTCCCCCAGCAGCCGCGGTCCCCCTCCCCTCCCCCAGCAGCCGCGGTCCCCTCACCCTCCCCCAGCAGCCGCGGTCCCCCCCCCACTCCCCCAGCAGCCGCGCTCCCCCTCCCCCAGCAGCCGCGGTCCCCCTCCCCAGCAGCCGCGGTCCCCCTCCCCCAGCAGCCGCGGTCCCCCTCCCCCTCCCCCAGCAGCCGCGGTCCCCCTCCCCAGCAGCCGCGGTCCCCCTCCCCCAGCAGCCGCGGTCCCCCTCCCCCAGCAGCCGCGGTCCCCCTCCCCCAGCAGCCGCGGTCCCCCTCCCCCAGCAGCCGCGGTCCCCCTCCCCCAGCAGCCGCGGTCCCCCTCCCCCAGCAGCCGCGGTCCCCCTCCCCCAGCAGCCGCGGTCCCCCTCCCCAGCAGCCGCTGTCCCCCTCCCCCAGCAGCCGTGGTCCCCCTCCCCTCCCCCAACAGCCGCGGACCCCCTCCCCTCCCCCAGCAGCCGCGGTCCCCCTCCCCGAGCAGCCGCGGTCCCCCTCCCCCAGCAGCCGCGGTCCCCCTCCCCTCCCCCAGCAGCCGCGGTCCCCCTCCCCAGCAACCGCGGCCCCCCTCCCCCAGCAGCCGCGGTCCCCCTCCCCCAGCAGCTGCGGTCCCCCTCCCCCAGCAGCTGCGGTCCCCCTCCCCCAGCAGCCGCGGTCCCCCTCCCCCTCCCCAGCAGGCGCGGTCCCCCTCCCCCAGCAGCCGCGGTCCACCTCCCCCAGCAGCCGCGGTCCACCTCCCCCTCCCCCAGCAGCCGTGGTCCCGCTCCCCCGCCCCCAGCAGCCGCGGTCCCCCTCCCCCTGCAGCCGCGGTCCCCTCACCCTCCCCCAGCAGCCGCGCCCCCCTCCCCCAGCAGCCGCGGTCCCCCTCCCCCAGCAGCCGCGGTCCCCTCCCCCTCCCCCAGCAGCCGCGGTCCCCCTCCCCCAGCAGCCGCGGTCCCCCTCAAACAGCAGCCGCGGTCCCCCTCCCCCAGCAGCCGCGGTCCCCCTCCCCCAGCAGCCGCGGTCCCCCTCCCCAGCAGCCGGGGTCCCCCTCCCCCAGCAGCCGCGGTCCCCCTCCCCCTCCCCCAGCAGCCGCGGTCCCCCTCCCCCAGCAGCCGCGGTCCCCCTCCCCCAGCAGCCGTGGTCCCCCTCCCCCAGCAGCCGCGGTGCCCCTCCCCCAGCAGCCGCGGTCCCCCTCCCCCAGCAGCCGCGGTCCCCCTCCCCCAGCAGCCGCAGTCCCCCTCCCCCAGCAGCCGCGGTCCCCCTCCGCCAGCAGCCGCGGTCCCCCTCCCCAGCAGCCGCGGTCCCCCTCCCCCAGCAGCCGCGGCCCACCTCCCCTCCCCCAGCAGCCGTGGTCCCCCTCCCCCAGCAGCCGCGGTCCCCCTCCCCCAGCAGCCGCGGTCCCCCTCCCCCAGCAGCCGCGGTCCCCCTCCCCAGCAGCCGTGGTCCCCCTCCACCAGCAGCCGCGGTCCCCCTCCCCCAGCAGCCGCGGTCCCCCTCCCCCTCACCCAGCAGCCGCGGTCCCCCTACCCCAGCAGCCGCGGTCCCCCTCCACCAGCAGCCGCGGTCCCCCTCCCCCAGCAGCCGCGGTCCCCCTCCCCCAGCAGCCGCGGTCCCCCTCCCCCAGCAGCCGCGGTCCCCCTCCCCTCCCCAGTAGCCGCGGTCCCCCTCCCCCAGCAGCCGCGGTCCCCCTCCCCCAGCAGCCGCGGACCCCCTCCCCCAGCAGCCGCGATCCCCCTCCCCCAGCAGCCGCGGTCCCCCTCCCCCAGCAGCCGCGGTCCCCCTCCCCCAGCAGCCGCGGTCCCCCTCCCCAGTAGCCGCGGTCCCCCTCCCCCAGCAGCCGCGGTCCCCCTCCCCAGCAGCCGCGGTCCCCCTCCCCCAGCAGCCGCGGTCCCCCTCCCCAACAGCCGCGGTCCCCCTCCCCCAGCAGCCGCGGTCCCCCTCCCCCAGCAGCCGCTGTCCCCCTCCCCCAGCAGCCGCGGTCCCCCTCCCCCAGTAGCCGCGGTCCCCCTCCCCCAGCACCCGCGGTCCCCCTCCCCCAGCAGCCGCTGTCCCCCTCCCCCAGCAGCCGCGGTCCCCCTCCCCCAGCTGCCGCGGTCCCCCTACCCCAGCAGCCGCGGTCCCCCTCCACCAGCAGCCGCGGTCCCCCTCCCCCAGCAGCCGCGGTCCCCCTCCCCCAGCAGCCGCGGTCCCCCTCCCCCTCCCCAGTAGCCGCGGTCCCCCTCCCCCAGCAGCCGCGGTCCCCCTCCCCAGCAGCCGCGGTCCCCCTCCCCCAGCAGCCGCGATCCCCCTCCCCCAGCAGCCGCGGTCCCCCTCCCCCAGCAGCCGCGGTCCCCCTCCCCAGCAGCCGCGGTCCCCCTCCCCCAGCAGCCGCGGTCCCCCTCCCCCAGCAGCCGCGGTCCCCCTCCCCCAGCAGCCGCGGTCCCCCTCCCCCAGCAGCCGCGGTCCCCCTCCCCCAGTAGCCGCGGTCCCCCTCCCCCAGCAGCCGCGGTCCCCCTCCCCCAGCAGCCGCGGTCCCCCTCCCCCAGCAGCCGCGGTCCCCCTCCCCAACAGCCGCGGTCCCCCTCCCCCAGCAGCCGCGGTCCCCCTCCCCCAGCAGCCGCGGTCCCCCTCCCCCTCCCCCAGCAGCCGCGGTCTCCCTCCCCCTCCCCCAGCAGCCGCGGTCCCCCTCCCCCAGCAGCCGCGGTCCCCCTCCCCCTCCCCCAGCAGCCGCGGTCCCCCTCCCCCTCCCCCAGCGGCCGCGGTCCCCCTCCCCCAGCAGCCGCGGTCCCCCTCCCCCAGCAGCCGCGGTCCCCCTCCCCCAGCAGCCGCGGTCCCCCTCCCCAGCAGCCGCGGTCCCCCTCCCCCAGCAGCCGCGGTCCCCCTCCCCCAGCAGCCGCGGTCCCCCCCCCCAGCAGCCGCGGTCCCCCTCCCCAGCAGCCGCGGTCCCCCTCTCCCAGCAGCCGCGGTCCCCCTCCCCAGCAGCCGCGGTCCCCCTCCCCCAGCAGCCGCGGTCCCCCTCCCCAGCAGCTGCGGTCCCCCTCCCCCAGCAGCCGCGGTCCCCCTTCCCCAGCAGCCGCGGTCCCCTCCCCCAGCAGCCGCGGTCCCCCTCCCCCAGCAGCCGCGGTCCCCCTCCCCCAGCAGCCGCGGTCCCCCTCCCCCAGCAGCCGCGGTCCCCCTCCCCCAGCAGCCCCGGTCCCCCTCCCCAGGCAGCCGCGGTCCCCCTCCCCCAGCAGCCGTGGTCCCCCTCCCCCAGCAGCCGCGGGCCCCCTCCCCCAGCAGCCGCGGCCCCCCTCCCCCAGCAGCCGCGGTCCCCCTCCCCCAGCAGCCGCGGCCCCCCTCCCCCAGCAGCCGCGGCCCCCCTCCCCCTGCAGCCGCGGTCCCCCCCCCCAGCAGCCGCGGTCCCCGTCCCCCCGCAGCCACGGTTCCCCCTCCCCCAGCAGCCGCGGTCCCCCTCCCCCAGCAGCCGCGGTCCCCCTCCCCCAGCAGCCGCGGTCCCCCTCGCCCAGCAGCCGCGGTCCCCCTCCCCCAGCAGCCGCGGTCCCCCTCCCCCAGCAGCCGCGGTCCCCCTCCCCCAGCAGCCGCGGTCCCCCTCCCCCAGCAGCCGCGGTCCCCCTCCCCCAGCAGCCGCGGTCCCCCTCCCCCTCCCCAGTAGCCGCGGTCCCCCTCCCCCAGCAGCCGCGGTCCCCCTCCCCAGCAGCCGCGGTCCCCCTCCCCCAGCAGCCGCGATCCCCCTCCCCCAGCAGCCGCGGTCCCCCTCCCCCAGCAGCCGCGGTCCCCCTCCCCAGCAGCCGCGGTCCCCCTCCCCCAGCAGCCGCGGTCCCCCTCCCCCAGCAGCCGCGGTCCCCCTCCCCCAGCAGCCGCGGTCCCCCTCCCCCAGCAGCCGCGGTCCCCCTCCCCCAGTAGCCGCGGTCCCCCTCCCCCAGCAGCCGCGGTCCCCCTCCCCCAGCAGCCGCGGTCCCCCTCCCCCAGCAGCCGCGGTCCCCCTCCCCAACAGCCGCGGTCCCCCTCCCCCAGCAGCCGCGGTCCCCCTCCCCCAGCAGCCGCGGTCCCCCTCCCCCTCCCCCAGCAGCCGCGGTCTCCCTCCCCCTCCCCCAGCAGCCGCGGTCCCCCTCCCCCAGCAGCCGCGGTCCCCCTCCCCCTCCCCCAGCAGCCGCGGTCCCCCTCCCCCTCCCCCAGCGGCCGCGGTCCCCCTCCCCCAGCAGCCGCGGTCCCCCTCCCCCAGCAGCCGCGGTCCCCCTCCCCCAGCAGCCGCGGTCCCCCTCCCCAGCAGCCGCGGTCCCCCTCCCCCAGCAGCCGCGGTCCCCCTCCCCCAGCAGCCGCGGTCCCCCCCCCCAGCAGCCGCGGTCCCCCTCCCCAGCAGCCGCGGTCCCCCTCTCCCAGCAGCCGCGGTCCCCCTCCCCAGCAGCCGCGGTCCCCCTCCCCCAGCAGCCGCGGTCCCCCTCCCCAGCAGCTGCGGTCCCCCTCCCCCAGCAGCCGCGGTCCCCCTTCCCCAGCAGCCGCGGTCCCCTCCCCAGCAGCCGCGGTCCCCCTCCCCCAGCAGCCGCGGTCCCCCTCCCCCAGCAGCCGCGGTCCCCCTCCCCCAGCAGCCGCGGTCCCCCTCCCCCAGCAGCCCCGGTCCCCCTCCCCAGGCAGCCGCGGTCCCCCTCCCCCAGCAGCCGTGGTCCCCCTCCCCCAGCAGCCGCGGGCCCCCTCCCCCAGCAGCCGCGGCCCCCCTCCCCCAGCAGCCGCGGTCCCCCTCCCCCAGCAGCCGCGGCCCCCCTCCCCCAGCAGCCGCGGCCCCCCTCCCCCTGCAGCCGCGGTCCCCCCCCCCAGCAGCCGCGGTCCCCGTCCCCCCGCAGCCACGGTTCCCCCTCCCCCAGCAGCCGCGGTCCCCCTCCCCCAGCAGCCGCGGTCCCCCTCCCCCAGCAGCCGCGGTCCCCCTCGCCCAGCAGCCGCGGTCCCCCTCCCCCAGCAGCCGCGGTCCCCCTCCCCCAGCAGCCGCGGTCCCCCTCCCCCAGCAGCCGCGGTCCCCCTCCCCCAGCAGCATTGTCTCGGGTCGGACAGTTTGATGGTGCTGTTTATTTGATGTGTATATAATGTTTATTTGGATCTGTTTTCCCTGAGATTGCCTGTCCTGCCCGCTCTTCCCGCGGGCAGGGTGAGGCAGCGCCCGCCGCTGGCATCGGCCTGGAGCTGGGACACAACAAAGCAAAACAGACCAGAAGTAACTGATGGACAAAACAAAATGTGGGGAGTGCCCCAAACCGCGGGTGGAGCACAGCCCCAACAGAACAGGAAAAGAGACCAAACCTCACCCAATACCCGCCCAATGAAAGTGTGAGAATGGGGGTCGGTCCGGCAGCCCACCCCCTGCGGGGCCCAGCCAGCCCGGAAAGCTTCGAGTGTGCCCGTGGGCAGCGCCTGCCCCCGCTCCAGGGACCCCCGGCCGCCACCCAGCCCTTCCCCGGCACCCACAGCCCTCCCCACCCAGCCCTGCCCACGGCACCCACAGCCCGGCCCCACCCAGCCCTTCCCACGGCACCCACAGCCCTCCGCCACCCAGCCCTGCCCACGGCACCCACCGCCCTCCCCCACCCAGCCCTTCCCACGGCACCCACAGCCCGGCCCTCCGCCACCCAGCCCTTCCCACGGCACCCACAGCCCGGCCCTCCGCCACCCAGCCCTGCCCACGGCACCCACCGCCCTCCGCCACCCAGCCCTGCCCACGGCACCCACCGCCCTCCGCCACCCAGCCCTTCCCACGGCACCCACAGCCCGGCCCTCCGCCACCCAGCCCTGCCCACGGCACCCACCGCCCTCCGCCACCCAGCCCTGCCCACGGCACCCACAGCCCTCCGCCACCCAGCCCTTCCCACGGCACCCACAGCCCTCCGCCACCCAGCCCTTCCCACGGCACCCACAGCCCTCCGCCACCCAGCCCTGCCCACGGCACCCACAGCCCTCCGCCACCCAGCCCTGCCCACGGCACCCACAGCCCGGCCCTCTGCCACCCAGCCCTGCCCACGGCACCCACCGCCCTCCGCCACCCAGCCCTGCCCACGGCACCCACCGCCCTCCGCCACCCAGCCCTGCCCACGGCACCCACAGCCCGGCCCTCCGCCACCCAGCCCTTCCCACGGCACCCACAGCCCTCCCCACCCAGCCCTTCCCACGGCACCCACAGCCCTCCGCCACCCAGCCCTTCCCACGGCACCCACAGCCCGGCCCTCCGCCACCCAGCCCTGCCCACGGCACCCACCGCCCTCCGCCACCCAGCCCTGCCCACGGCACCCACAGCCCGGCCCCCCGCCACCCAGCCCTTCCCACGGCACCCACAGTCCTCCGCCACCCAGCCCTGCCCACGGCACCCACAGCCCTCCGCACCCAGCCCTTCCCACGGCACCCACAGCCCTCCGCACCCAGCCCTGCCCACGGCACCCACAGCCCTCCCCCACCCAGCCCTTCCCACGGCACCCACAGCCCGGCCCTCCGCCACCCATCCCTTCCCACGGCACCCACAGTCCTCCGCCACCCAGCCCTTCCCACGGCACCCACAGCCCTCCGCCACCCAGCCCTGCCCACGGCACCCACAGCCCGGCCCTCCGCCACCCAGCCCTTCCCACGGCACCCACAGCCCGGCCCACCCAGCCCTTCCCCCGGCAGCCACAGCCCGGCCCACCGCCACCCAGCCCTGCCCACGGCACCCACAGCCCGGCCCTCCGCCACCCAGCCCTTCCCACGGCACCCACAGCCCGGCCCACCGCCACCCAGCCCTTCCCACGGCACCCACAGCCCTCCGCCACCCATCCCTTCCCACGGCACCCACAGCCCGGCTCTCCGCCACCCAGCCCTTCCCACGGCACCCACAGCCCTCCCCACCCAGCCCTGCCCACGGCACCCACAGCCCTCCCCCACCCAGCCCTTCCCACGGCACCCACAGCCCGGCCCTCCCCCACCCAGCTCTTCCCACGGCACCCACAGCCCGGCCCTCCGCCACCCAGCCCTGCCCCCGGCACCCACAGCCCTCCGCCACCCAGCCCTGCCCACGGCACACACAGCCCTCCGCCACCCAGCCCTGCCCACGGCACCCACAGCCCGGCCCTCCCCCACCCAGCTCTTCCCACGGCACCCACAGCCCGGCCCCCCGCCACCCAGCCCTGCCCACGGCACCCACCGCCCTCCGCCACCCAGCCCTTCCCACGGCACCCACATCCCGGCCCTCCGCCACCCAGCCCTTCCCACGGCACCCACAGCCCTCCCCCACCCAGCCCTGCCCACGGCACCCACAGCCCGGCCCTCCGCCACCCAGCCCTTCCCACGGCACCCACCGCCCTCCGCTCCGCCACCCAGCCCTGCCCACGGCACCCACCGCCCTCCGCCACCCAGCCCTGCCCACGGCACCCACAGCCCTCCCCACCCAGCCCTGCCCACGGCACCCACAGCCCTCCGCCACCCAGCCCTTCCCACGGCACCCACCGCCCTCCGCTCCGCCACCCAGCCCTGCCCACGGCACCCACCGCCCTCCGACACCAGGCCCTGCCCACGGCACCCACCGCCCTCCGCCACCCAGCCCTGCCCACGGCACCCACAGCCCTCCCCCACCCAGCCCTGCCCACGGCACCCACAGCCCTCCGCCACCCAGCCCTTCCCACGGCACCCACCGCCCTCCGCCACCCAGCCCTTCCCACGGCACCCACAGCCCGGCCCTCCCCCACCCAGCCCTTCCCACGGCACCCACAGCCCTCCGCCACCCAGCCCTTCCCACGGCACCCACAGCCCGGCCCTCCCCACCCAGCCCACGGCACCCACAGCCCTCCGCCACCCAGCCCTTCCCACGGCACCCACCGCCCTCCCCCACCCAGCCCTGCCCACGGCACCCACAGCCCGGCCCCACCCAGCCCTTCCCACGGCACCCACAGCCCTCCCCCACCCAGCCCTTCCCACGGCACCCACCGCCCTCCGCTCCGCCAGCCACCCGAATGGAGATTGGCGGAGGTGCGGATTCCTGAGCAGCGCCTCCCTTACGACAGCCGCCACTCCTGACGGGGGAGAGCTGCGGCGCCTGGAGACCGTGTTCCAGACTTTGAGGAGGTCCTGGTACAAGACGGGCAGCGCCAACAGAGAGTTCCGAAGACCCTGCTGGTCCACAGACAGGAGCCGCACGTCGTAGTTCAGGCCGAGCCCCTGGGGGGAGAAATCCGTCGCCAGGGCCCCACCGTGGAGGAGGCTCAGCGTACAGGTAACGCTGCAGAGTCTGAGGGTGGAAAGTGGCAGTCTGGGTGCGGAGGCACACCAGCGCCTGACCGCCCTCCGCCATCGGGAGACTCCAGACCTCCGCAGTGACCCCGTGCAGTCGATTGTCCCGGAGGAACCGAAGCCGGGCTCTCTGGGTGGTGGGACAAAGCCAGGGGGGGGAGTCAGTGACCAGCCGGGACCACAGCATGGAGGCGATCAGCTGGTTTATGACGAGAACTCGGCCCCTGTGGGACAGCACTCGGAGCCGTCCTGTCCAGCGTCCCAGGCCAGCGGTGACCTTGGTCTCCAGCTCCTGCCCGTTCGCCGGCCAGGCTCCCTCTGCCGGGCAAAGATGGACTCCCAGGTCGAGGCTGTTGGTCCGACTCCAGCTGAAGGGCCCGAGCTCCTCCGGGAGGGGGTCCACCTGCCACGGACCGACCAGGAGTCCGGAACATTGGGCCCAGTTGATCCGTGGGGAGGACGCGGCGGAGTAGACAGCTTGGCTCTCTCGCATCCTCCGGGGGTCCCCGGGGTCAGTGACCATGAGGAACACAGCATCAGCGTCCGCCGAGAGGACCACCCCCCCGTCCGGCTCGCGTAGAACCAGCCCCGTGAACCCCCTCCGCAGGAGGCACAGGAAAGGCCCCACGCAGAGGGAATAATGTTGGCCGGACAGGGGGCAGCCCTGACGCACTCCTCTCCCAAAGCGAAGGGGCGCCGTCAGGGACCCGTTAACCTTAATCAGACTCTCCGAGGCGGCGGACAGTAACCGGATCCGGGCCACAAAATACCACCCGAACCCGACAGCTCGCAGAGTCCCGAGCAAATCCCCGGGCCCCACCCTGTCGAACGCCTTCTCCTGGTCAAGAGACAGGAAGGTGCTCGACATACCAGTCCCCTGGGTAAAATGGATAATGTCCCGGGCCAGGTGGATATTGTCGTAGATTGTGCGGTCCGGGACTGTGTAGGACTGGTCAGGGTGGATCATGTGGTCCAGCTCGGGGCCAAGGCGTAAACACAGCACCTTGGCAAAGATTTTATAGTCCGTGCTGAGGAGGGAGACCGGTCGCCAGGTCTTAAGTCGGCGGAGATCCCCCTTCTTGTGCAGCAGGGCAATGACGGCCCTGCGCCACGAAAGGGGCATCTCCCCGGTCGCGATACATTCCCCCAGGACCCCCGCATAGTCGCTCCCCAGGACGTCCCAGCACGCCCTGAAGAACTCCACGGTCAACCCGTCCAGCCCTGGGGATTTGCCCCGTGAGAGGCTGTCCAGGGCGCCGGTCAGCTCTTGGAGGTTGATGGCATTATCGAGCTTCCCGGCGCCCTCCGGGCCCACCTGCGGCAGGTCCTCCCCCAGAACTCTGCAAGCGTCCTCGCTGGACGGACCCGGAGAGAAGAGGTCGGAGTAAAAATCCCTGATCAGGGTCCTGACCCCCTCCGGATCCGAGACGAGGGGCCGGTCGTCGGCCAGCAGCGTAGAAACCTGCCGACGGGCCCCGCGTCCTCTTTCCAGCGAGTAGAAGAAGCGGGAGCCGCGGTCCATGTCCGTTAGGAGACGGATCCGCGACCTCACGTTCGCGCCGCGGGACCCGGCCAGTTGCAGGCCCCGCAGTGCGCCCCTCTTCTCCCTGTACACCAGCCCCAGGGCCGGGCCTCATCGGGCTGAGCGAGACGTGACTCCAGATCGAGGAGTTCCTCAGCCAGGTTGGCGATCGTGGAGTTCCGCCCCGCCGAAGACCCCTTCGTGTACCCCTGACAGAAGGCACGGATCTGGGCCTTGCCCACATCCCACCGTAGCCTCAAGGAGGGGAAGCCATCCCGCTCCCTTCTCCAGCCGGCCCAGAAACGGCAGAACGAGTCCAGGAACCGCTCGCCCTCCAGCAGCAGGTTGTTAAAGTGCCAGTACGCGGACCGTGTCTGAGCGCGGGACGGGGCGAGACCCGCCCACACCAGGTGGTGATCCGAGCTCGGCACCTGCTCCATGGAGGCCGTCGGAACGCTGGGCAAGTACGTCTTGGAAATGTAAAGACGGTCGATGCTGGACGCTCTGAACGGGGGCCGCACAGAGGTGCACCCCCGCAATTCAGGATGGAGAGTCCACCAGACATCCACCAAGTCAAAGGACCTAACCAGGTCCCTCAACTTCACCACCGCCGCCGAGCTGTGCTGGACTTCATCACGGTCCTTGTCCTTGAGGGTGCAATTAAAATCCCCTCCTAGGACGATGCACTCTGTTTTTGAAAACTCACCACTATTCTTAGAATTCCCCCTCTAGCAAAAAGGGCCGAGATTCTAAATGGTAATCAGGATTCTCACTCCCGACTCCGATGCAGGCTTCAGTGGGTGCTATTCAGGTCAAACTATATTTTCAAGTTATCCCCCGGTATAACCCATACCTTCACCGAAGATTAAATCTACTTCCCACTTAGTAGCATCGATCCTGGGTCCCGCATTGCTAAGTAAGTAAAGTAGACTTTGGAATAACCACTATTTCAGGTTAAATTAAGTTATTTTCTTTTAAAAGCTGCAAATACTTTCTTTACAGAAAGGAAAAAGACCTTGCTTCTGGATCCTTCTGGGTGGTTGAAGGGACCTTCAGGCCCACCTTGACAATCAATCTTCGTTATAAAGTCTGGTCTTCTTTAGATGTAATCGCTGATGAGCTCGGTTGCTGTTTCCTGTCTTTCCCATGTACCGAGCTGTGAGAGCTGACTCTGCTGGCTATCTCTGAGCTGACATAGAGCTGACTCTTTAAATTCTAGTCTACCTGATATGTATTAGCTGTTTTAGCTGGGCTGCTATGCCTTGTCTTTCCCATGGCCGAGCTGACTGTAATCTGACTCTGAGCTGCTTGTTTCTTCTCTGCTTCTCTCTCTCCCTCCCTCTGAGTTCTGGTTCTGGTTCTGGTAGTTCCTGCCCTGGTCTCTGGGTTTACATATTCTTCTAACAGTTATCTAGTTTTTATGACTATATCGTAAAGTAACTTATCTCACTTTGATTGTAAAAAGTATCTTTGATCTAAACTTTCTAATCCAACTAAGTATTCATTTTGACATAACTGCATCTCAGAGATCGGATTACACTGTTTCCTGTGTGATGATCAAAATGCTTTGGTTTCAAGAGGTGTTACTTTTAATTCCTGTCATTTCTGTAGTTTTGTTTTCCAATTGTGTCCTCAGCTCGTAATTTTGACTTTGATTTTGGCTTTGAATTATGTTTCTCGTAGACTGATAGTCTCCAGTTTTCTTTAATTTACCTGCTTTAGCAAATTTTCACACATAGAATTATCACCAAATTCAACTGAACCTCATCCTTTTTTCCAGCTGCTAACTAAGACAGTTACTTTCAATGAAGGTGTGGGCCATTATTTTTGGCTTCATTCAAAATCCTGTTTGTCTTGTTTGCTAAGCCTGCTTGACCAAGGCTATCTGCATTTTGCAATCCTCTCCTGGCAGCTGCTGTTCACCCTTTGTGGGATCTTTCCCTGTATCCTCTCATGTTTCTCCCAGACCAGATATTGCCAGACTCCAATGTTTCAAATGACACATCTTTCCACATTTTCAATGACTCCCCGTCTTGACATTTGAAACAAACTACATCATTTGGTCAATTATCCCCCCGCCCCCATCTAATTGTACTGATGAACATTTATACCCAACCTTTCTCATTTGTATGTACATGTTTTGTGATTTTAAATTGTGCATCGAGATCAATTTGTAAATGTATCCATATCACAGACCAGTGTCTTTTTCGTTCTTTCCTCAAGTCCAATTACGGTGAACCATAGCCGTAGCCGCTCAGGAAGGTTACACAATAGCTATATCCGGGTTCCACTACCTCCAAAGCAGTTTAATTCCTTGGGGTAGCAGCACCGTAGAAGCTTCCTCATGTCCCTTAGAAACAGCACACAACTCAGTCCATCAGTAACCAAAAAGGCCATTTGTCCATCACTGGCTGTTTCGTGTCCATTTTTCTGTCATCCAAATTGCTTACCGTTTTTCATCGGAATGGTAAATTATGACATCATGTACCACCCACTGATTCCCTCGCTTCATTAATTTAAAAGGTTCAATTGATCCTGCTTCTAACCCTGACTTCCCCACTTGAATGTCTTATACTGTTCTGAACCATGTATGTCTGCCAGCCCCTGGTGTACAGGAGAGAATATCATTCTGACAAACTTCCTTCAAATCCTTTTCGTCTGTTATCATTTCCCTTACAACATTTGTAATAATTTGTGCCGACAGTATTCGCAAAACCGCATCGAACTGTCACTTTTTCCAAATAAATTCTCCCTATTGTTAAATACACAGTAAAAAAAAAATGAAGTCTTATCTTAACACATTACCCATCACCTAACTACACAAATAGACCGTGTGTTACAACTTTACATAATTGCAACTGTTATCACAATTTCAATACGAAAAATAAAGTACAATATCGACACATCCCTTCGTGGCTTTGGAACCAATAGTCACTACATACTAAATATGGCGTGTTAACAACATCAATATTATTTGTGATGTTCTATGCAGTTAAATCAAGAAAGCACACTAAACTACCAATATTCCCCCTCTATTAAAACATTCACACAGTTTCGAAATGCTGATCAAGTTCTCTAACGGCACACATACCCCCATTATCATACATACATAACAGTGCGAACAATTGACATGACATTTCTTCCTTAATAATGTTTACAGCTCGACAATGCAATATTGTTTGCTGCATTGGTAATAATTTTCCCCCCTTGGCATCAAGCTCCAAAAATTCTTAAACTATTGTCGTTTATCATATTGGGGTTCCTCGTCAGTCGCTGCTGTCTGCCGAGACCCTTAATAACACCACCACATAGTACATACCCCATGGAGACCGCAGATCATCCATCAGCTGATGTCCAGTTAGAGATGTCTGACCGGAGGGTTCACTGTTCAGTAATAATTTGAGATTTTGATGTGTTTCCAACCCGTAAAGTTTTCCTTCGGGCTCTGTCATTTAATTCCCTCAAATATGTAGGCGATTGTATCATTAGTTTCCCCCCCAATCCTGTCTAAAACATTCCTTTCTGGAGTGCAGTTCTCTTCCTTCTTGTGAACTGGTTTGTCTGTTATTTTTTTTCCTCCTGAAAAATCAAATGAGCAGGTCAAGGGTGGAGAGGGCCCTATTCTTTAATTTGTACTTTCTATCTTCGTTTGAACACTCCCGAAGTGCCCTCTCCAGGACTTCCGGATTTCTTTTGCTGCCATTTCTTTTATCTCTTTTCTTTTTTTTTTGAACTTGTTTATTTTCCTTATCATTGATGTACATCACACAATGAAGGGCTGTTAAGCCTCCTCCTTCTGTCATTGCACCCCTGAGTGAGATTCGAAGAATCTCAAACTCCTCCCCTTTTGCTCACTCTGATCCAATCTGTCGAAACCTTACCCTGATACATTCCTGATATTGCTACTGCATTTACTTCACTTACTTTATTTTGATTACACCGGATTTTTATGAAGGTAAGTTCCAAACATAACATTTTAACTTGATGATCTGTCCAATCAATGGTGCTAACGGGTTTTAATTCACGGTCTTCCCACCAATTGGGTCATGTGTTTTAATTGTGATACAATTTCTTTTGCTCCAGACACCATGCTTCTCTAAGTCAACTGTATGTTTACCCAGATTCTGAACAAACTTGTCTTCACATTTTACAGCTTCACTGATTATTTTCCCTGCAGTTTTAGTTGGGAGTTTCACCCAAAATTCCTCTGTGTTATCAATTGTTTTAATATCTTAATTTTACCTGCATCTATTTTTATCAAATCTTTTCCTGCCATCAGATTCTCTTTTCCTTATACTGCAAGTAATTCTCTTAATCTAACTTTTGATCCAAAATCTTTATTCTCTAAAGCTCCTTCTTCAATGTATTTAACATTCTAAACATGATTATTTTTGCTGGTGATATTCATGAGCTCATCGGGCACTAGGACCCTGCGGAGCTATGCAGTGTCAATTTCAACGCTCAGTTTCAAAGCCTGCGAGCAGCTGACTGCTGCCCAGTACAAACTCTTTCTCTGTTTATTCTGAGACCAATTTAACTCTGAACATACTGATTTATCACCTCATAATACTGATCACATTTCTACCTGCCATTTATAACTTTTAATTGATGTGAAACTCGGTTTTGCAAAATACAACATTTTTTTAAAAATACAAACACCAAAGGAAATTCACAATTCCTTCTTAGACACACACACACTCATTCATCTGCTCAGATCTTGGACCTCTACTTTGTAGGGTTTCACAAACCCTTATTGAACACGCACGCACGTTTATACACTGAGATCTTGGACCTCTGTTCAGTGGGGTTTTAGTTACTTTTAACAAAAATCGAGACCCCTCCATGCTGATAAAGTTTCACTTATGCAGGAGTTTTTTGCCTCTATTAATTTCTTCCACTCTGGTTCATTGCTTCAACCGTGTTTCACAGCAAGAGGATTATTCTAATTGCCATTTTTCGGAATTCAAAGTTCTGTTCCTGGTTGTCCCTTTCAGTTGCAATCTGAAATTAAGGATAAGTACCCATTCTGGGCCCTATCCAAGGCTAACTAAGGCACAATCATCCTGTTCTAGTAAAGGGTCGATTGGCTATTGGTCTCTAAAGATTATAGGCATCCCCTATTTCTCTAGGATTTAACCTCACAATCTGCCTTACTCTAAGGATGATTTATTTTTTGCCTCCTTTTACCAGTAATGGATGCAAGATTTTTAGTGCTGTCACCAAGATGTCTTGCAGATTTTTTCTCAGGGTCAGCATCTTCTAATTTGCTGATTTCACACCCAACCTGAGTTTTATGTCCCCTCGATCCACAGAATATCCTTACAGAAATCAATCACATGACTTTCCAGACTAAACTCGGCAGGTAAAGTCTGACTCACAAATAGACCAGAAACTTCTAATATTCTCGCCTTTGTGCCGGTTAGGAACTTCTAATATTCTAGCCTTTGTGCCGGTTAGAAACTTCTAATATTCTAGCCTTTGTGCCGGTTAGGAACTTCTAATATTCTAACCGTTTGTTGGGAACTAGAAATTCGATTTATAAAGATCGCGGCCTAGTTTCAGGAGCCGTTCGGAGGAGGAGGAGCAGTCAGGGAGAGAAACTGAGAACATCTAAGACTCTCAAAAGGTAAGAAGGTAAGTAAGTGATTTTTACTCATTTTTACTTTTATTCCTTTTTCAAATTGTGTGTGTGGGGGGGAAACTGAAGTGACATCACAGAAACGCTGTGGCCTGAGTGGCTGGTTGGGAATCTACACTAAATTTAAAAAATTAAGCATTGGTAACTAATTAAACATAATTACTTAATTATAATTTAGAGGGGTATCTAAGCCAGAGATCTGAGAGTACTATATTTAGCTTTCGCATTTATATTAGAAATCTAGTGCTAGGAAACAGATAGTTAACAGTAACTTTAAAAACATTTTAAAAAATATATTTACATTTTTTAAAAAACTTTTAATTTTAATTAATTGACGCAATGTCAGTTAGAGGGGTACAGTGCTCTGACTGAGATGTGGCAGGTCCGGGAGGCTTCGAGCATCCCTGGTGGCTTCATCTGCAGAAAGTGCACCCAACTGGAGCTCCTCACACACCGCATGGTTCGGTTGGAGTAGCAATTGGATGCACTTAGGAGCATGCAGGTGGCGGAAAGCGTCATAGATCGCAGTTATATAAATGTGGTAACACCCAAGGTGCAGGCAGAGAAATGGGTGACCTCTAGAAAGGGCAGGTAGTCAGTGCAGGAATCCCCTGTGGTTGTCCCGCTCTCAAACAGTTATACCCCTTTGGATACTGTCGGGGGGGGAATAGCCTATCAGGGGAAAACAGCAGCAGCCAGAGCAGTGGCACCACGGCTGGCTCTGGTGTTCAGAAGGGAGGATCAAAGCGCAGAAGAGTAATAGTAATAGGGGACTCTACAGTCAGGGGCACAGATAGGTGCTTCTGTGGACGTGAAAGAGACTCCAGGATGGTATATTGCCTCCCTGGTGCCAGGGTCCAGGATGTCTCCGAACGGGTAGAGGGCATCCTGAAGGGGGAGGGCAAACAGGCAGAGGTTGTTGTACATATTGGTACTAACGACATAGGCAGGAAGGGGCATGAGGTCCTGCAGCAGGAGTTCAGGGAGCTAGGCAGAAAGTTAAAAGACAAAAGAACAAAGAACAAAGAAATGTACAGCACAGGAACAGGCCCTTCGGCCCTCCAAGCCCGCGCCGACCATACTGCCCGACTAAACTACAATCTTCTACACTTCCTGGGTCCGTATCCTTCTATTCCCATCCTATTCATATATTTGTCAAGATGCCCCTTAAATGTCCCTATCGTCCCTGCTTCCACTACCTCCTCCGGTAGCGAGTTCCAGGCACCCACTACCCTCTGCGTAAAAAACTTGCCTCGTACATCTACTCTAAACCTTGCCCCTCTCACCTTAAACCTATGCCCCCTAGTAATTGACCCCTCTACCCTGGGGAAAAGCCTCTGACTATCCACTCTGTCTATGCCCCTCATAATTTTGTAGACCTCTATCAGGTCGCCCCTCAACCTCCTTCGTTCCAGAGAGAACAAACCGAGTTTATTCAATCGCTCCTCATAGCTTATGCCCTCCATACCAGGCAACATTCTGGTAAATCTCTTCTGCACCCTCTCTAAAGCCTCCACATCCTTCTGGTAGTGTGGCGACCAGAATTGAACACTATACTCCAAGTGTGGCCTAACTAAGGTCCTATACAGCTGCAACATGACTTGCCAATTCTTATACTCAATGCCCCGTCCAATGAAGGCAAGCATGCCGTATGCCTTCTTGACTACCTTCTCCACCTGTGTTGCCCCTTTCAATGACCTGTGGACCTGTACTCCTAGATCTCTTTGACTTTCAATACTCTTGAGGGTTCTACCATTTACTGTATATTCCCTACCTGCATTAGCCCTTCCAAAATGCATTACCTCACATTTGTCCGGATTAAACTCCATCTGCCATCTCTCCGCCCAAGTCTCCAGACAATCTAAATCCTGCTGTATCCTCAGACAGTCCTCATCGCTATCCGCAATTCCACCCACCTTTGTGTCGTCTGCAAACTTACTAATCAGACCAGTTACATTTTCCTCCAAATCATTTATATATACTACAAACAGCAAAGGTCCCAGCACTGATCCCTGTGGAACACCACTGGTCACAGCCCTCCAATTAGAAAAGCATCCCTCCATTGCTACCCTCTGCCTTCTATGGCCTAGCCAGTTCTGAATCCACCTTGCCAGCTCACCCCTGATCCCGTGTGACTTCACCTTTTGTACTAGTCTACCATGAGGGACCTTGTCAAAGGCCTTACTGAAGTCCATGTAGACAACATCCACTGCCCTACCTGCATCAATCATCTTAGTGACCTCCTCGAAAAACTCTATCAAGTTAGTGAGACACGACCTCCCCTTCACAAAACCGTGCTGCCTCTCACTAATACGTCCATTTGCTTCCAAATGGGAGTAGATCCTGTCTCGAAGAATTCTCTCCAGTAATTTCCCTACCACTGAAGTAAGGCTCACCGGCCTGTAGTTCCCGGGATTATCCTTGCTACCCTTCTTAAACAGAGGAACAACATTGGCTATTCTCCAGTCCTCCGGGACATCCCCTGAAGACAGCGAGGATCCAAAGATTTCTGTCAAGGCCTCAGCAATTTCCTCTCCAGCCTCCTTCAGTATTCTGGGGTAGATCCCATCAGGCCCTGGGGACTTATCTACCTTAATATTTTTTAAGACACCCAACACCTCGTCTTTTTGGATCACAATGTGACCCAGGCTATCTACACCCCCTTCTCCAGACTCAACATCTACCAATTCCTTCTCTTTGGTGAATACTGATGCAAAGTATTCATTTAGTACCTCGCCCATTTCCTCTGGCTCCACACATAGATTCCCTTGCCTATCCTTCAGTGGGCCAACCCTTTCCCTGGCTACCCTCTTGCTTTTTATGTATGTGTAAAAAGCCTTGGGATTTTCCTTAACCCTATTTGCCAATGACTTTTCATGACCCCTTCTAGCCCTCCTGACTCCTTGCTTAAGTTCCTTCCTACTTTCCTTATATGCCACACAGGCTTCGTCTGTTCCCAGCCTTTTAGCCCTGACAAATGCCTCCTTTTTCTTTTTGACGAGGCCTACAATATCACTCGTCATCCAAGGTTCCCGAAAATTGCCGTATTTATCTTTCTTCCTCACAGGAACATGCCTGTCCTGTATTCCCTTCAACTGACACTTGAAAGCCTCCCACATGTCAGATGTTGATTTGCCCTCAAACATCCGCCCCCAATCTATGTTCTTCAGTTCCCACCTAATATTGTCATAATTAGCCTTCCCCCAATTTAGCACATTCATCCTCGGACCACTCTTATCCTTGTCCACCAGTACTTTAAAACTTACTGAATTGTGGTCACTGTTACCGAAATGCTCCCCTACTGAAACATCTACCACCTGGCCGGGCTCATTCCCCAATACCAGGTCCAGTACCGCCCCTTCCCTAGTTGGACTGTCTACATATTGTTTTAAGAAGCCCTCCTGGATGCTCCTTACAAACTCCGCCCCGTCTAAGCCCCTGGCACTAAGTGAGTCCCAGTCAATATTGGGGAAGTTGAAGTCTCCCATCACCACAACCCTGTTGTTTTTACTCTTTTCCAAAATCTGTCTACCTATCTGCTCCTCTATCTCCCGCTGGCTGTTGGGAGGCCTGTAGTATACCCCCAACATTGTGACTGCACCCTTCTTATTCCTGATCTCTACCCATATAGCCTCACTGCCCTCTGAGGTGTCCTCTCGCAGTATAGCTGTGATATTCTCCCGAACAAGTAGCGCAACTCCGCCTCCCCTTTTACATCCCCCTCTATCCCGCCTGAAACATCTAAATCCTGGAACGTTTAGCTGCCAATCCTGCCCTTCCCTCAACCAGGTCTCTGTAATGGCAATAACATCATAGTTCCAAGTAGTAATCCAAGCTCTAAGTTCATCTGCCTTACCCGTAATGCTCCTTGCATTAAAACATAGGCACTTCAGGCCACCAGACCCGCTGTGTTCAGCAACTTTTCCCCGTCTGCTCTGCCTCAGAGCCACACTGTCCCTATTCCCTAGTTCTCCCTCAATGCTCTCACCTTCTGACCTATTGCTCCCGTACCCACCCCCCTAGACAGGACCTCTAGGGTTGTAATCTTGGGATTACGCCCTGTGCCACGTGCCAGTGAGGCTAGAAATAGGAAGATAGAGCAGCTAAACACATGGCTAAGCAGCTGGTGTAGGAGGGAGGATTTCCGTTATCTGGACCACTGGGAGCTCTTCCGGGGCAGGTGTGACCTATTTAAGAAGGACGGGTTGCATCTAAACTGGCGAGTCATAAATACCCTGGCCGCGAGGTTCGCTAGTGTCACACGGGATGGTTTAAACTAGTATGGCAGGGGGGTGGGCAAGGGAGCAATAGGTCAGAAAGTGAGATCATTGAGGGAGAACTGGGGAATAGGGACAGTGGGGCTCTGAGACAGAGCAGACAGGAAGAAGTTGCTGAACACAGCGGGTCTGGTGGCCTGAAGTGCATATGTTTTAATGCAAGAAGTATTACGGGTAAGGCAGATAAACTTAGAGCTTGGATTAGTACTTGGAACTATGGTGTTGTTTCCATTACAGAGACCTGGTTGAGAGAAGGGCAGGATTGGCAGCTAAACGTTCCAGGATTTAGATGTTTCAGGTGGGATAGAGCGGGATGTAAAAGGAGTGGAGGAGATGCGCTACTGGTTGGGGAGAATATCACAGCTGTATTGCGGGAGGACACCTCAGAGGGCAGTGAGGCTATATGGGTAGAGGTTAGGAATAAGAAGGGTGCAGTCACAATGTTGGGGGTTTACTACAGGCCTCCCAACAGCCAGCGGGAGATAGAGGAGCAGATAGGTAGACAGATTTTGGAAAAGAGTAAAAACAACAGGGTTATGGTGATGGGAGACTTCAACTTCCCCAATATTGACTGGGACTCACTTAGTGCCAGGGGCTTAGACGGGGCGGAGTTTGTAAGGAGCATCCAGGAGGGCTTCTTAAAACAATATGTAGGCAGTCCAACTAGGGATGGGGCGGTACTGGACCTGGTATTGGGGAATGAGCCCGGCCAGGTGGTAGATGTTTCAGTAGGGGAGCATTTCGGGAACAGTGACCACAATTCAGTAAGTTTTAAAGTGCTGGTGGACAAAGGTAAGAGTGGTCCTAGGATGAATGTGCTAAATTGGGGGAAGGCTAATTATAACAATATTAGGCGGGAACTGAAGAACATAGATTGGGGGCGGATGTTTGAGGGAAAATCAACATCTGACTTGTGGAAGGCTTTCAAGTGTCAGTTGAAAGGAATTCAGGACCGGCATGTTCCCGTGAGGAAGAAGGATAAATACGGCAATTTTCGGGAACCTTGGATAACGAGAGATATTGTAGGCCTCGTCAAAAATAAAAAGGAGGCATTTGTCAGGGCTAAAAGGCTGGGAACAGACGAAGCCTGTGTGGAATATAAGGAAAGTAGGAAGGGCCTTAAGCAAGGAGTCAGGAGGGCTAGAAGGGGTCACGAAAAGTCATTGGCAAATAGGGTTAAGGAAAATCCCAAGGCCTTTTACACGTACATAAAAAAGCAAGAGGGTAGCCAGGGAAAGGGTTGGCCCACTGAAGGATAGGCAAGGGAATCTATGTGTGGAGCCAGAGGAAATGGGCGAGGTACTAAATGAATACTTTGCATCAGTATTCAGCAAAGAGAAGGAATTGGTAGATGTTCAGTCTGGAGAAGGGTAGCCTGGGTCACATTGTGATCCAAAAAGACGAGGTGTTGGGTGCCTTAAAAAATATTAAGGTAGATAAGTCCCCAGGGCCTGATGGGATCTACCCCAGAATACTGAAGGAGGCTGGAGAGGAAATTGCTGAGGCCTTGACAGAAATCTTTGGATCCTCACTGTCTTCAGGTGATGTCCCGGAGGACTGGAGAATAGCCAATGTTGTTCCTCTGTTTAAGAAGGGTAGCAAGGATAATCCAGGGAACTACAGGCCGGTGAGCCTTACTTCCGTGGTAGGGAAATTACTGGAGAGAATTCTTCGAGACAGGATCTACTCCCATTTGGAAGCAAATGGACGTATTAGTGAGAGGCAGCATGGTTTTGTGAAAGGCATGTCGTGTCTCACTAACTTGATAGAGTTTTTCGAGGAGGTCACTAAGATGATTGATGCAGGTAGGGCAGTGGATGTTGTCAATATGGAATTCAGTAAGGCCTTTGACGAGGTCCCTCATGATAGACTAGTACAAAAGGTGAAGTCACACGGGATCAGGGGTGAGCTGGCAAGGTGGATACAGAACTGGCTAGGTCATAGAAGGCAGAGAGTAGCAATAGAAGGATGCTTTTCGAATTGAAGGGCTGTGACCAGTGGTGTTCCACAGGGATCAGTGCTGGGACCTTTGCTGTTTGTAGTATATATAAATGATTTGGAGGAAAATGTAAGTTGTCTGATTAGTAAGTTTGCAGACGACACAAAGGTTGGTGGAATTGCGGATAGCGATGAGGACTGTCAGAGGATACAGCAGGATTTAGATTGTTTGGAGACTTGGGCGGAGAGATGGCAGACGGAGTTTAATCCCGACAAATGTGAGGTAATGCATTTTGGAAGGTCTAATGCAGGTAGGGAATATACAGTGAATGGTAGAACCCTCAAGAGTATTGAATGTCAAAGAGATCTAGGAGTACAGGTCCACAGGTCACTGAAAGGGGCAACACAGGTGGAGAAGGTAGTCAAGAAGGCATGCTTGCCTTCATTGGCCGGGGCATTGAGTATACGAATTGGCAAGTCATGTAGCAGCTGTATAGAACCTTAGTTAGGCCACACTTGGAGTATAGTGTTCAATTCTGGTCGCCACACTACCTGAAGGATGTGGAGGCTTTAGAGAGGGTGCAGAAGAGATTCACCAGATTGTTGCCTGGTATGGAGGGCGTTAGCTATGAGGAGCGGTTGAATAAACTCGGTTTGTTCTCACTGGAACGAAGGAGGTTGAGGGGCGACCTGATAGAGGTCTACAAAATTATGAGGGGTATAGACAGAGTGGATAGTCAGAGGCTTTTCCCCAGGGTAGAGGAGTCAATTACTGGGGGGTATAGGTTTAAGGTGAGAGGGGCAAGGTTTAGAGTAGATGTACGAGGCAAGTTTTTTACGCAGAGGGTAGTGGGTGCCTGGAACTCGCTACCGGAGGAGGTGGTGGAAGCAGGGACGATGGTGACATTTAAGGGGCATCTTGACAAATACATGAATAGGATGGGAATGGAGGGATACGGACCCAGGAAGTGTAGAAGATTGTAGTTTAGTCGGTCAGCATGGTCGGCACGGGCTTGGAGGGCCAAAGGGCCTGTTCCTGTGCTGTACATTTCTTTGTTCTTTGTTCTTTGTTCTAATATTCTAGCCTCCATTCTGCTGATTTAGAAACTTCTAATATTCTAGGTCACGGTGCTGGATGCCATGGAGAAAGCAAAACAACCCGCTTGGCGTAATTAACACGGCTTTAATTGAACGTTGGGCGCCATGTTTTTGAAAACTCACCACTATTCTTAGACATCCCCCTATACCAAAAATGGCCGAGATTCTAAATGGTGATCAGCATTCTCACTCCCGACTCCGATGCAAGCTTCAGTGGGTGCTATTCAGGTCAGATTATAATTTCAAGTTATCCCCCGGTATAACCCATACCTTCACCGAAGATTTAATCTACTTCCCACTTATTAGCATCGATCCTGGGTCCCGCATTGCTAAGTAAGTAAAGTACTCTTTGGAATACCACTATTTCAGGTTAAATTAAGTTATTTTATTATTATATTTTTTCTTTTAAAAGCTGCAAATACTTTCTTTACAGAAAGGAAAAAGACCTTGCTTCTGGATCCTTCTGGGTGGTTGAAGGGACCTTCAGGCCCACCTTGACAATCAATCTTCTTTATAAAGTCTGGTCTTCTTTAGATGTAATCGCTGATGAGCTCGGTTGCTGTGTTCTATCTTTCCCATGTACCGAGCTGTGAGAGCTGACTCTGCTGGCTATCTCTGAGCTGACTCTGAGCTGGCTCTTTGAATTATAGTCTTCCTGAGATGTATTAGCTGTTTTAGCTCGGCTGCTATGCCTTGTCTTTCCCATGGCCGAGCTGACTGTAATCTGACTCTGAGCTGCTTGTTTCTTCTCTGCTTCTCTCTCTCCCTCCCTCTGAGTTCTGGTTCTGGTTCTGGTAGTTCCTGCCCTGGTCTCTGGGTTTACATATTTTTCTAACAGTTATCTAGTTTTTATGACTATATCGTAAAGTAACTTATTTCACTTTGATTGTAAAAAGTATCTTTGATCTAAACCTTCTAATCCAACTACGTATACATTTTGACATAACTGCATCTCAGAGATCTGATTACATTGTTTCCTTTGTGATGGTCAAAATGCTTTGGTTTCAAAAGGTGTTACTTTTAATTCCTGTCATTTCTGTAGTTTTATTTTCCAATTGTGTCCTCAGCTCATAATTTTGACTTTGATTTTGGCTTTGAATTATGTTTCTCGTAGACTGATAGTCTCCAGCTTTCTTTAATTTACCTGGTTTCGCAAATTTTCACACCTAGAATTATCACCAAATTCAACTGAACCTCATCCTTTTTTCCAGCTGCTAACTAAGATAGTTACTTTCAATGAAGGTGTGGGCCATTGTTTTTGGCTTCATTCAAAACCCTGTTTGTCTTGTTTGCTGAGCCTGCTTGAGCAAGGCTATCTGCATTTTACAATCCTCTCCTGGCAGCTGCTGTTAACCCTTTGTGGGATCTTTCCCTGTATCCTCTCATGTTTCTCCCAGACCAGATATTGCCAGACTTCCATGTTTCAAATGACACATCTTTCCATATTTTCAATAACACCCCGTCTTGACATTTGAAACAAACTACATCATTTGATCAATTATCCCCCCATCTAATTGTACTGATGAACATTTATACCCGACCTTTCTCATTTGTATGTCCATGTTTTGTGATTTTAAATTGTGCATCGAAATCAATTTGTAAATGTATCCATATCACAGACCAGTGTCTTTTTTCGTTCTTTCCTCAAGTCCAATTACGTTGAACCATAGCCGTAGCCGCTCAGGAAGGTAGCACAATAGCTATATCCGGGTTCCACTACCTCCAAAGCAGTTTACTTCCTTGGGGTAGCAGCACCGTAGAAACCTCCTCATGTCCCTTAGAAACAGCACACAACTCAGTCCATCCGTCACCAAAAAGGCCATTTGTCCATCACTGGCTGTTTCGTGTCCATTTTTCTGTCATCCAAATTGCTTACAGTTTCTCATTGGAATGGTAAATTATGACATCATGTACACCCACTGGTTCCCACGCTTCATTAATTTAAAAGGTTCAATTGATCCTGCTTCTAACCCTGACTTCCCCACATTAATGTCTAATATTGTTCTGAACCATGTATGTCTGCCATCCCCTGGTGTACAGGAGAGAATATTATTCTGACAAACTTCCTTCACATCCCTTTCGTCTGTTATCATTTCCCTGACAACATTTGCAATACAATATGCCGACAGTATTCGCAAAACCACATCGAACTGTCACTTTTTCCAAATAAATTCTCCCTATTGTTAAATACACAGTAAAAAAAAATTAAGTCTTATCTTAACACATTACCCATCACCTAACTACACAAATAGACCGTGTGTTACAACTTTACATAATTGCAGCTGTTATCACAATTTCAATACGAAAAATAAAGCACAATAGCGACACATCCCTTTGTGGCTTTGGAACCAATGGTCACTACATATTAAATATGGCGTGTTAACAGCTTCAATATTATATGTGATGTTCTATGCAGTTAAATCAAGAAAGCACACTAAACTACCACTATTCCCCCTCTATTAAAACATTCAGATAGTTTCGAAATGCTGATCAAGTTCTCTAACGGCACACATACCCCCATTATCATACATACATAACAGTGCCTAACAATTGACATGACATTTCTTCCTTAATAATGTTTACAGCTCGACAATGCAATATTGTTTGCTTCATTGGTAATAATTTTCCCCCCTTGGCATCAAGCTCCAAAAATTCTTAAACTATTGTCGTTTATCATATTGGGGTTCCTCGTCAGTCGCTGCTGTCTGCCGAGTCCCTTAATAACTCCACCACATAGTACATACCCCATGGAGACCGTAGATCATCCATCAGCTGATGTCCAGTTAGAGATGTCTGACCGGAGTTTTCACTGTTCAGTAATAATTTGATATTTTGATTTGTTTCCAACCCGTAAAGTTTTCCCTCGGGCTCTATCATTTAATTCCCTCAAATATGTAGGCGATTGTATCATTAGTTTCCCCCCCCCCCCCAATCCTGTCTAAAACATTCCTTTCTGGAGTGCAGTTCTCTTCCTTCTTGTGAACTGGTTTGTCTGTTATTTACTTTTTCCATCTGAAAAATCAAATGAGCAGGTCAAGGGTGGAGAGGGCCCTCTTCTTTAATTTGTACTTTCTATCTTCGTTTGAACACTCCCGAAGTGCCCTCTCCAGGACTTCCGGATTTCTTTTGTTACCATTTCGTTCCTTTTTTTCTTTTCTTTTTTAACTCGTTTTTTTTCCTTATCATTGATGTACATCACACAATGAAGGCCTGTTAAGCCTCCTCCTTCTGTCATTGCACCCCTGAGTGAGATTCGAAGAATCTCAAACTCCTCCCCTTTTGCTCACTCTGATCCAATCTGTCGAAACCTTACCCTGATACATTCCTGATATTGCTACTGCATTTACTTCACTTACTTTATTTTGATTACGGCCGGATTTTTATGAAGGTAAGTTCCAAACATAACATTTTAACTTCATGATCTGTCCAACCAATGGTGCTAATGGGTTTTAATTCACTGTCTTCCCACCAATTGGGTCATGTGTTTTAATTGTGACATAATTTCTTTTGCTCCAGACACCATGCTTCGCTAAGTCAACTGTATGTTTACCCAGATTCTGAACAAACTTGTCTTCACATTTTAAAGCTTCACTGATTATTTTCCCTGCAGTCTTAGTTGGTAGCTTCGCCCAAACTTCCTCTGTTATCAATTGTTTTAATATCTTAATTTTACCTGCATCTCTTGTTATCAAACCTTTTCCTGCCATCAGATTCCCTTTTCCTTATACTGCAAGTAATTCTCTTAATCTAACTTTTGGTCCAAAATCTTTATTCTCTAAATCTCCTTCTTCAATGTATTTATCATTCTAAACATGATTATTTTTGCTGGTGACATTCTTGTGCTGCTCGGGCACTAGGACCCTGTGGAGCTATGCAGTGTCAATTTCAACGCTCAGTTTCAAAGCCTTCAAGCAGCTGACTGCTGCCCAGTACAAACTCTTTATAAGACCATAAGACCGTAAGACATAGGAGCGGAAGTAAGGCCATTCGGCCCATCGAGTCCACTCCGCCATTCAATCATGGCTGATTTCAACTCCATTTACCCGCTCTCTCTCCATAGCCCTTAATTCCTCGAGAAATCAAGAATTTATCAACTTCCGTCTTAAAGACACTCTTCGTCCCGGCCTCCACCGCCCTCTGTGGCAATGAATTCCACAGACCCACCACTCTCTGGCTGAAGAAATTTCTCCTCATCTCTGTTCTAAAGTGACTCCCTTTTATTCTATGGCTGTGCCCCCGGGTCCTAATCTCCCCTGCTAATGGAAAGAACTTCCCTACATCCACCCTATCTAAGCCATTCATTATCTTGTAAGTTTCTTTTAGATCTCCCCTCAACCTCCTAAACTCCAATGAATATAATCCCAGGATCCTCAGACGTTCATCGTATGCTAGGCCTACCATCTGTTTATTCTGAGACCAATTTAACTCTGAACATACTGATGCCTTGTCTTTCCCATGGCCGAGCTGACTGTAATCTGACTCTGAGCTGCTTGTTTCTTCTCTGCTTCTCTCTCTCCCTCCCTCTGAGTTCTGGTTGTGGTTCTGGTAGTTCCTGCCCTGGTCTCTGGGTTTACATATTCTTCTAACAGTTATCTAGTTTTTATGACTATATCGTAAAGTAACTTATCTCACTTTGATTGTAAAAAGTATCTTTGATCTAAACTTTCTAATCCAACTAAGTATTCATTTTGACATAACTGCATCTCAGAGATCGGATTACACTGTTTCCTGTGTGATGATCAAAATGCTTTGGTTTCAAGAGGTGTTACTTTTAATTCCTGTCATTTCTGTAGTTTTATTTTCCAATTGTGTCCTCAGCTCGTAATTTTGACTTTGATTTTGGCTTTGAATTATGTTTCTCGTAGACTGATAGTCTCCAGTTTTCTTTAATTTACCTGGTTTAGCAAATTTTCACACATAGAATTATCACCAAATTCAACTGAACCTCATCCTTTTTTCCAGCTGCTAACTAAGACAGTTACTTTCAATGAAGGTGTGGGCCATTATTTTTGGCTTCATTCAAAATCCTGTTTGTCTTGTTTGCTAAGCCTGCTTGACCAA
Organism: Scyliorhinus torazame; assembly: GCF_047496885.1. Lineage (NCBI taxonomy): Eukaryota > Metazoa > Chordata > Chondrichthyes > Carcharhiniformes > Scyliorhinidae > Scyliorhinus > Scyliorhinus torazame. The sequence continues at coordinate 669,986 of NW_027307779.1, forward strand.
GGCTATCTGCATTTTGCAATCCTCTCCTGGCAGCTGCTGTTCACCCTTTGTGGGATCTTTCCCTGTATCCTCTCATGTTTCTCCCAGACCAGATATTGCCAGACTCCAATGTTTCAAATGACACATCTTTCCATATTTTCAATAACACCCCGTCTTGACATTTGAAACAAACTACATCATTTGATCAATTATCCCCCCATCTAATTGTACTGATGAACATTTATACCCGACCTTTCTCATTTGTATGTCCATGTTTTGTGATTTTAAATTGTGCATCGAAATCAATTTGTAAATGTATCCATATCACAGACCAGTGTCTTTTTTCGTTCTTTCCTCAAGTCCAATTACGGTGAACCATAGCCGTAGCCGCTCAGGAAGGTAGCACAATAGCTATATCCGGGTTCCACTACCTCCAAAGCAGTTTACTTCCTTGGGGTAGCAGCACCGTAGAAACCTCCTCATGTCCCTTAGAAACAGCACACAACTCAGTCCATCCGTCACCAAAAAGGCCATTTGTCCATCACTGGCTGTTTCGTGTCCATTTTTCTGTCATCCAAATTGCTTACCGTTTCTCATTGGAATGGTAAATTATGACATCATGTACACCCACTGGTTCCCACGCTTCATTAATTTAAAAGGTTCAATTGATCCTGCTTCTAACCCTGACTTCCCCACATTAATGTCTAATATTGTTCTGAACCATGTATGTCTGCCATCCCCTGGTGTACAGGAGAGAATATTATTCTGACAAACTTCCTTCACATCCCTTTCGTCTGTTATCATTTCCCTTACAACATTTGCAATACAATATGCCGACAGTATTCGCAAAACCACATCGAACTGTCACTTTTTCCAAATAAATTCTCCCTATTGTTAAATACACAGTAAAAAAAAATTAAGTCTTATCTTAACACATTACCCATCACCTAACTACACAAATAGACCGTGTGTTACAACTTTACATAATTGCAGCTGTTATCACAATTTCAATACGAAAAATAAAGCGCAATAGCGACACATCCCTTTGTGGCTTTGGAACCAATGGTCACTACATATTAAATATGGCGTGTTAACAGCTTCAATATTATATGTGATGTTCTATGCAGTTAAATCAAGAAAGCACACTAAACTACCACTATTCCCCCTCTATTAAAACATTCAGATAGTTTCGAAATGCTGATCAAGTTCTCTAACGGCACACATACCCCCATTATCATACATACATAACAGTGCCTAACAATTGACATGACATTTCTTCCTTAATGATGTTTACAGCTCGACAATGCAATATTGTTTGCTGCATTGGTAATAATTTTCCCCCCTTGCCTTCAACCTACAAAAATTCTTAATCTACTGTCATTTATCATATTGGGGTTCCTCGTCAGTCGCTGCTGTCTGCCGAGACCATTAATAACTCCACCACATAGTACATACCCCATGGAGACCGCAGATCATCCATCAGCTGATGTCCAGTTAGAGATGGCTGACCAGAGGTTTCACTGTTCAGTAATAATTTGAGATTTTGATGTGTTTCCAACCCGTAAAGTTTTCCCTCGGGCTCTATCATTTAATTCCCTCAAGTATGTAGGCGATTGTATCATTAGTTTCCCCCCCTCCCAATCCTGTCTAAAACATTCCTTTCTGGAGTGTAGTTCTCTTCCTTCTTGTGAACTGGTTTGTCTGTTATTTACTTTTTCCATCTGAAAAATCAAATGAGCAGGTCAAGGGTGGAGAGGGCCCTATTCTTTAATTTGTACTTTCTATCTTCGTTTGAACACTCCCGAAGTGCCCTCTCCAGGACTTCCGGATTTCTTTTGTTACCATTTCTTTTGTCTCTTTTCTTTTTTTTTTTAACTCGTTTTTTTTCCTTATCATTGATGTACATCACACAATGAAGGCCTGTTAAGCCTCCTCCTTCTGTCATTGCACCCCTGAGTGAGATTCGAAGAATCTCAAACTCCGCCCCTTTTGCTCACTCTGATCCAATCTGTCGAAACCTTACCCTGATACATTCCTGATATTGCTACTGCGTTTACTTCACTTACTTTATTTTGATTACACCGGATTTTTATGAAGGTAAGTTCCAAACATGACATTTTAACTTCATGATCTGCCCAACCAATGGTGCTAACGGGTTTTAATTCACTGTCTTCCCACCAATTGGGTCATGTGTTTTAATTGTGACATAATTTCTTTTGCTCCAGACACCATGCTTCGCTAAGTCAATGTTTACCCAGATTCTGAACAAACTTGTCTTCACATTTTACAGCTTCACTGATTATTTTCCCTGCAGTCTTAGTTGGTAGCTTCACCCAAACTTCCTCTGTTATCAATTGTTTGGATATCTCAATTTTACCTGCATCTATTTTTATCAAATCTTTTCCTGCCATCAGATTCTCTTTTCCTTATACTGCAAGTAATTCTCTTAATCTAACTTTTGATCCAAAATCTTTATTCTCTAAAGCTCCTTCTTCAATTTATTTTCACATTCTAAACATGATTATTTTTGCTGGTGACATTCTTGACCTCATCGGGCACTAGGACCCTGCGGAGCTATGCAGTGTCAATTTCAACGCTCAGTTTCAAAGGCTGTAAGCAGCTGACTGCTGCCCAGTACAAACTCTTTATGAGACCATAAGACCGTAAGACATCGTAGCGGAAGTAAGGCCATTCGGCCCATCGAGTCCACTCCGCCATTCAATCATGGCTGATTTCAACTCCATTTACCCGCTCTCTCTCCATAGCCCTTAATTGCTCGAGAAATCAAGAATTTATCAACTTCTGTCTTAAAGACACTCAACGTCCCGGCCTCCACCGCCCTCTGTGGCAATGAATTCCACAGACCCACCACTCTCTGGCTGAAGAAATTTCTCCTCATCTCTGTTCTAAAGTGACTCCCTTTTATTCTAAGGCTGTGCCCCCGGGTCCTAATCTCCCCTGCTAATGGAAACAACTTCCCTTCATCCACCCGATCTAAACCATTCATTATCTTGTAAGTTTCTTTTAGATCTCCCCTCAACCTCCTAAACTCCAATGAATATAATCCCAGGATCCTCAGACGTTCATCGTATGTTAGGCCTACCATCTGGTTATTCTGAGACCAATTTAACTCTGAACATACTGATGCCTTGTCTTTCCCATGGCCGAGCTGACTGTAATCTGACTCTGAGCTGCTTGTTTCTTCTCTGCTTCTCTCTCTCCCTCCCTCTGAGTTCTGGTTCTGGTTCTGGTAGTTCAAAAGAACAAAGAACAAAGAACAAAGAAATGTACAGCACAGGAACAGGCCCTTCGGCCCTCCAAGCCCGTGCCGACCATACTGCCCGACCAAACTACAATCTTCTACACTTCCTGGGTCCGTATCCTTCTATTCCCATCCTATTCATATATTTGTCAAGATGCCCCTTAAATGTCCCTATCGTCCCTGCCTCCACTACCTCCTCCGGTAGTGTGTTCCAGGCACCCACTACCCTCTGCGTAAAAAACTTGCCTCGTACATCTACTCTAAACTTTGCCCCTCTCACCTTAAACCTATGCCCCCTAGTAATTGACCCCTCTACCCTGGGGAAAAGCCTCTGACTATCCACTCTGTCTATGCCCCTCATAATTTTGTATACCTCTATCAGGTCGCCCCTCAACCTCCTTCGTTCCAGTGAGAACAAACCGAGTTTATTCAATCGCTCCTCATAGCTTATGCCCTCCATACCAGGCAACATTCTGGTAAATCTCTTCTGCACCCTCTCTAAAGCCTCCACATCCTTCTGGTAGTGTGGCGACCAGAATTGAACACTATACTCCAAGTGTGGCCTAACTAAGGTTCTATACAGCTGCAACATGACTTGCCAATTCTTATACTCAATGCCCCGGCCAATGAAGGCAAGCATGCCGTATGCCTTCTTGACTACCTTCTCCACCTGTGTAGCCCCTTTCAGTGATCTGTGGACCTGTACTCCTAGATCTCTTTGACTTTCAATACTCTTGAGGGTTCTACCATTCACTGTATATTCCCTACCTGCATTAGCCCTTCCAAAATGCATTACCTCACATTTGTCCAGGTTAAACTCCATCTGCCATCTCTCCGCCCAAGTCTCCAGACAATCTAAATCCTGCTGTATCCTCAGACAGTCCTCATCGCTATCCGCAATTCCACCAACCTTTGTGTCGTCTGCAAACTTACTAATCAGACCAGTTACATTTTCCTCCAAATCATTTATATATACTACAAAGAGCAAAGGTCCCAGCACTGATCCCTGTGGAACACCACTGGTCACAGCCCTCCAATTAGAAAAGCATCCCTCCATTGCTACCCTCTGCCTTCTATGGCCTAGCCAGTTCTGTATCCACCTTGCCAGTTCACCCCTGATCCCGTGTGACTTCACCTTTTGTACTAGTCTACCATGAGGGACCTTGTCAAAGGCCTTACTGAAGTCCATATAGACAACATCTACTGCCCTACCTGCATCAATCATCTTAGTGACCTCCTCGAAAAACTCTATCAAGTTAGTGAGACACGACCTCCCCTTCACAAAACCGTGCTGCCTCTCACTAATACGTCCATTTGCTTCCAAATGGGAGTAGATCCTGTCTCGAAGAATTCTCTCCAGTAATTTCCCTACCACTGAAGTAAGGCTCACCGGCCTGTAGTTCCCGGGATTATCCCTGCCACCCTTCTTAAACAGAGGAACAACATTGGCTATACTCCAGTCCTCCGGGACATCCCCTGAAGACAGTGAGGATCCAAAGATTTCTGTCAAGGCCTCAGCAATTTCCTCTCCAGCCTCCTTCAGTATTCTGGGGTAGATCCCATCCGGCCCTGGGGACTTATCTACCTTAATATTTTTTAAGACACCCAACACCTCGTCTTTTTGGATCACAATGTGACCCAGGCTATCTACACCCCCTTCTCCAGACTCAACATCTACCAATTCCTTCTCTTTGGTGAATACTGATGCAAAGTATTCATTTAGTACCTCGCCCATTTCCTCTGGCTCCACACATAGATTCCCTTGCCTATCCTTCAGTGGGCCAACCCTTTCCCTGGCTACCCTCTTGCTTTTTATGTAAGTGTAAAAAGCCTTGGGATTTTCCTTAACCCTATTTGCCAATGACTTTTCATGACCCCTTCTAGCCCTCCTGACTCCTTGCTTAATTTCCTTCCTACTTTCCTTATATGCCACACAGGCTTCGTCTGTTCCCAGCCTTTTAGCCCTGACAAATGCCTCCTTTTTCTTTTTGACGAGGCCTACAATATCACTCGTCATCCAAGGTTCCCGAAAATTGCCGTATTTATCTTTCTTCCTCACAGGAACATGCCTGTCCTGTATTCCTTTCAACTGACACTTGAAAGCCTCCCACATGTCAGATGTTGATTTGCCCTCAAACATCCGCCCCCAATCTATGTTCTTCAGTTCCCGCCTAATATTGTTATAATTAGCCTTCCCCCAATTTAGCACATTCATCCTCGGACCACTCTTATCCTTGTCCACCAGTACTTTAAAACTTACTGAATTGTGGTCACTGTTACCGAAATGCTCCCCTACTGAAACATCTACCACCTGGCCGGGCTCATTCCCCAATACCAGGTCCAGTACCGCCCCTTCCCTAGTTGGACTGTTTACATATTGTTTTAAGAAGCCCTCCTGGATGCTCCTTACAAACTCTGCCCCGTCTAAGCCCCTGGCACTAAGTGAGTCCCAGTCAATATTGGGGAAGTTGAAGTATCCCATCACCACAACCCTGTTGTTTTTACTCTTTTCCAAAATCTGTCTACCTATCTGCTCCTCTATCTCCCGCTGGCTGTTGGGAGGCCTGTAGTATACCCCCAACATTGTGACTGCACCCTTCTTATTCCTGATCTCTACCCATATAGCCTCACTGCCCTCTGAGGTGTCCTCTCGCTGTATAGCTGTGATACTCTCCTGAACAAGTAGCGCAACTCCGCCTCCCCTTTTACATCCCCCTCTATCCCGCCTGAAACATCTAAATCCTGGAACGTTTAGCTGGCAATCCTGCCCTTCCCTCAACCAGGTCTCTGTAATGGCAACAACATCATAGTTCCAAGTAGTAATCCAAGCTCTAAGTTCATCTGCCTTACCCGTAATGCTCCTTGCATTAAAACATATGCACTTCAGGCCACCAGACCCGCTGTGTTCAGCAACTTCTCCCCGTCTGCTCTGCCTCAGAGCCACACTGTCCCTATTCCCTAGTTCTCCCTCAATGCTCTCACCTTCTGTCCTATTGCTCCCGTGCCCACCCCCCTGCCATACTAGTTTAAACCCTCCCGTGTGACACTAGCAAATCTCGCGGCCAGGATATTTGTGCCTCTCCGGTTTAGATGCAACCCGTCCATCTTATACAGGTCACACCTGCCCCGGAAGAGCTCCCAGTGGTCCAGATAACAGAAACCCTCCCTCCTACACCAGCTGTTTAGCCACGTGTTTGTCTGCTCTATCTTCCTATTTCTAGCCTCACTGGCACGTGGCACAGGGAGTAATCCCGAGATTACAACCCTCGAGGTCCTGTCTTTTAACTTTCTGCCTAGCTCCCTGAACTCCTGCTGCAGGACCTCATGCCCCTTCCTGCCTATGTCGTTAGTACCAATATGTGCAACGACCTCTGCCTGTTTGCCCTCCCCCTTCAGGATTCCCTCTACCCGTTCGGAGACATCCTGGACCCTGGCACCAGGGAGGCAACATACCATCCTGGAGTCTCTTTCACGTCCACAGAAGCGCCTATCTGTGCCCCTGACTATAGAGTCCCCTATAACTATTACTCTTCTGCGCTTTGACCCTCCCTTCTGAACATCAGAGCCAGCCGTGGTGCCACTGCTCTGGCTGCTGCTGTTTTCCCCTGATAGGCTATCCCCCCCGACAGTATCCAAAGGGGTATATCTGTTCGAGAGGGGGACAACCACAGGGGATTCCTGCACTGACTGCCTGCCCTTTCTGGTGGTCACCCATTTCTCTGCCTGCACCTTGGGTGTGACCACACTTACATAACTGCGATCTATGACGCTTTCCGCCACCTGCATGCTCCTAAGTGCATCCAATTGCTGCTCCAACCGAACCATGCGGTCTGTGAGGAGCTGCAGTTGGGTGCACTTTCTGCAGATGAAGCCATCCGGGACGCTGGAAGCCTCCCGGACCTGCCACATCTCACAGTCAGAGCACAGCACCCCTCTAACTGACATTGCGTCAATTAATTAAAATTAAAATTTGTCTTTTTTTTTTTAAATACTTTTTTTTTTAAATTACAAAGTTACTGTCAACTATCTGTTTCCTAGCACTAGATTTCTAATAGAAATGCGATAGCTAACTATAATATTCTCCGATCTCTGGCTTAGATATCCTCTAAATTATAATTAAGTTATTATATGTTTACTTAGTTCCCAAATACTCAAAAAAAATTTAGGTTAGAATCCCAACCAGCCACTCAGGTCACAGCTTTTCTGTGATGTCACTTCAGTTTCCCCCCGACACACACAATTTGAAAAAAAGGTATAAAAGTAAAAATCACTTGCTTACCTTCTGAGATGTTCTCAGGTTCTCTCGCTGACAGAGACTGCTCCTCCACCTCCAATCCTTGACCTGCACAATGCTAATAATATAATAATATAATATGGCACTTACCTTACACCAATGGGTCTTATTATTAGGTTAGAGGAGGAGGGTGGGTGGGAGACACTACACGTGTAGTGTCTCGGGTTTCCTCTCCACCAGAATTTATTGGTTGGGGGGGGGGGGGGGGGGAACTTGCCAGATGTCAAACTTCCGGTTCCCGCCGAAATCCAAAGGGCTGCTCCTGTAAAGGTAAGGTTTTTAAATACACTACTCACCTCCCAGAAGGCCCCTGCGCACCGCTGCCGCCGAAATCCAAAGGGCTGCTCCTGTAAAGGTAAGGTTTTTAAATACACTACTCACCTCCCAGAAGGCCCCTGCGCACCGCTGCCGCCGAAATCCAAAGGGCTGCTCCTGTAAAGGTAAGGTTTTTAAATACACTACTCACCTCCCAGAAGGCCCCTGCGCACCGCTGCCGCCGAAATCCAAAGGGCTGCTCCTGTAAAGGTAAGGTTTTTAAATACACTACTCACCTCCCAGAAGGCCCCTGCGCACCGCTGCCGCCGAAATCCAAAGGGCTCCTCCTGGAAAGGTAAGGTTTTTAAATACACTACTCACCTCCCAGAAGGCCCCTGCGCACCGCTGCCGCCGAAATCCAAAGGGCTGCTCCTGTAAAGGTAAGGTTTTTAAATACACTACTCACCTCCCAGAAGGCCCCTGCGCACCGCTGCTGCCGAAATCCAAAGGGCTGCTCCTGTAAAGGTAAGGTTTTTAAATACACTACTCACCTCCCAGAAGGTGCCCTGGTCTCTGGGTTTACATATTTTTCTAACAGTTATCTAGCTTTTATGATTTTATTGTAAAGTAACTTATTTCACTTTGATTGTACAAAGTACATTTGACTAAACCTTCTAATCCAACTAAGTATTCATTTTGACATAACTGCATATCAGAGATCTGATTACAGTGTTTCCTTTGTGATGATCAAAATGCTTTGGTTTCAGGAGGTGTTACTTTTAATTCCTGTCATTTCTGTAGTTTTATTTTCCAATTGTGTCCTCAGCTCATAATTTTGACTTTGATTTTGGCTTTGAATTATGTTTCTCGTAGACTGATAGTCTCCAGCTTTCTTTAATTGACCTTGTTTAGCAAATTTTCACACCTAGAATTATCACCAAATGCAACTGAACCTCATCCTTTTTTCCAGCTGCTAACTAAGATAGTTACTTTCAATGAAGGTGTGGGCCATTGTTTTTGGCTTCATTCAAAATCCTGTTTGTCTTGTTTGCTGAGCCTGCTTGAGCAAGGCTATCTGCATTTTACAATCCTCTCCTGGCAGCTGCTGTTCACCCTTTGTGGGATCTTTCCCTGTATCCTCTCTTGTTTCTCCCAGACCAGATATTGCCAGACTTCCATGTTTCAAATTACACATCTTTCCATATTTTCAATAACAACTCTCCCACCGGGATGGTGCCTGGAAGAGTGGACACCTTTTGGAAGAAAGCCGCCTGCTGCGGTCCGGCCACGGGAGCGGATACATTTACAAAGTGAATCACCGCTGCCCCGAAACGGGCCTTTAGGTGCAGCAGACGGCCTGGCACCGGCTCCTTGACCCCCCAAGGTCTTCGGCTGAAAATGTGGAGCCAACAAGATAGCCACCCCGCCCGAACGTGGGTCCAGGTGACTCATGAAGACTCCTCCTTGCCCCTCCAGGGTCCACTGAGCTTCGTCACCCGGGTGGCCTGGGTTTCCTGCAGGAAGCACACCCCGTACTTTCCGACCCGGAGGAGAGGCAAGAACTGGAACCGGTGGTGCGCGTGGCTGCTGCCGTTGATGTTGAGGCTGGCCATGGTTACCTCCATGTCAGCAGCAATAGTTATCCATCACCTTTAGTGCTCAGAGTGGGGGTACCGCCCCCTCCACTCCCTCAGGAGTCCCACAAGGAACTGAGCAGCTTGGCGCTGCTCCTCCTGGTCTTGATAGAACTCCCGGGCCTCTCTGACATAGGCCCGGGCGGAGCCAAGGAGCAGCCCCAGGTTTCCCCAGCTGCCCAGGGCCAGCCGCACACAGTCCGGGTGACCATGGTGCGTTCCCAGAAATGTCCGGCGTTCCCCAGGGGGGACGAGGGGGGACTCGGTGCCGGGTGTGAGGGTGCCCTCTGCCTCGCTGCAGAGCGCGTCTAAATCCTCCTCCTCACCCGCCACCGAGCAGCCTTCCTCCTCCGAACGGTCACCTCCCGAGCTCGAGTCCCCCGCCACATGGAGTATGGCGGGCGGCACGGGCCCACCGGCTAACCCTTGGCCCGAGTCGACCCCACCCCCCAGGGTCGTCCTCAGACAGGTCCCTCGCAGGCTCCTCCCGCGGCTCAGGGCCCGTGGACGGCGCCTCCACCCACGCCGGCGACTCCGGGACCTCGGAGAGACCCCCCCGGAAACATGTCCGGCTTGAAAACAGGGCTCTCCGGCGTCGCCCGCCCGGGTGTAGAGGGCGGGGAGCCTTCCCCGTACTCCCCAGTCCACGGCCCACAGTGGCACGATGAGCGGTCGCTGCTGCTGCCGGCCCCCGGCGATGGTGAAGAGGAGGCGTCCGGGGAGGAAACTTGCACCGGGCGGGACGGGCCCCCAGGGGCTTCGTCTCCGCTCGACCCCGGGTCCTCCAGCTCGGGGGGCGACAGCAGCTCGAGTGGCTCGGGGGCCTCGGAGGCCCCCCCGGCCTTGCTTCTCTTCATTGTGTGCCCCAGGCCAGGCGTCAGGGGGATGCGCACCAACACGGGAGACCCCCCCCTCCTCGCCCGGGGAGGGGGCAGCAAACCCCCCCTTGCCCGGGCAGGCGGCGCTTGCGGGGAGGGGGCGGCTCGGGATCGCCCTGCTGCACGGCCTCCATGGCGGGAGAGGCCCCGGCAGCATCCCCCTCCCCCTCCCGGCTCAGGCGGACAGGAGCCTGGCGGCGGAAGGAGTAGACATGGCGGAGGGAGGGGTCCCGCAGGCCGAGCGTCAGCGGCGCCGCCCCGGACCTGACCTCCCCCAGTAGGTTGGGATGGGGCAGGAGGAGCTCGGTGGGGAGGGAGGGCGGGACGTTTGATAGAACAACACGTTCTGCGGTGGCCTCCAGCGTCTCCACCGCCACGTGTGTCCCGCCCACCGTGAGCCCCCTTTCCAGGGCCCGGTGGGCCGCCTGCTCGGCCCGCAGGAAGAACCCGGCCTTGCCGTACATCCGCGAGGCGGCTACGATGGCCGAGGGGCCGACAGCCCCGCCCATCGCACGGGTGCCCGCCTCAATGGTCATGGTAGGGTGGGCAGAGCACTTCACCCCCAGCTGCCGCGTGAGCAGGCGGGAGGGCGAGGGCACCGCGGGGGCAGCGGAGCGACGGGAGGCTGCCGCCCCCACATAATGTCTTGTCTGCCCTGCCCCCGGCAGTGGAGGATGCCCCCGAGGTGCAGGCCAGAGGGTGGGAGGGCAGGAGTCTGGGCCTGCAGCCCTGGATGGTCCCACTCCCACCTCAGGCAGAGGGGTTGGAGGACAGGAGGCCGGGCCTGCAGCCCTGGATGGTCCCTGTCCCACGTCAGGCAGAGGGGTCGGAGGACAGGAGGCCGGGCCTGCAACCCTCGATGGTCACACTCCCACCTCAGGCAGAGGGGTGGGAGGACACGAGGCTGGGCCTGCAGCCCTCGATGGTCCCAGTCCCAACTCAGGCAGAGGGGTGTGAGGACAGGAGGCCGGGCCTGCAGCTCTGGATGGTCCCAGTCCCACCTCAGGCAGAGGGGGGGGGGGAGGACAGGAGGCTGGGCCTGCAGCCCTGGATGGTCCCACACCCACCTCTGGCAGAGGGGTGGGAGGACAGGAGGCCGGACCTGCAGCCCTGGATGGTCCCACCTCAGGCAGAGGGTTGGGAGGACAGGAGGCCGGGCCTGCAGCCCTGGATGGTCCCGCTCCCACCTCAGGCAGAGGGGTGGGAGGACAGGAGGCTGGGCCTGCAGCCCTGGCTGGTCCCAGTCCCAACTCAGGCAGAGGGCTGGGAGGACAGGAGTCTCGGCCTGCAGCCCTGGATGGTCCCACCTCAGGCAGAGGGGTGGGTGGACAGGAGGCCGGGCCTGCAGCCCTGGATGGTCCCGCTCCCACCTCAGGCAGAGGGGTGGGAGGACAGGAGGCTGGGCCTGCAGCCCTGGATCGTCCCAGTCCCACCTCAGGCAGAGGGGTGGGAGGACAGGAGGCTGGGCCTGCAGCCCTGGATGGTCCCAGTCCCAACTCAGGCAGAGGGCTGGGAGGACAGGAGGCTCGGCCTGCAGCCCTGGATGGTCCCACCCACCTCAGGCAGAGGGGTGGGAGGACAGGAGGCCGGGCCTGCAGCCCTGGATGGTCCCACTCCCACCTCAGGCAGAGGGGTGGGAGGACAGGAGGCTTGACTGCAGCCCTGGATGGTCCCAATCCCACCTCAGGCAGAGGGGAGGGAGGACAGGAGGCTCGGCCTGCAGCCCTGGATGGTCCCACTCCCACCTCAGGCAGAGGGGTGGGAGGACAGGAGGCTGGGCCTGCAGCCCTGGATGGTCCCAGTCCCACCTCAGGCAGAGGGTTGGGAGGACAGGAGGCTGGGCCTGCAGCCCTGGATAGTCCCAGTCCCAACTCAGGCAGAGGGCTGGGAGGACAGGAGGCTGGGCCTGCAGCCCTGGATGGTCCCAGTCCCACCTCAGGCAGAGTGGTGGGAGGACAGGAGGCTGGGCCTGCAGCCCTGGATGGTCCCAGTCCCAACTCAGGCAGAGGGCTGGGAGGACAGGAGGCTCGGCCTGCAGCCCTGGATGGTCCCACTCCCACCTCAGGCAGAGGGGTGGGAGGACAGGAGGCTGGGCCTGCAGCCCTGGATGGTCCCAGTCCCACCTCAGGCCGAGGGGTGGGAGGACAGGAGGCTGGGCCTGCAGCCCTGGATGGTCCCAGTCCCAACTCAGGCAGAGGGCTGGGAGGACAGGAGGCTCGGCCTGCAGCCCTGGATGGTCCCACTCCCACCTCAGGCAGAGGGGTGGGAGGACAGGAGGCTGGGCCTGCAGCCCTGGATGGTCCCACACCCACCTCTGGCAGAGGGGTGGGAGGACAGGAGGCCGGACCTGCAGCCCTGGATGGTCCCACCTCAGGCAGAGGGTTGGGAGGACAGGAGGCCGGGCCTGCAGCCCTGGATGGTCCCGCTCCCACCTCAGGCAGAGGGGTGGGAGGACAGGAGGCTGGGCCTGCAGCCCTGGCTGGTCCCAGTCCCAACTCAGGCAGAGGGCTGGGAGGACAGGAGTCTCGGCCTGCAGCCCTGGATGGTCCCACCTCAGGCAGAGGGGTGGGTGGACAGGAGGCCGGGCCTGCAGCCCTGGATGGTCCCACTCCCACCTCAGGCAGAGGGGTGGGAGGACAGGAGGCTTGACTGCAGCCCTGGATGGTCCCAATCCCACCTCAGGCAGAGGGGAGGGAGGACAGGAGGCTCGGCCTGCAGCCCTGGATGGTCCCACTCCCACCTCAGGCAGAGGGGTGGGAGGACAGGAGGCTGGGCCTGCAGCCCTGGATGGTCCCAGTCCCACCTCAGGCAGAGGGTTGGGAGGACAGGAGGCTGGGCCTGCAGCCCTGGATAGTCCCAGTCCCAACTCAGGCAGAGGGCTGGGAGGACAGGAGGCTGGGCCTGCAGCCCTGGATGGTCCCAGTCCCACCTCAGGCAGAGTGGTGGGAGGACAGGAGGCTGGGCCTGCAGCCCTGGATGGTCCCAGTCCCAACTCAGGCAGAGGGCTGGGAGGACAGGAGGCTCGGCCTGCAGCCCTGGATGGTCCCACTCCCACCTCAGGCAGAGGGGTGGGAGGACAGGAGGCTGGGCCTGCAGCCCTGGATGGTCCCAGTCCCACCTCAGGCCGAGGGGTGGGAGGACAGGAGGCTGGGCCTGCAGCCCTGGATGGTCCCAGTCCCAACTCAGGCAGAGGGCTGGGAGGACAGGAGGCTCGGCCTGCAGCCCTGGATGGTCCCACTCCCACCTCAGGCAGAGGGGTGGGAGGACAGGAGGCCGGGCCTGCAGCCCTGGATGGTCCCACTCCCACCTCAGGCAGAGGGGTGGGAGAACAGGAGACTGGGCCTGCAGCCTGGATGGTCCCACTCCCACCTCAGGCAGAGGGGTAGGAGGACAGGAGGCTGGGCCTGCAGCCCTGGATGGTCTCACTCCCACCTCAGGCAGAGGGGTGGGAGGGCAGGAGGCCGGGCCTGCAGCCCTGGATGGTCCCGCTCCCACCTCAGGCAGAGGGGTGGGAGAACAGGAGGCTGGGCCTGCAGCCCTGGATGGTCCCAGTCCCACCTCAGGCAGAGGGGTGGGAGGACAGGAGGCTGGGCCTGCAGCCCTGGATGGTTCCAGTCCCACCTCAGGCAGAGGGGTGGGAGAACAGGAGGCCGGGCCTGCAGCCCTGGATGGTCCCACTCCCACCTCAGGCAGAGGGGTTGGAGGACGGGAGGCTGGGCCTGCAGCCCTGGATGGTCCAAGTCCCACCTCAGGCAGAGGGGTGGGAGAACAGGAGGCTGGGCCTGCAGCCCTGGATGGTCCCAGTCCCACCTCAGACAGAGGGGTGGGAGGACAGGAGGCTCGGCCTGCAGCCCTGGATGGTCCCACTCCCACCTCAGGCAGAGGGGTGGGATGACAGGAGGCTGGGCCTGCAGCCCTGGATGGTCCCAGTCCCACCTCAGGCAGAGGGGTGGGAGGACAGGAGGACGGGCCTGGAGCCCTGGATGGTCCCAGTCCCACCTCAGGCAGAGGGGTGGGAGGACAGGAGGACGGGCCTGCAGCCCTGGATGGTCCCAGTCCCACCTCAGACAGAGGGGTGGGAGGACAGGAGGCCGGGCCTGCAGCCCTGGATGGTCCCACTCCCACCTCAGGCAGAGGGGTGGGAGGACAGGAGGCCGGGCCTGCAGCCTCGATGGTCCCACTCCCACCTCAGGCAGAGGGGTGATCAAACCGTGATCTTTATCAATGATGAGAATACAGAAACAGTGGAAGTTTAAACTGGACAGATATTTCACAGCTGGATTCACACAATACAGACAGCAATGTGTCGTAGATTGTGGAAGTGCCACAAATGTTGTCAAATGCAGGACGCGGGGTCCCTCAATGTTTCAATCTTGCTGAGAGACTGTCAGCCCACAGGGACAACATTTCTGTTTAATAGGACTGATGGACAAGTTAAAATAGTTCAGTTTCAAAGTTTAAAATAACCAGTCATTGCTCTGTGCAGCTTTCGGAATCTGTCAGTGGAATTTACTTCACACAGGCAAGTTTAACAAGTGTATTCGGAACTGATTAGAAGTTTTGATGGAGATATTCCTGCATTATGGAAATGTGTGAGATCTATTTCGGGTTGGGAAATGGATTGAGGATCAAAGGAAGCAGTTGTTTTTTAACTACATTAGACTGAGAGCCTTGAAGATTCACAACTTCCATGAGCTGTGAGAAAGGATTGATTAACCAAGGCCTATTATTCAAATACTTCAGACAAGTGAATAAGCTACAGGAACATTGAATACACAGACAGAGACAAGCAGACACCTGTAATCGGAGCTTAAACTTCACGTTTGAATGTGAAGGGCTGAAATAAACAAGAGTCCACCCTGGGATTCGGTGCAATTTAAGTTCTGCTTTTCCAAAAAATAAAAATAACTATCTGCAATGAAAAATTTCTTGGACAGGACAGAGGGATTTTGACTCTGTATTTAACCCCAGACAGTATTTGTGTTGTGAGTGTTTGATGGACAGTGTAGATGAAGCTTTACTCTGAAACACTGGAATTCAGTCTCAGGGCTGATTTAATCAAAATGCTTCAGAATACTAATTGACATTGTACATAGAATCATAGAATCATAGAAGTTTACAGCATGGAAACAGGCCCTTCGGCCCAACCAGTCCATGCCGTCCAGTTTTTACCATTAAGCTAGTTCCAGTTGCCCGCACTTGGCCCATAACCCTCTATACCCATCTTACCCATGTAACTATCTAAATGTTTTTTAAAAGACACAATTGTACCCGCCTCTACTACTACCTCTGGCAGCCCATTCCAGACACTCACTACCCTCTGAGTGAAGAAATTGCCCCTCTGGGCCCTTCTGAATCTCTCCCCTCTCACCTTAAACCGATGCCCTCTAGTTTTAGACTCCCCTACCTTTGGGAAAAGATGTTGACTATCTACCTTATCTCTGCCCCTCATTATTTTATAGACCTCTATAAGATCACCCCTAAGCCTCCTACGCTCCAAGGAAAAAAGTCCCAGTCTATCCAGCCTCTCATAAAGAACAAAGAAATGTACAGCACAGGAACAGGCCCTTTGGCCCTCCAAGCCCGTGCCGACCATGCTGCCCGACTAAACTACAATCTTCTACACTTCCTGGGTCCGTATCCTTCTATTCCCATCCTATTCATATATTTGTCAAAATGCCCCTTAAATGTCCCTATCGTCCCTGCTTCCACTACCTCCTCCGGTAGCGAGTTCCAGGCACCCACTTCCCTCTGCGTAAAAAACTTGCCTCGTACACCTACTCCTTATAACTCAAACCATCAAGTCCCGGCAACATCCTAGTAAATCCTTTCTGCACTCTTTCCAGTTTAATAATATCCTTCCTATAATAGGGTGACCAGAACTGCACACAGTATTCCAAGTGTGGCCGTACCAATGTCTTGTACAACTTCAACAAGACGTCCCAACTCCTGTATTCAATGTTCTGACCAATGAAACCAAGCATGCCGAATGCCTTCTTCACCACCCTGTCCACCTGCGACTCCACCTTCAAGGAGCTATGAACCTGTACTCCTAGATCTCTTTGTTCTATAACTCTCCCCAACGCCATACCATTAACTGTGTACGTCCTGGCCTGATTCGATCTGCCAAAATGCATCACCTCACATTTATCTAAATTAAACTCCATCTGCCATTCGTCGGCCCACTGGCCTAATTGATCAAGATCCCGTTGCAATCCTAGATAACCTTCTTCACTATCCACTGTGCCACCAATCTTGGTGTCATCTGCAAACTTACTAACCATGCCTCCTAAATTCTCATCCAAATCATTAATATAAATCACAAATAACAGTGGACCCAGCACCGATCCCTGAGGCACACCACTGGTCACAGGCCTCCAGTTTGAAAAACAACCCTCTACAACCACCCTCTGCCTTCTGTCATCCAGACAATTATGAATCCAATTGGCAACCTCACCCTGGATCCCGTGAGCTTTAACCTTCTGCAACAACCTACCATGCGGTACCTTGTCAAAGGCTTTGCTAAAGTCCATGTAGACAACGTCTACTGCACTGCCCTCATCTACCTTCTTGGTCACCCCCTCAAAAAACTCAATCAAATTTGTGAGACATGATTTTCCACGCACAAAGCTATGCTGACTGCCCCGAATCAGCCCTTGCCTCTCTAAATGCTGGTAGATCCTGTCTCTCAGAATACCTTCAAGCAACTTACCTACTACAGACGTTAGGCTCACCGGTCTGTCGTTCCCAGGCTTTTCCCTGCTGCCCTTCTTAAACAAGGGCACAACATTCGCCACTCTCCAATCTTCAGGCACCTCACCTGTGGCTGCCGATGATTCAAATATCTCTGTTAGGGGACCCGCAATTTCCCCCCTAGCCTCCCACAACACCCTGGGATACATTTCATCAGGTCCCGGGGATTTATCTACCTTGATGCGCTTGAAGACTTCCAGCACCTCGTCCTCTGTAATATGCACACTTCTCAAGACATTACTATTTATTTCCCCTAGTTTCCTAACATCCATGCCTTTCTCCACCGTGAATACCGATGAGAAATATTCATTCAGGATCTCACCCAACTCTTGTGGCTCTGCACATAGATGCCCTTGTTGATCCTTAAGAGGCCCTACTCTGTCCCTAGTTACTCTTTTCCCTTTTATGTATTTGTAGAATCTCTTTGGATTCTCCCTTGCATTATTTGCCAAAGCAATTTCATGTCCCCTTTTTAGCCTCCTGATTTCCCTCTTAACTCTATTTCGACAATCTCTATACTCTTCAAGGGATCCACTTGATCCCAGTTGCTTATGTACGTCATATGCCTCCTTCTTCTTTTTGACCAGAGTCTCAATATCTCGAGTCATCCAGGGTTCCCTCCTTCTACCAGCCTTACCCGTCACTCTAAAGGGAATGTGCTTACCCTGCACCCTGGTTAACACATTTTTAAAAGCCTCCCATTTACCAGCCGTCCCTTTGCCTGCCAACAGTCTCCCCCAATCTACCTCTGCAAGTTCCTGTCTGATACCATCAAAATTGGCCTTGCCCCAATTAACAATTTTAACTCTTGGGCCAGACCTATCATTCTCCATAGCTATCTTAAAACTAATGGAGTTATGGTCACTTGTCCCAAAGTGATCCCTCACTAACACTTCTGTCACTTGCCCTTCCTTATTTCCCAAGACGAGGTCAAGTGTTGCCCCCTCTCTAGTCGGGCCATCCACATACTGAATGAGAAATTCCTCCTGAATACACTCAACAAATTTCCCTCCATCCAAGCCCCTAATGCTCTGGCTGTCCCAGTCAATGTTGGGAAAGTTAAAGTCCCCTACTACTACCACCCTATTATTCTTGCAGCTATCTGTAATCTCCTTACATATTTGCTCCTCAATTTCCCGCTGACTATTTGGGGGCCTGTAGTACAATCCTACCAAGGTGATCTCTCCCTTCTTATTTTTCAGTTCCACCCATATAGACTCAGTGGGCGAACCCTCGGATATATCCCCTCTAAGTACTGCCGTGATGTTCTCCCTAATCAAAAACGCCACTCCCCCTCCTCTCTTACCTCCTGTTCTATCCTTTCTATAGCATCTGTACCCCAGAACATTGAGCTGCCAGTCCTGCCCCTCCCTTAGCCATGTTTCAGTCATAGCTATAATATCCCAGTCCCATGTGCCCGTCCATGCCCTGAGTTCATCCGCTTTGCCCGTCAGGCCCCTTGCATTGAAATAAATGCAGTTTAATGTAGACTTTCCTTGCTCTCTGCCCTGCTTTCTCAGGTCATGCTTTACACACACTCCCTTCCTGCCTTTTGTTTCCGTCCCCACTGACTTCCTACATCGGTTCCCATCCCCCTGCCACATTCGTTTAAACCCTCCCCAACTGCACTAGCAAACACACCCCCGAGAACATTGGTTCCGGTCCCACCCAGATGCAGACCGTCCGATTTGTACAGGTCCCACCTTCCCCCAGAACCGGTCCCAATGTCCCAGGAATTTGAAACCCTCCCTCTTGCACCATCTCTCAAGCCACGAATTCATCCTAGCTATCCTGTCATTCCTACTCTGACTATCACGTGGCACTGGTAGCAATCCTGAGATTACTACCTTTGAGGTCCCACTTTTTAGTTTAACTCGTAACTCCCTAAATTCAGCTTGTAGGACCTCATCCCGTTTTTTACCTATATTGTTGGTGCCTATATGCACCACGACAGCTGGCTGTTCACCCTCCCCCCCCCCCCCCAGAATGTCCTGCAGCCGCTCCGAGACAACCATGACCCTTGCACCAGGGAGGCAACATACAATCCTGGATTCTCGTTTGCGTCCACAGAAACGCCTGTCTATTCCCCTTACAATTGAATCCCCTATCACTATAGCTCTGCCACTCTTTTTCCCGCCCTTCTGTGCAGCAGAGTCAGCCACGGTGCCATGAACCTGGCTGCTGCTGCCTTCCCCTGGTGAGCCATCTCCCCCAACAGTTTCCAAAACGGTAAATCTGTGTTGGAGGGAGATGGCCGCAGGGGATCCCTGCACTGCCTTCCTACTCTTCCTCTGTCTGTTGGTCACCCATTCCCTATCTGCCTCAGTAATTTTAATCTGCGGTGTGACCAACTCACTGAATGTGCTATCCACAACTTCCTCAGCATCGCGGATGCTCCAAAGTGAGTCCATCCGCAGCTCCAGAGCCGTCAAGCGGTCTAACAGGAGCTGCAGTTGGACACACTTCTTGCAGATGAAGGAGTCAGGGACACCAGAAGGGTCCCTGACTTGCCACATCTCACAAGAGGAGCATGACACAGGTCTGAGCTCTCCTGCCATGACTTAAACCTGAAGTTAAATTTGAACTACACTACACAGCTAAGAGAAAGTCAAAGAGAGAGAAATCACTTACCAGTCACAAGCCAATCACTTACCTGCTGGCTGTGATGTAATTGCTCCCGAGACTCCCTCACAGGTCTGCTTCTCTGTACCTCCTTAAGATGAGCACCAAATTCCCTTAACTAGTTAATTAATTTACTTAATTAATTGGATTTTTTCTTTTTTTTTTGGGGGGGGGGTGGAAACTTAACCCCAAACACCGAACTCCAAAAAAAACACAGCCCTCACTCCCCTCTTACCCGAACTCAGCCTTACCCAAACTCAGATACACTCAGTTTGCCTCCAGCACTCTGTTTCTATAGGCACTTCAGCCACACCCTTTGTATCCTTCCTGATTTACAGTCAGCCAATAGGCCTGCTCCCAAAACTGATCTCCCGAAACTAACAGCTGACCTGCAAGGTAAGGAAGTTGTTAAGCAGTACTTACCTCACCCACGCCGCGACCTTTTAAACTGTCCCCTCTGCCTCGCAGCTCCCGCGCTTTTTCAAACTCCCGCGCTGTTTCCAAGGTCCCGGCTCTCTCTCTCCCGAACTAACAGCTGACCTGCAAGGTAAGGAAGTTGTTAAGCAGTACTTACCTCACCCACGCCAGCACGATCCTTTAAAACAGAGATGTGGAGGAATTTATTCAGCCAGACGGTACTGAATCTGTGGAACTCTCTGTCACAGAAGGCTGTGGAGGCCAAATCACTGAGTGTCTTTAAGACAGAGACAGATAGGTTCTTGGTTAATAAGGAGATCAGGGGTTATGGGGAGAAGGAGTGAAGGAAAGAGAATGAAGATGAGAAACATATCAGCCATGATTGGCGGAGCAGGCTCGCTGGGCCGAGTGACCAAGTTCAGCTCCTGTGTCTTATGGTCTTATGGCCGTAAATGTCCAACTCGGTTTGAAATATGGCTTTGGGTGTCTGCCTCCATTATTCCTACAGAAAATGAGGTAATGATAGGATGTGAGGAACAAGCGGGAAATGACATTGAGGCAGAAGCTGAGCAGTGATTAAATTGAATGGTGGAGGAGGTGTGAGTGACCGTGTAGTCTCCCCATGTTGCCATTTGTTATCAGTTCCGGCTCTGCATTACTCCTGATGAATGTAGCTGCATGATCATATACTTCAGTTACATCTTTCCAACAGATAGTTATATTGTTCATGGAAACAGTTCATTTACATCCAGATTATCCAAAACTAATATCATCTTAAATGTGTGGAACGAATCTCACATCATCGTCTTTTATTCCCAATAACCCAGCCCCAGCCAATCCAATCATCCCGAAGGGAAAACTGCTTCTAAACGATTCACACAGCGAGTGGTTCTGATCTGGTCTGCATGGCCTGGGACACTGGTGCCGGCAGATACAACAGTGGTTTCACAGGGAATGGTAGGAGCGACAGAAATCAAATGTACGTCTCCAGGGAAAGGGCGGTGCAGTCGGATTGAATCATCTGCTCATCTACAGAGCCGCTGAGGTCAAACGGAATGAAATGAAACGGAATGAAATGAAATGAAAATCGCTTATTGTCACAAGTAGGCTTCAAATGAAGTTACAGCGAAAAGCCCCTAGTCGCCACATTCCGGCGCCTGTTCGGGGAGGCTGGTACAGGAATTGAACCGTGCTGCTGGCCTGCCTTGGTCTGCTTTAAAAGCCAGCGATTTATCCCAGTGTGCTAAACCAGCCCCAGGAATGACTGTCCTCCTTCGGGACTTCACGCATTTTAAAGGCTTTGGATGTGGTCTGGCTGTGAGATGATGGGACCAACACCTGCAGGTTCCCTCCAAGTTCCCCAGCACCGCGAGTATTCTCACTGTAATCCTTTCTATTCACTGTGTCCATGTGTGAACCCAGCGCCCGCTTTAGCTCACTGCTTACTTCACAGCATCAACTTCATTGTAAGTTCCAATCTGTCTGACCCTGGGCGCTGCCTGTGCTTTAATATTGAAAACATCTGTGTTGCTCCCAATAAAAGCAGACGCACATTTCATCATTAGAGGGAGGTCTATCTTTTTTCAGGTTGCTTTACAATTATTTTTAAAAGCGGCTGTGCCACGTGTTTGCTTTCTGGCCTCTGACTGGGGAAAGACAAGTTCTATTCCAGCTCTGCACAATAACTGACCTATCACACTCTGTCAGTTATTCTCAACTTAAATGGTGCAATACTGCATGGAGGACATTTACTTCATCCAGGATCTGATTTTATAATTTAGGAACAAGTTTGTTCCCTCAGCAAATGTATGAATCCGGATTGTGTTTCCCCCTGATACCCAGTTCCACATATCTTTACGATAGTGACATTTAAGGGGCATCTTGACAAATACATGAATAGGATGGGAATAGAGGGATACGTACCCCGTAAGTGTAGAAGATTGTAGTTTAGTCGGGCAACATGGTCGGCACGGGCTTGGAGGGCCGAAGGGCCTGTTCCTGTGCTGTACATTTCTTTGTTCTTTGTTCTTTGTATCTCCAAGAGCACTCCCTCACACTCCAGCTCTCCCTTGCACTCTCGCCCTCCCTCACCCTCACTCTCTCACACTATCCCTCTCTCACACTCTCTCCCTCGCTCACACTCTCTCCCTCTCAACAATCCCTCCCACGCTCACACTCTCTCCCTCTCCCACACTGTCACCCACTCTCACACTCTCTCCCTCTCCCACACTGTCTCCCTCTCTCACACTGTCGCCTTCTCTCACACTCTCTCCCTCTCTCACACTGTCTCCCTCTCTCACACTCTCTCCTCTCCCACACTGTCACCCACTCTCACACTCTCTCCCTCGCTCACACTCTCTCCCTCTCAACAATCCCTCCCTCTCTCACACTCTCTCCCTCTCCCACAATGTCTCCCACTCTCACACTCTCTCCCTCTCTAACACTCTCTCCCTCTCAACAATCCCTCAAACTCTCACACTCTCTCCCTCTCCCACACTGTCACCCACTCTCACAGTCTCTCCCTCTCTCACACTCCCTCCCTCGCTCACACTCTCTCCCTCTCTCACACTCTCTCCCTCTCAACAATCCCTCCCTCTCTCACACTCTCTCCCTCTCCCACACTGTCTCCCTCTCTCACTCTCTCTCTCTCTCTCTCTCTCTCTCTCACACACTCCCTTCCTCTCTCACAGTGTCTCACTCTCTCCCTCTCTCACACTCTCTCCCTCTCCCACACTGTCACCCACTCTCACACTCTCTCCCTTTCCCACACTGCCTCCCAGTCTCACACTCTCTCCCTCTCCCACGCTGCCTCCCACTCTCACACTCTCTCCCTCTCCCACACTGTCAGCCACTCTCACACTCTCTCCCTCTCTCCCACTCTCTCCCTCTCCCACGCTGCCTCCCACTCTCACACTCTCTCCCTCTCCCACACTGTCTCCCTCTCTCCCTCTCTCTCGCTCTCTCACACACTCCCTTCCTCTCTCACAGTGTCTCACTCTCTCCCTCTCTCACACTCTCTCCCTCTCCCACACTGTCACCCACTCTCACACTCTCTCCCTCTCCCACACTGCCTCCCACTCTCACACTGTCTCCCTCTCCCACACTGTCACCCACTCTCACACTCTCTCCCTCTCCCACAATCCCTCCCTCTCTCACACTGTCTCCCTCTCTCACACTCTCTCCCTCTCTCACACTCTCTCCCTCTCTCACACTGTCACCCACTCTCACACTGTCTCCCTCTCCCACACTGCCTCCCACTCTCACACTCTCTCCCTCTCCCACACTGTCACCCACTCTCACACTGTCTCCCTCTCCCACACTGCCTCCCACTCTCACACTCTCTCCCTCTCCCACACTGCCTCCCACTCTCACACTCTCTCCCTCTCCCACACTGCCTCCCACTCTCTCCCTCTCCCTCTCCCACACTGTCTCCCTCTCTCACTCTCTCTCTCTCTCTCACACACTCCCTTCCTCTCTCACAGTGTCTCACTCTCTCCCTCTCTCACACTCTCTCCCTCTCCTACACTGTCACCCACTCTCACACTGTCTCCCACTCACATACTGTCTCGCTCTCTCACACTCTCTCCCTCTCTCACACTGTCTCCCTCTCTCACACTGTCTCCCTCTCTCACACTCTCTCCCTCTCCCACACTGTCACCCACTCTCACACTGTCTCCCTCTCCCACACTGTCACCCACTCTCACACTCTCACCCTCTCCCACACTGTCACCCACTCTCACACTGTCTCCCTCTCTCACACTCTCTCCCTCTCCCACACTGTCACCCACTCTCACACTCTCTCCCTCTCCCACACTGTCTCCCACTCTCACACTCTCCCACTCTCCCACACTGCCTCCCACTCTCACACTCTCTCCCTCTCCCACACTGTCACCCACTCTCACACTCTCTCCCACTCTCACACTGTCTCCCTCTCTCAGACTCTCTCCCTCTCCCACACTGTCACCCACTCTCACACTCTCTCCCTCTCTCACACTCTCTCCCTCTCTCACACTCTCTCCCTCTCCCACACTGTCACCCACTCTCACACTGTCTCCCTCTCTCACACTCTCTCCCTCTCCCACACTGTCTCCCAGTCTCACACTCTCTCCCTCTCCCACACTGTCACCCACTCTCACACTCTCTCCCTCTCCCACACTGCCTCCCACTCTCACACTCTCTCCCTCTCCCACACTGCCTCCCACTCTCACACTGTCTCCCTCTCTCACAATCTATCTCTCTCCCAGACTGTCTCCCTCTCTCACACTCTCTCCCTCTCTCACACTGTCTCCCTCTCTGACACTCTCTCCCTCTCCCACACAGTCTCCCTCTCTCACACTCTGTCCCTCTCTCACACTCTCGCCCTCTCCCACACAGTCACCCACTCTAACACTCTCTCCCTCTCCCACACAGTCACCCACTCTCACACTCTATCCCTCTCCCACACTGTCACCCACTCTCACACTCTCTCCCTCTCTCACACTATCTCCCTCTCCCACACTGTCACCCTCTGCCACACTCTCTCCCTCTCCCACACTGTCACCCACTCTCACACTCTCTCCCTCTCCCACACTGCCACCCACTCTCACACTGTCTCCCTCTCTGACACTCTCTCCCTCTCCCACACTGTCTCCCTCTCTCACACTGTCCCCCTCTCACACTCTCTCCCTCCTCCACACTACCTCCCACTCTCACAGTCTCTCCCTCTCTCACACTCTCTCCCTCTCCCACACTGCCTCCCTCTCTCACACTGTCTCCCTCTCTGACACTCTCTCCCTCTCCCACACTGTCTCCCTCTCTCACACTCTGTCCCTCTCGCACAATCTCTCCCTCTCCCACACTACCTACCACTCTCACAGTCTCTCCCTCTCTCACACTCTCTCCCTCTCCCACACTGTCTCCTTCTCTCACACTCTCTCCCTCGCTCACACACTCTCCCTCTCAACAATCCCTCACACTCTCTCCCTCTCCCACACTGCCTCCCACTCTCACACTCTCTCCCTCTCTCACACTCTCTCCCTCTCCCACACTGTCTCCCTCTCTCACACTCTCTCCCTCTCTCACACTCTCTCCCTCTCCCACACTGTCTCCCTCTCTCACACTCTCTCCCTCTCTCACACTGTCTCCCTCTCTGACACTTTCTCCCTCTATCACATTCTGTCCCCCTCTCACACTCCCTCCCTCTCTCACAGTGTCTCACTCTCTCCCTCTCTCACACTCTCTCCCTCCCTCACACTCTCTCCCTCTCTCCCACTCTCTCCCTCTTCCACACTGTCTCCCTCTCTCACACTCTCTCCCTCTCTCACACTCTCTCCCTCTCTCACACTCTCTCCCTCTCCCACACTGTCTCCCTCTCTGACACTCTCTCCCTCTCTCAAACTGTCTCCCTCTCTGACACTCTCCCTCTATCACATTCTGTCCCCCTCGCACACTCCCTCCCTCTCTCGCAGTGCCTCACTCTCTCACACTCTCTCACTCTCTCACCCTCCCTCTCTCACCCTCCCTCTCTCACACTTTCTCCCTCTCTCACACTCTCTCCCACTCTCCCCTTTCGCATTCTCTCTTTTGTACTCCCTCCCTCTCGAGCACTCTCACCCTCTCTCACACTCTCCCTCTCACTTTCTCTCCCTCTGACACATTCTCTACCTCAGTCACCCTCCCTATCTCCCACTGTCTCCCACTTTGTCTCCTGTCAGACTCTCTCCCTCTCTCACACTCTCTCCCTGTCTAACACAATCTACCTGTCTCACTCACTCTCCCTTCCTCACACTCTCTCCCTCTCTCACCCTCCATCTCTCACAATCCCTTCATCTCTCACACTCCCTCTCTCAAATTCCTGCCTCTCACATACTTTCTTCTTCATAGATACTCACTCCCACTCTCCCACTCTCTCTAGCAGATTTCCCTTGTCTCACACTTACCCCTCTCTCACATTCTGTCCCTCTCTCTCACTCTCCCCCCCCCCTCTCTCTCTCTGCATCATGCCTCCCTCCCTCCCTCTCTCACATATCCGTTAGACACTTTCACACTCTGTCCCTCTCTCTCTCCATCCCTATATCTCTCTCCCTCCATGCCTCCCTCCCTCTCACAAAACTCTCTCAATGACACTTTCTCTCACACTCTTTCTCTCTCTCACATTTTGTCCCTCTCTCACACTTTCTCTCACTCTCTATCCCTCTCTCACAATTTCTCTAACACTCTTTCCCTCTCTCACACTTTCTCTCACTCTCTATCCCTCTCTCACACTTTCTCTCACACACTTTCCCTCTCTCACACTTTCTCTCACTCTCTTTCCCTCTCTCACAGTTTTTCTCACTCTCTTTCCCTCTCTCACAATTTCTCTCACTCTCTTTCTCTCTCTCACAATTTCTCTCACAATCTTTCCCTCTCTCACACTTTTTCTCACTCTCATTCCCTCTCTCACAATTTCTCTCACTCTCTTTCCCTCTCTCACAATTTCTCTCACACTCTTTCTCTCTCTCACACGTTCTCTCACATTCTTTCCCTCTCTCACACTTTTTCTCACTCTCTTTCCCTCTCTCACAATGTCTCTGACTCTATTTCACTCTCTCACACTTTGTCTTAAACTCTTTCCCTCTCTCACACTTTCTCTCATACTCTTTCCCTCTCTCACACTTTCCGTCTCTCACACTTTCTCTCACACTTTCCCTCTCTCACACTTTCTCTCACACTCTTTCCCTCTCTCACACTTTCTCTCACACTCTTTCCCTCTCTCACACTTTCTCTCACACTCTTTCCCTCTATCACACTTTCTCTCACTTTCTTTCCCTCTCTCACACTTTCGCTCATACTCTTTCCCTCTATCACACTTTCTCTCACACTCTTTCCCTCTCTCACACTTTTTCTCACTCTCTTTCCCTCTCTCACAATGTCTCTGACTCTATTTCACTCTCTCACACTTTGTCTTAAACTCTTTCCCTCTCTCACACTTTCTCTCATACTCTTTCCCTCTCTCACACTTTCCGTCTCTCACACTTTCTCTCACACTTTCCCTCTCTCACACTTTCTCTCACACTCTTTCCCTCTCTCACACT
Organism: Scyliorhinus torazame; assembly: GCF_047496885.1. Taxonomy (NCBI): domain Eukaryota; kingdom Metazoa; phylum Chordata; class Chondrichthyes; order Carcharhiniformes; family Scyliorhinidae; genus Scyliorhinus; species Scyliorhinus torazame. The sequence continues at coordinate 697,132 of NW_027307779.1, forward strand.
TTCTCTCACACTCTTTCCCTCTCTCACACTTTCTCTCACACTCTTTCCCTCTATCACACTTTCTCTCACTTTCTTTCCCTCTCTCACACTTTCTCTCACACTCTTTCCCTCTCTCACACTTTCGCTCATACTCTTTCCCTCTCTCACACTTTCTCTCACACTCTTTCCCTCTCTCACACTTTCTCTCACACTCTTTCCCTCTCTCACACTTTCTCTCACACTCTTTCCCTCTATCACACTTTCTCTCACTTTCTTTCCCTCTCTCACACTTTCTCTCACACTCTTTCCCTCTCTCACACTTTCGCTCATACTCTTTCCCTCTATCACACTTTCTCTCACACTCTTTCCCTCTATCACACTTTCTCTCACTCTCTTTCCCTCTCTCACACTTTCCCTCACTATCGTTCCCTCTCCCGCTCCCTCAGTCACTCAGTCGCTCTCTCCTGTACTTATGTCTAAGATTATGTGAGTATTTAATACACCATCCTTCTCACCCAATCTGCCTCCCTCAGCCACTCACCCTCTCCACTTTCTGCTTCCCTTTCTCTCAGACAATCCACCTCCTTCTCCCGTTTTATCCTTTATTTCTCCACCCTCTTTCTCTCCCAATATCTCTCCTCACACCCTCTTTCTCTCTCACCCTGTCTTCTATCAGCACATCTCACACACCAGTTCTCTCTTCCTCCACATCTCACCCCGCCTCTCTCCCAGTTGAAGTGTGTATCAGATGGAGGCCGGTGTCAGTTAGAGACGGGGTACTAGTTTTCACTGCTGACTATGTATTAATGCTGCTCTCTGAGGTGATGAGTTTGTTGCTGCTGCAGCCTCTGAGTTTTCTGAGGTTCCAATGATGCTAAATATTTTCTTAGTTTGAGGGGCTGAATCAGATTCAGATATGGGATCACATACTTTGCGCTTTAAATAGTTCCAGATTTTGGAGACATGGAAATGTTCGACTTATGCTCAAACAGAAACTACTGAAATAAAATAAAGGAATGGTCACAGTTACAGAGACAGCTACACCCCAGAGTGCAGTGGGCCCACCCAGAGAAACACACTGACAATTGGAACTGAATCATTGAATGGTCCCAGTTACAGAGGCAGCTACATCCCAGAGTGCAGTGGAACCACCCAGAGAAACACACTGACAATTGGAACTGAATCACTGAATGGTCACAGTTACAGAGGCAGCTACAGCCGAGAGTGCAGTGGACCCACCCAGAGAAACACACTGACAATTGGAACTGAATCACTGAATGGTCACAGTTACAGAGGCAGCTACACCCTAGAGTGCAGTGGACCCACCCAGAGAAACACATTGACAATTGGAACGGAATCACTGAATGGTCACCGTCACAGAGACAACTACACTCCAGAGTGCAGTGGAACCACACAGAGAAACACACTGCCAATTGGAACTGAATCACTGAATGGTCACAGTTACAGAGACAGCTACACCCCAGGGTGCAGTGGAACCACCCAGAGAAACACACTGACAATTGGAACTGAATCATTGAATGGTCACAGTTATAGAGACAGCTACACCCCAGGGTGCAGTGGAACCACCCAGAGAAAAACACTGACAATTGGAACTGAATCACTGAATGGTCACCGTCACAGAGACAACTACACCCCAGAGTGCAGTGGAACCACCCAGAGAAACACACTGAAAATTGGAACTGAATCACTGAATGGTCAGAGTTACAGAGACAGCTACACCCCAGAGAGCAGTGGAACCACCCAGAGAAACACACTGACAATTGGAACTGAATCTCTGAATGGTCACAGTTACAGAGGCAGCTACCCCCCAGAGTGCAGTGGACCCACCCAGAGAAACACACTGACAATTGGAACTGAATCACTGAATGGTCACAGTTACAGAGACAGCTACACCCCAGAGTGCAGTGGAACCACCCAGAGAAACATACTGACAATTGGAACTGAATCACTGAATGGTCACAGTTACAGAGACAGCTACCCCCCAGAGTGCAGTGGACCCACCCAGAGAAACACACTGACAATTGGAACTGAATCACTGAATGGTCACAGTTACAGAAGCAGCTACACCCCAAAGTGCAGTGGACCCACCCAGAGAAACACACTGACAATTGGAAATGAATCACTGAATGGTCACAGTTACAGAGACAGCTACACCCCAGGGTGCAGTGGAACCACCCAGAGAAACACACTGACAATTGGAACTGAATCACTGAATGGTCACAGTGGAGTGAGGGATATCTCTGAAACAATGGGAGATGTAGAGATGGGACTGATGGTGTCTGAGTGGACAGCATCCTTTCTGTTAATGTTAGTTGAACAATGTGATCAACACCGTCCGGTGTTTGCAAAGAGGTCACTCACTCAGAAAAATAATATTTGCTTTCACTGAACACAATATCGTAATCTGTTTGTTCACATCTTGAAAAATAAGTTAAACGATGTCACAACCTCAATTTCCCTTGTGTGGTTCCACAGGGTATTAATTAAAAGCTTGGAGAATATTTAACCTCAGAGTTTTAGACAGAGAGATTGCCAATCGCAGGAAGGGACACGTCACTTCACACTGAAAATGCATTATCCAGTTGATATGGTTGCGAAAGTATTCTACCCAATCCTGCCTATTGTTGGTGTTCCTGGTAAGTGACCATCACCATTGAATTGGTGTAAATCTGTGTGTGAGCGGCTCTCTGATTTTAAACTGCGACTGAAAATACCTGATCCTGATCTCGTGCTCACTGTTATATCGACACCTGCTCAACGATATCATTGTCAAATGTATTCAAGCATGTCAATGGTTTGAATCCCTTTCATCAACTCACAATAAACCTCTGTTTGTAACTCACTGGATCTCTGACCGGGGAAGTTATTATATTGAGTGGAATTTTGTATAATGTTAGATTGGATGACAGCAAAGGCAATCTCTCTGAAAGGAGGTTTAGGAGGAGAAAGAATTAAATCACACTGAGTGTGGGTATCTGTCAGTGTAGAATTGTATTGACTGTGGGTCACTATCCAGAGTGGAATATCTGACAGCGGTGAACAAGGATTACTGGAAGTATCTGTCAGTGTGGAACTGTACTGACTGTGGGTCTCTCACCAGAGTGGAATATCTGACAGCGGTGAACAAGGATTACTGGAAGTATCTGTCAGTGTGGAATTGTACTGACTGTGGGTCCCACACCAGAGTGGAATATCTGACAGCGGTGAACAAGGATTACTGGAAGTGTCTGTCAGTGTGGAATTGTACTGAGTGTGGATCACTAACCAGAGTGGAATATCTGACAGCGGTGAACAAGGATTACTGGAAGTATCTGTCAGTGTAGAATTGTACTGACTGTGGGTCCCACACCAGTGTGGAATATCTGACAGCAGTGAAGAAGGATTACTGGAAATGTCTGTCAGTGTAGAATTGTACTGACTGTGGGTCTCTCACCAGAGTGGGATATCTGATCCAATTATCTCTCTATTACTGGGACTATCTGTCCGTGTAGAATTGTATTGTGTGTGGGTCAGTAACTGGACTGAAATTAGTTGGTTCTATTTTGAAATGATGTATTTTATTGGTGAGGGGTCGCTCCATTCTGTGGAGTTCTCTCTGTGTGTTTTAACTTTGGAATAGGTTGAAAACAGGAAGAGTTTGGCTGTGTTTTGAAGATGTTTGATATTTATTGTATGAAGTGCAATGTCTCTATCTCTGTTTTCTATTGATCTACTCTCACAGGAACAGATATCACCCACACTCTAATGTTTCATAAAACCCACAACAGTGCAGTATTCCAATAGGTTTTGTGATATTTTCTCATTCCTATTCATCCTGAAATAAACTCACATGTTTGATCAATTTTTATGGGTGTTTTTAAACTGTCTTTCTGCTTCACACGATTTGTGAATCTATTCACCTGAAGCCAGAAACCCCTCCAGTCCATTCACACACTTGTTTTCCAAGGAGTGATTGGGGGACTTATTGTTCTGAACAAAATGCAGCAGCGGACACTGATCTGTCGGGACATTAATGTCCCATCGAAATACTCGCTTTGCAAATTCATAATTAATGATAAATGTGTGCCTGTAATCAGTTGTATTCTGCCTCTGTATTCACTATCACTCCCAATTTGATTCTGTCTGTAAATTGTGTAATTATCATTCTGCTTCCCGATCCCATACTGTTGATGGGAATGGTGAAGGAGAGTGATCCCAGTGCTGATCCTTGTGTAACACCACTTCCCACCTTCCACCAACCAGCCTAAATCCCTTTAACTCCTCTCCCTGTTTTCTGTGTGTGTCGCCAGCATGTGTCCATCCTGCTGCTGTGTCCCCTAACTCCACTGGCTCTGAGATTACCCATCAGTCTGTTATGTCGGATCTTACTGACGGCCTTTAGAAAATCAAATTGTTTAACATCCATCATACTACTCAGATCTATTATTTCTGGTATTTATTGAAATAATTGGATGAAATGTGTCAGGAAGAATGTTGACTTTGGAATATGTGCCGACTATTTAGTATACTCTGTGTTACTGGATTTCTTTTAACTCATGCTTCTAATTCAATGCTTCCAACTGTTGACATTGTGACTGGAAGATTTGATTATATTCTGTTCTAAATTCAAGAATAACAGAGACCGACTCCTGCTTTTCAATTCTTTGGTAATTATTCTGATGGTGATCAGTGAATAGATAATATTGTCTCTGCTGTTTCTGTCTATTTTATGAAAATGTGTTGTTGAAATCCATCCGCCTCCAGTAATCTCCCTCTACCTGGACCCCACCCTCTGGCCTCCTATCAGCTCTTGATATTTTCATTGAGATCTGTCAGTGCGACATCGACCGTCTCAATTTATCTGTGCCTCTCACCAACTCTATCCTGACTCACTCTAAACTTGCTCCAATCCGCTATCGAATATCCAACCCTGGCCTGGTGATCTAAGCTGCTCACAAGGGTGGTGCCATTATTGTCTGGTGTCCTGACCTCTTCCTCACAGAGGCTGACCGTCCGCTCTCAGGCCCATCCTGGTACCTCCCCCTGGACCAGCAGCACACCACCAAACATCATGATGTTGTTTCCAGGTCTTTCACTGACCTCGTTGACTCTGGATATCTTCTGTCCACAGCCTTGGACATCATAGTCCCACAACCCCACACATCCTGCATCAACCTCCCGCTTCTACCTCCTTCCCAAAATCCACAAACAGGAAAGTCCCAGTGCACCCATTATTTCGGCCTGTTCCAGCCCCACCAAGATCATTTCTTCCCATCTTGATTCCATCCACTTTACCCTGTTCTGTCCCTTCCCAAAGACAGTGGTGTCACAGTGACACAGTGGTTTGCACTGCTGCCTCACAGCAGCAGGGTCCCCGGATCAATTCCTACCTTGGGTGACTGTCTGTGTGGAGACTGCACTTTCTCTCCCTGTCTGTGTGGGTTTCCTCCGGGTCTCCGGTTGCCTCCCATAGCCCAAAGATGTGCAGGTTAGGTGGATTGGCCATGCTAAATTACTCCGTAGTGTCCAAAAAGATGGGTAGGTTAGATTAAGGGGTTAATGAGATAGGCGGGGGAGTGAGCTTGGTTGAGGTACTCTTTCAGAGGTTTGGTACAGTCTTAATGGGCCGAATGACCTCCTTCTGCACTGTGGGGATTATATGATTCCTGGTTCCTCTGGTGCCTTATGTCAAATAAACAAGGCCCATTTCCCTGGCCCTACCCGCCTAATCTTCACAATGGATGTCCAATCTCTCTGCACCTCCGTTCCCCAACACGAGGGTTGTGTACAGATCCTCATACCCTGCTTCCTGTAAAGACTGCATCTCATTCTCCCACTTTCTCCGCCTCCATCGCCTCTGTTCTGATGCTGGCGTCTTCGAAAATAGCCCCCCTGGCATGTCTGTCTTTTCCTTAACCTGGCCCCACCACCTTCCTTTGTTAACAGGGCTCTCGATCGTGTTCAATTCACTTCTCACACCTCTGTCCTCACACATCCCCCTCCCTCCCGGAAACAAGATAGGGTTCCTGTCCTCACTTTTCACACCATCAGCCTTACCATTGAAAGGAAAATCCTCCTCCATCTCTGCCAACTCCAGCATGATGTCACCACCAAACACATCTTCACCTCTCTCCAACCACCCCCCTCAATGTCTGCATTCCTCAGGTACCGCTCCCTCCCCCTTGTCCACTTCCCCCTCACACCCCACACCCCTGTCTCTTCCCCCAGCACCTTCCCCTGCAATCCCAGACGGTGCAACAACTGTCCCTTTACCTCCTCCCGTCTCCCGGTTCTCAGCAGCAAACTCTCCTTTCTGGGGAAGCAGCGTTTCACTTCTGTGCCTTCAGTTTGTTCTCCTGTATTCGCTGCTGCCAATACCGACTCCTCGACATTGGGGAGACTAAACGCAGACTGGGAGACTGCTTTGTGGAACACCTTCACAGCCCACAGCATGGCCCCAGCCTTCCTGTTGTGGCCATGTTAACTCAGCACCTTGCTCTCAGGCCCACATGTCTGTCCTTGGCCTGCTGCCAGAATGCAGTGAAGCCCAACGCAAGCTGGAGGAGCAACATCTCATCATCCAATTCGGATGTTAGGTCCCGCAGGATGTAACTTTAATTTCAACTACTTTATTCTGGGAACTTTCTCCTCCATCTTAACGCTCTTGTTTTGGAATGTTCCTACTTTTTTGTCGAATGCAATGAGTCCGAATCTGGAGAGAGTCTATTCCGGCCAAGTGAACCCTGGGGAATGTCCAATGCTGGAGCGGGAATACTCCTGAGAAAAGCTAGGCAGGGATTCTTTCCAAACAGGGAGAGGATGGATTCCTGGGAACAGTGATGTTGGGATGTTCCAGACATGGCAATGGGGGATTCTTGGGAGCGGGTGCTTTACAAATGACTAAACCTGGGAGGGGTGATCCCTCGGGATGTTCTGGAGACTGGACAGACTCTATTCTGGACAGGCTGGGCTGCACGGTAGCACAGTGGTTGGCACAGTTGATTCACAGCTCCAGGGTCCCAGGTTCGATTCCCGGCTTGCGTCACTGCTGTGCGGAGTCTGCACATCCTCCCCGTATCTGCGTGGGTTTCCTCCGGGTGCTCCGGTTTACTCCCACAGTCCGAAGATGAGCCGGTTCGGTGGATTGGCCAAGATAAATTGTGTTTAGTTTCCAAACAATTTTGATGGGGTCACTGGGTTATGGTGATGGGGTGGGCTGAACTGGTTTTCTCTTTCCAAGGGCCGGTGCAGACTCGATAGGCCGAATGGCCTCCTTTTGCACTGAGCATTCTGTATTTCTATTCCTCCCATGGTTATGAAGTGGGAAGGGGAGCAGAGACAACCCCGGCAACTATAGACCGGTGAGCCTCACGTCTGTAGTGGGTAAAGTCTTGGAGGGGATTATAAGAGACAAGATTTATAATCATCTAGATAGGAATAATATGATCAGGGATAGTCAGCATGGCTTTGTGAAGGGTACGTCATGCCTCACAAACCTTATCGAGTTCTTTGAGAAGGTGACTGAACAGGTAGACGAGGGTAGAGCAGTTGATGTGGTGTATATGGATTTCAGCAAAGCGTTTGATAAGGTTCCCCACGGTAGGCTATTGCAGAAAATACAGAGGCTGGGGATTGAGTGTGATTTAGAGATGTGGATCAGAAATTGGCTAGCTGAAAGAAGACAGAGGGTGGTGGTTGATTGGAAATGTTCATAATGGAGTTCAGTCACAAGTGGAGTACCACAAGGATCTGTTCTGGGGCCGTTGCTGTTTGTCATTTTTATCAATGACCTAGAGGAAGGCGCAGAAGGGTGGGTGAGTAAATTTGCAGACGATACTAAAGTCGGTGGTGTTGTCGATAGTGTGGAAGGAAGTAGCAGGTTACAGAGGGATATAGATAAGCTGCAGAGCTGGGCTGAGAGGTGTCAAATGGAGTTGAATGTAGAGAAGTGTGAGGTGATTCACTTTGGAAGGAATGACAGGAATGCGGAATATTTGGCTAATGGTAAAGTTCTTGGAAGTGTGGATGAGCAGAGGGATCTAGGTGTCCATGTACATAGATCCCTGAAAGTTGCCACCCAGGTTGATAGGGTGGTGAAGAAGGCCTATGGAGTGTTGGCCTTTATTGGTAGAGGGATTGAGTTCCGGAGTCAGGAGGTCATGTTGCAGCTGTACAGAACTCTGGTACGGCCGCATTTGGAGTATTGCGTACAGTTCTGGTCACCGCATTATAGGAAGGACGTGGAGGCTTTGGAGCGGGTGTAGAGGAGATTTACCAGGATGTTGCCTGGTTATGGAGGGAAAATGTTATGAGGAAAGGCTGATGGACTCGAGGTTGTTTTCGTTGGAGAGAAGAAGGTTAAGAGGAGACTTAATAGAGGCATACAATATGATTAGGGGGCTGGATAGGGTGGACAGTGAGAGCCTTCTCCCACGGATGGAAATGGCTGGCACGAGGGGACATAACTTTAAACTGAGGGGTAATAGATATAGGACAGAGGTCAGAGGTAGGTTCTTTACGCAAAGAGTAGTGAGGCCGTGGAATGCCCTACCTGCTACAGTAGTGAACTCGCCAACATTGAGGGCATTTAAAAGTTTATTGGATAAACATATGGATGATAATGGTATAGTGATGGCTTTTGTTTCGGTGCAACATCGTGGGCCGAAGGGCCTGTACTGCGCTGTATTGTTCTATGTTCTATGTTTGTTTTATTTTTTTCATTGATCGTGGAGTATTCAAATAAACCAGTAGTGGGGTCCAACCCCATCAGAAATCCAGTCCAGGGAACGGTCCAATCCGGGGTGTGGTCCAATAATTGAGCTGGGTGACAATCTCTGGTATGTTTGTATCCGGTTTGGGAAACCTGGCCGGCCTGAGTGAATCCTGTAAATCAGACTAAATGAGAAATGTAACCTCTCCCAAAGGTCTCTGAATTATAAACATTTTCCTACCACTGCCATCAAACTGACAGGGCTGCAATTCACACTTTCCCCCCATTCCCCACCTTTAACACTGGAGTTACATTTCCTACGTCCCTCTCTGCAATGTTAATCTCTGTGCCCACTCCTCTCCCCACACCCCCACCCACCCACTGTCCATTATATTGATGCTGCAATTGTGTCCTGGTTCAGACAGGGAGATTCATTACCCAGTAATTTTCCGCGTCTCTCCTTTCTCTCTCTGACAGTTAATATACTGGGAATTGTGATTCTGTGTCGGGGGAAGTGTGGCCTCTCTACCTGCACCACTCGCTACCTGGTGGCCATGGCAACGGCGGATCTGCTGTTTATTATCACTAAACCCATACTGAACATGATCAATGTTTATTATTTCCCCTGGAGTTTCCTGTCCCTCACCCCTGTGTGTCGTGTTAACGGTGTCCTGCTCACTGCAGCCACGGACTGTTCTGTCTGGTTCACCCTCACTTTCTCCTTTGATCGATTTGTGGCCATTCGCTGCCAGAAACTGAAAAGTAAATATTGCACCGGGAAAACTGCGGCTGTGGTTCTGTCCACAAGCGGCCTCCTGCTCTTTGTGAAAAACATCCCCCGGTACTTTACATCGGAACCTGGGAGGATAATCGACAATGTCCAGTGGTTCTGCGTCACAAAGAGCAGCGTTTACACTGACCCGGGATGGGGTGGGTATCTCTGGTTTGATCAGGTTGTAACCCCATTGGTGCCGTTCTTCTCAATCCTGTTGACCAACGCTCTGACAGTCAGACACATTTTACTCAGCAGTCGGGTCCGGAAGGCACTGAGGGCCCAGAGTCAGGGAGACAATCGCAGCGACCCAGAGATGGAGAGCAGAAGGAAGTCAATGATTTTACTCTTCAGCATCTCCGGAACTTTCATCCTCCTCTGGACCGTGTCTGTTATTAAATTTTTCTATATGGATGTGAGAGGATTATATTATATCACCCTTCCTCAATATAATTTACAAACAGTCGGATTTATGCTGCGGGATTTAAATTGCTGCACAAACACATTTATTTATGTGGTGACTCAGTCCAGGTTCAGGGAGCAGATCAAGGTCGCGGCGAAATATCCGGTTACATCAATTATTAAATTAATGAGAAAATAAAACTGACTGAAAACCCCTCAGCCAATCAGGAGCTCTAGCCGCTGACTGACAGCCTCTCAGCAAATCAGGAGCCCCAACCGCTGACTAACAGCCTCTCAGCCAATCAAGTGCTCCAACCGCTCACTGACAGCCTCTCAGCCAATCAGGAGCCCCAGCCGCTGACTGACAGCCTCTCAGCCAACCAGGAGCTCCAGCCGCTGACAGACAGCCTCTCAGCCAATCAGCAACTCCAGCCGCTGAGTAACAGCCTCTCAGCCAATCAGGAGCTCCAGCCGCTGACAGACAGCCTCTCAGCCAATCAGCATCTCCAACCGCTACTAACAGCCTCTCAGCCAATCAGCATCTCCAGCCGCTGAGTAACAGCCTCTCAGCCAATCAGGAGCTCCAGCCGCTGACTGACAGCCTCTCAGCCAATCAGGAGCTCCAACCGCTGACTGACAGCCTCTCAGCCAATCAGGAGCTCCAACCGCTGACTGACAGTCACTCAGCCACTCAGGAGCTCCAGCCGCTGACTGACAGTCTCTCAGCCAATCAGGATTTCCAGCCGCTGACTGACAGTCTCTCAGCCAATCAGTAGCTCCTGCCGCTGACTGACAGACTCTCATCCAATCAGCAGCTCCAGCCGCTGACTGACAGCCTATCAGCCAATCAGGAGCTGGGTCTGCGGCGTGGGGAGCACTGACAGTGCTGGCTGTGTGGTGGGAGCACTGCCAGTGCTGGCTGTGTGGGGAGCACTGACAGTGCTGGCTGTGTGGTGGGAGCACTGACAGTGCTGGGTGTGTGGGGGAGCACTGACAGTGCTGGCTGTGTGGTGGGAGCACTGAGAGTGCTGGCTGTGTGGGGGGAGCACTGACAGTGCTGGCTGTGTGGGGAGAGCACTGACAGTGCTGGCTGTGTGGTGGGAGCACTGACAGTGCGAGCAGTGTGGTGGGAGCACTGACAGTGCTGGCTGTGTGGTGGGAGAACTGACTGTGCTGGCTGTGTGGTGGGAGCACTGACAGTGCTGACTGTGTGGTGGGAGCACTGACACTGCTGGCTGTTTGGGGGAGCACTGATAGTGCTGGCTGTGTGAGTGGAGCACTGACACTGCTGGCTGTGTGGGGGGCACTGACAGTGCTGGCTGTGTGGTAGGAGCACTGACAGTGCTGGCTGTGTAGTGGGAGCACTAACAGTGCTGGCTGTGTGGTGGGAGCACTGACAGTGCTGGCTGTGTGGGGGTGCACTGACAGTGCTGGCTGTGTGGGGGGCACTGACAGTGCTAGCTGATTGGGGGAGCACTGACAGTTCTGGCTGTGTGGGGCGAGCACGGACAGTGCTGGCTGTGTGGTGGGAGCACTGACAGTGCTGGCTGTGTGGGGGGAGCACGGACAGTGCTGGCTGTGTGGGGGGATCACTGACAGTGCTGGCTGTGTGTGGAGAGCACTGACAGTGCTGGCTGTGTGGGGGGGGGAGCACTGCCAGTGCTGGCTGTGTGGTGGGAGCACTGACAGTGCTGGCTGTGAGGGGGGAGCACTTACAGTGCTGGCTGTGTGGGGGGAGCACTGACAGTGCTGGCTGTGTGGTGGGAGCACTGACAGTGTTGGCTGTGTGGGGGGAGCACTTACAGTGCTGGCTGTGTGGTGGGAGCACTGATAGTGCTGGCTGTGTGGGGGGAACACTGACAGTGCTGGCTGTGTGGGGGAGCACTGACAGTGCTGCCTGTGTGTGGGGAGCACTGACAGGGCTGGCTGTGTGGGGAGCACTGACAGTGCTGGTTGTGTGGTGGGAGCACTGACAGTGCTGGCTGTGTGGGTGGAGCACTTACAGTGCTGGCTGTGTGGGGTTGCACTGACAGTGCTGGCTGTGTGGGGGAGCACTGACAGTGTTGGCTGTGTGGGGGGAGCACTGATAGTGCTGGCTGTGTGGGGCAGCACTGACAGTGCTGGCTGTGTGGTGTAGCACTGACAGTGCTGGCTGTGTGGGTCGAGCACTGACAGTGCTGGCTGTGTGGTGGTAGCACTGACAGTGCTGCTGTGTGGTGGGAGCACTGACAGTGCTGGCTGTGTGGTGGGAGCACTGACAGTGTTGGCTGTGTGGTGGAGCACTGACAGTGCTGGCTGTCTGGGGGAGCACTGACAGTGCTGGTTGTGTGGGGGAGCACTGACAGTGCTGGCTGTGTGGCGGGAGCACTGACAGTGCTGGTTGTGTGGTGGGAGCACTGACAGTGCTGGCTGTCTGGGGGGAGCACTGACACTGCTGGCTGTGTGGGGGGAGCACGGACAGAGCTGGCTGTGTGGGGGAGCACTGACAGTGCTGGCTGTGTGGGGGAGCACTGACAGTGCTGCCTGTGTGGGGGAAGCACTGTCACTGCTGTCTGTGTAGTGGGAGCACTGACACTGCTGGCTGTGTGGGGGAGCACTGACAGTGCTGGCTGTGTGGGGTGGTGGCACTGACAGTGCTGGCTGTGTGGGAGGAGCACTGACAATGCTGGCTGTGTGAGGGGTAGCACTGACACTGCTGGCTGTGTGGGGCAGCACTGACAGTGCTGGCTGTGTGGCTTGGAGCACTGACTGTGCTGGCTGTGTGGGGGAGCACTGACAGTGTTGGCTGTGTGGTGGGAGCACTGACAGTGCTGGCTGTGTGCTGGGAGCACTGACAGTGCTGGCTATGTGGGGGAGCACTGACAGTGCTGGTTGTGTGGTGGGAGCACTGATAGTGCTGACTGTGTGGGGGAGCACTGACAGTGCTGATTGTGTGGGGGGAGCACTGACAGTGCTGGCGGTGTGGGGGGAGCACTGGCAGTGCTGACTGAGTCAGGGGAGCACTGACAGTGCTGGCCGTGTGGGTGGGAGCACTGACAGTGCTGGCTGTGTGGGGGAGCACTGGCAGTGCTGGCTGTGTGGTGGGAGCACTGACAGTGCTGTCTGTGTGGGGGAGCACTGGCAGTGCTGGCTGTGTGGTGGGAGCACTGACAGTGCTGTCTGTGTGGTGGGAGCACTGACAGAGCTGGCTGTGCGGGGGGAGCACAGACAGTGCTGGCTGTGTGTGGGGGGGGGAGAACAGACAGTGCTGGCTGTGTGGGGGGGGGGGCACTGACAGTGCTGGCTCTTTGGGGAGCACTGACAGTGCTGGCTGTGTGGGGGGAGCACGGACAGTGCTGGCTGTGGGGGTAGCACCGTTTTCTTGCAGGACAGTCCGGTAACCTCCCTATCAGCCGACTGACCCTCCGCTGCACTCCCTCTCTGGCAGCTATATCCTTTCTTACTCAGGAAGACAGAAACTGTGCACAGTACTCCAGGTGTGGTCTCACCAAGGTTTTGTGTAACTGCAGTAAGACATCTCCACCTCTGAACTCAAATCCCTCTTGCAATGAAGGCCAACATATCATTGGCCTTCTTAAATGCTTGCTGCTCCCCCTCTCCTCTTTCACTGACTGGTGTACAAGGTCACCCAGATCCGTCTGTCCCTCCACATATCCCAACAAATTACTGTTTTAATGTGACTCTTTCCTTCAATGTATTTTACACGAACGTGTACAACTGTCAGAAATGTCTCAATGTGGATGGCACGTGGCACAGTGGTTAGCACTGCTGCCTCCAGCGCTGAGGACACAGGGTCGATCCGTCCTGTGCTCACATAAAATGTCTACCGTGAACTGACATAAAATGGCCACCGTGAACTGACATACAATGGACACTGTGAACTGACATAAAATGGCTATTGTGAACTGACATTAAATGGCTGCCGTGAACTGACATAAAATGGCCACCGTGAACTGACATAAAATGTCCACTGTGAACTGACAGAAAATGGACACTGCGAATTGACATAAAATGGACACTGTGAACTGATATAAAATGTCCACTGTGAACTGACACAAAATGGACACTGTGAACTGATATGAACTGTCCACTGTGAACTGACATAAAATGGACACTGTGAACTGACATAAAATGATGTGGAGATGCCGGCGTTGGACTGGGGTGAGCACAGTACGAAGTCTTACAACACCAGGTTAAAGTCCAACAGGTTTGTTTCGATGTCACTAGCTTTCGAAGCGCTGCTCCTTCCTCAGGGGAATGAAGAGGTCTGTTCCAGAAACACATATATAGACAAATTCAAAGATGCCAAACAATGCTAGGAATGCGACCATTAGCAGGTGATTAAATCCTTCCAGATCCAGAGATGGGGTAACCCCAGGTTAAAGAGGTGTGAATTGTCTCAAGCCAGGACAGTTGGTAGGATTTCGCAGGCCAGATGGTGGGGGATGAATGTAATGTGACATGAATCCCAGGTCCCGGTTGAGGCCGCACTCATGTGTGCCGAACTTGGCTATAAGTTTCTGCTCGGCGATTCTGCGTTGTCGCGGGTCCTGAAGGCCGCCTTGGAGAACGCTTACCCGGAGATCAGAGGCTGAATGCCCTTGACTGCTGAAGTGTTCCCCGACTGGAAGGGAACATTCCTGCCTGGTGATTGTTGCGCGATGTCCGTTCATTCGTTGTCGCAGCGTCTGCATGGTCTCGCCAATGTACCACGCTTCGGGACATCCTTTCCTGCAGCGTATGAGGTAGACAACGTTGGCCGAGTCGCACGAGTATGTACCGCGTACCTGGTGGGTGGTGTTCTCACGTGTAATAGTGGTATCCATGTCGATGATCTGGCACGTCTTGCAGAGATTGCCATGACAGGGTTGTGTGGTGTCGTGGTCACTGTTCTGAAGACTGGGTAGTTTGCTGCAAACAATGGTTTGTTTGAGGTTGCGCGGTTGTTTGAAGGCAAGTAGTGGGGGTGTGGGGATGACCTTGGCAAGATGTTCATCATCATCAATGACGTGTTGAAGGCTGTGAAGAAGATGACGTAGTTTCTCCGCTCCGGGGAAGGACTGGACGACGAAGGGTATTCTGTCGGTTGTGTCCCATGTTTGTCTTCTGAGGAGGTCGGTACGGTTTTTCGCTGTGGCGCGTTGGAACTGTCGATTGATGAGTCGAGTGCCATATCCCATTCGTACGAGGGCATATTTCAACGTCTGTAGATGTCTGTTACACTCCTCCTCGTCTGAGCAGATCCTGTGTATACGGAGCGCTTGTCCATAGGAGGTGGCTTCTTTAATGTGTTTAGGGTGGAAGCTGGAGAAGTGGAGCATCATGAGGTTATCCGTGGGTTTGCGGTAAAGCGAAGTGCTGAGGTGACCGTCCTTGATGGAGACGAGTGTGTCCAAGAATGCAACTGATTTTGGAGAGTAGTCCATGGTGAGTCTGATGATTGGATGGAACTTATTAATGTCATTGTGTAGTCGTTTCAGTGATTCTTCGCCGTGGGTCCAAAGGAAAGAAATGTCATCGATGTATCTGGTGTATAACATCGGTTGAAGGTCCTGTGCGGTGAGTAGGTCCTGTTCAAACTTGTGCATGAAGATGTTGGCGTATTGGGGTGCTAATTTGGTCCCCATGGCTGTTCCGTGCGTCTGAATGAAGAACTTGTTGTCGAAGGTGAAGACGTTGTGATAAAGAATGAAGCGGATGAGTTGCAGAATTGCGTCTGGAGATTGGCAGTTGTCGGTGTTGAGTACTGAGGCTGTTGCAGCAATGCCGTCGTCATGGGGATGCTGGTGTAGAGTGCCGAGACGTCCATTGTGACGAGAAAAGCTCCTGGTTCAACTGGTCCATGGGTGCTGAGTTTCTGTAGGAAGTCCGTCGTGTCGCGACAGAAGCTGGGTGTACCTTGCACGATGGGTTTCAAGATGCCCTCGATGTAGCCAGAGAGGTTCTCACACAGGGTCCCATTGCCTGAAACGATAGGGCGGCCTGGTGTGTTGGCCTTATGTATTTTCGGGAGGCAGTAGCGATCTCCAATGCGGGGAGTACGTGGGATGAGAGCACGTCGGGTGTTCTGAAGATCTGGATCTAAGGTCTTGATCAGTCTGTTAAGTTGGCGGATGTGTTCCTTGGTCGGATCTGCGGGTAACTGTCTGGAGTGTTCTTGGTTGTTCAGTTGTCGGTATACTTCTTTGCAGTAGTCCGTTCTGTTCAGTACGACAGTGGCCCCTCCTTTGTCTGCTGGTTTGATGACGATGCTGTGGTTGGTCTTGAGAGCGCGGATGGCATTGTGTTGTGCTTGGGTGACGTTCGGGGCTGTCTTGTGAATGCGACTGATGAATCTGGCATTGACGCGACTCCTGACGGCTTGACCATACATGTCGAGTCTAAGGCAGCTGCCTTCCGGAGGGGTCCTCCGGAATGAGAGGGAATGAGACCGGGAATGAGACCTCTTCATTCACCTGAGGAAGGAGCAGCGCTCCGAAAGCGAGTGACATCGAAACAAACCTGTTGGACTTTAACCTGGTGTTGTAAGACTTAGTACTGTGCTCACCCCAGTCCAACGCTGGCATCTCCACATCAATGATATAATACCCAGTGACCACGGTAAATAATGATACACTACCCAGGGACCACTGTAAATATTGATATACTATCCAGGGACCACTGTAAATATTGATATACTATCCAGGGACCACGGAAAATAATGATGTACTACCTACGGTACATTGTAAATAATGATATTCTACCCGTGGTCCACTGTAAATATTGATATACAATCCAAGTACCACAGTAAATAATAATTAAAATCCCAGGAGCCACTGTAAATGATGATATTCTACCCAGGAACCACTGTAAATATTGAGACATTACCCAGGGACCAATGTAAATAATGATATATTACCCAGGGAACCACTGTAAATAATGATATTCTACTCAGGGACCACTGTAAATAATGATATTATACGCCGGGACCTCTGTTAATATTTATAAATAACCAGGGCGCTGTAAATATTGAGACATTACCCAGGGAACAATGTAACTAATGATATATTACCCAGGGACCACTGTAAATAATGATATTCTACCCAGTGACCACTGTAAATAATGATACACTACCCAGGGACCACTGTAAATAATGATATTCCATCCAGGGACCACTGTAAATAATGATGTAATACCCAGGGACCACTGTAAATAATAATATTCTACCCAGGGACCACTGTAAATAATGATATTCTACACAGGGACTACTGTAAATAATGATATTCTACACAGGGACCACTTTAAACAATGATATAATACCCAGGGATCACTTTAAATAATGATATACTACCCAGGGAACACTGTAAATAATGATATTCTACCCAGGGACCAAAGTAAATAATGATATTCTACACAGGGACCACTTTGAACAATAATATAATACCCAGGGACCACGGTAAATAATTATATTCTACCCGTGGTGCACTGTAAATATTGATATACTATCCAAGTACCGCAGTAAATAATAATTAATATCGCAGGAGCCAGTGTAAATGATGATATTCTACCCAGGGACCACTGTAAATATTTAATGTCGTGCTCTGTTTAATTTTACATTGTTCACTGTAGGTCACTGTTTCATTGTACTGTATTTAATGTCGGCCTCTGTTTAATTTTACCTTGTTGCTTGTCGGGCACTGTTTCATTGTACCGTATTTAATGTCGGGCTCTGTTTAATTTTACCTTATTCACTGGAGGTCAATGTTTCATTGCACCGTATTTAATGTCGGGCTGTGTTTAATTTTGCATTGTTCACTGTAGGGCACTGTTTCATTGTACCGTATTTAATGTCGAGCTCTGTTTAATTTTACATTGTAGCTTGTAGGGCACTGTTTCATTGTACTGTAGTTAATGTCGGGCTCTGTTTAATTTTACCTTGTTCACTGTAGGTCACTATTTCATTGTACTGTATTTAATGTCGGGCTCTGTTTAATTTTACCTTGTTGCTTGTAGGGCACTGTTTCATTGTACCGTATATAATGTCGGGCTCTGTTTAATTTTACATTGTTCAGTGTAGTGCACTGTTTCATTCTACCGTATTTAATGTTGGGCTCTGTTTAATTTTGCATTGTTCACTGTAGGGCACTGTTTCATTGTACCGTATTTAATGTCGAGCTCTGTTTAATTTTACATTGTAGCTTGTAGGGCACTGTTTCATTGTACTGTAGTTAATGTCGGGCTCTGTTTAATTTTACCTTGTTCACTGTAGGTCACTATTTCATTGTACTGTATTTAATGTCGGGCTGTGTTTAATTTTACATTGTTCACTGTAGGGCACTGTTTCATTGCACTGTATTTAATGTCGGGCTCTGTTTAATTTTACCTTGTTGCTTGTAGGGCACTGTTTCATTGTACCGTATTTAATGTCGGGCTCTGTTTAATTTTACATTGTTCACTGTAGGGCACTGTTTCATTGTACCGTATTTAATGTCGGGCTCTGTTTAATTTTACCTTGTTCAGTGTAGGGCACTGTTTCATTGTCCTGTATTTAATGTCGGGCTGTGTTTAATTTTACCTTGTTGCTTGTAGGGCACTGTTTCATTGTACCGTATTTAATGTCGGGCTCTGTTTAATTTTACATTGTTCACTGTAGGGCACTGTTTCATTGTACCGTATTTAATGTCGGGCTCTGTTTAATTTTACCTTGTTCAGTGTAGGGCACTGTTTCATTGTCCTGTATTTAATGTCGGGCTGTGTTTAATTTTACCTTGTTGCTTGTAGGGCACTGTTTCATTGTACCGTATTTAATGTCGGGCTCTGTTTAATTTTACCTTGTTCAGTGTAGGGCACTGTTTCATTGTACCGTATTTAATGTCGGGCTGTGTTTAATTTTACATTGTTCAGTGTAGGGCACTATTTCATTGTACCGTATTTAATGTCGGGCTGTGTTTTATTTTACCTTGTTCAGTGTAGGGCACTGTTTCATTTTACCGTATTTAATGTCGGGCTGTGTTTAATTGTACATTGTTCACTGTAGGGCACTGTTTCATTGTACCGTATTTAATGTTGGGCTGTGTTTAATTTTACATTGTTCACTGTAGGGCACTGTTTCATTGTACCGTATTTAATGTCGGGCTGTGTTTAATTTTACCTTGCTCAGTGGAGGGCACTGTTACATTGTACTGTATTTAATGTCGTGCTCTGTTTAATTTGACATTGTTCACTGTAGGGCACTGTTTCATTGTACCGTATTTAATGTCGGGCTATGTTTAATTTTACATTGCTCACTGTAGGTCACTGTTTCATTGTACTGTATTTAATGTCGGGCTGTGTTTAATTTTACATTCTTCACTGTAGGGCATTGTTTCATTGTGCTGTATTTAATGTCGGGCTATGTTTAATTTTACATTGCTCACTGTAGGTCACTGTTTCATTGTACTGTATTTAATGTCGGGCTGTGTTTAATTTTACATTCTTCACTGTAGGGCATTGTTTCATTGTGCTGTATTTAATGTTGGGCTCTGTTTAATTTTCCCTTGTTCACTGTCGGGCACTGTTTCGTTGTCCCGTATTTAATGTCGGGCTCTGTTTAATGTTACATTGTTCAGTGTAGGGCACTGTTTCATTGTACTGTATTTAATGTCGGGCTGTGTTTAACTTTACATTGTTCACTGTAGGGCATTGTTTCATTGTGCTGTATTTAATGCTGGGCTCTGTTTAATTTTACCTTGTTCACTGTAGGGCACTGTTTCATTGTACCGTATTTAATGTCGGGCTGTGTTTAAGTTTACATTGTTCAGTGTAGGGCACTGATTCATTGTACTGTATTTAATGTCGGGCTGTGTTTAATTTTACATTGTTCAGTGTAGGGCACTGTTTCACTGTACCGTATTTAGTGTCGGGCTGTGTTTAATTGTACATTGTTCACTGTAGGGGACTGTTTCATTGTACCGTATTTAATGTCGGGCTCTGTTTAATTTTACATTGTTCAGTGTAGGGCACTGTTTCATTGTACCGTATTTAATGTCGGGCTGTGTTTTATTTTACATTGTTCAGTGTAGGGCACTGATTCATTGCACCGTATTTAATGTCGGGCTCTGTTTAATTTTACAATGTTCAGTGTAGGGCACTGTTTCATTGTCCGGTATTTAATGTCGGGCTCTGATTAATTTTACATTGTTCAGTGTAGGGCACTGTTTCATTGCACTGTATTTAATGTCGGGCTCTGTTTAATTTTGCCTTGTTTACTGTAGGTCACTGTTTCATTGTACTGTATTTAATGCCGGGCTCTGTTAATTTTACATTGTTCACTGTAGGGCAATGTTTCATTGTACTGTATTTAATGTTGGGCTCTGTTTAATTTTGCCTTGTTTACTGTAGGTCACTGTTTCATTGTACTGCATTTAATGCCGGGCTGTGTTTAATTTTACATTGTTCAGTGTAGGGCACTGATTCATTTTACCGTATTTAATGTTGGGCTCTGTTTAATTTTACCTTGTTGCTTGTAGGGCACTGTTTCATTGTACCGTATTTAATGTCGAGCTCTGTTTAATTTTACATTGTAGCTTGTAGGGCACTGTTTCATTGTACTGTATTTAATGTCGGGCTCTGTTTAAATTTACCTGCTTCTCTGTAGGTCACTGTTTCATTGTACTGTATTTAATGTCGGGCTGTGTTTAATTTTACATTGTTCACTGTCGGGCACTGTTTCATTGCACTGTATTTAATTTGGGCTCTGTTTAATTTTACCTTGTTGCTTGTAGGGCACTGTTTCATTGTACCGTATTTAATGTCGGGCTCTGTTTAATTTTACATTGTTCACTGTAGGGGACTGTGTCATTGTGCTGTATTTAATGTCGGGCTCTGTTTAATTTTACCTCGTTGCTTGTAGGGCACTGTTTCATTGTACTGTATTTAATATCGGGCTCTGTTTAATTTTGCCTTGTTTACTGTAGGTCACTGTTTCATTGTACTGTATTTAATGTCGGGCTCTGTTTAATTTTACATTGTTCACTGTAGGGCACTGTTTCATTGTACCGTATTTAATGTCGGGCTCTGTTTTATTTTACATTGTTCACTGTAGGGCACTGTTTGATTGTACCGTATTTAATGTCGGGCTCTGTTTTATTTTACATTGTTCACATTAGGGCCCTGTTTCATTGTACCGTATTTAATGTCGGGCTCTGTTTAATTTTACATTGTTCACTGTAGGGCACTGTTTCATTGTACCGTATTTAATGTCGGGCTCTGTTTAATTTTACCTTGTTCAGTGTAGGGCACTGTTTCATTGTACCGTATTTAATGTCGGGCTGTTTAATTTTACCTTGTTCAGTGTAGGGCACTGTTTCATTGTACCGTATTTACTGACGGGCTGTGTTTAATTGTACATTGTTTACTGTAGGGCACTGTTTCATTGTACCGTATTTAATGTCGGGCTGTGTTTAATTGTACATTGTTCACTGTAGGGCACTGTTTCATTGTACTGTATTTAATGTCGGGCTCTGTTTAATTTTACCTTGTTCAGTTTAGGGCACTGTTTCATTGTACCGTATTTACTGACGGGCTGTGTTTAATTGTACATTGTTTACTGTAGGGCACTGTTTCATTGTACCGTATTTAATGTCGGGCTGTGTTTAATTGTACATTGTTCACTGTAGGGCACTGTTTCATTGTACTGTATTTAATGTCGGGCTCTGTTTAATTTTACCTTGTTCAGTGTAGGGCACTGTTTCATTGTACCGTATTTAATGTCGGGCTGTGTTTAATTTTACATTGTTCAGTGTAGGGCACTGTTTCATTGTACCGTATTTAATGTCGGGCTGTGTTTAATTTTATCTTGTTCAGTGTAGGGCACTGTTTCATATTACCGTATTTAATGTCGGGCTCTGTTTAATTTTACCTTGTTCAGTGTAGGGCACTGTTTCATTGTACCGTATTTACTGACGGGCTGTGTTTAATTGTACATTGTTTACTGTAGGGCACTGTTTCATTGTACCGTATTTAATGTCGGGCTGTGTTTAATTGTACATTGTTCACTGTAGGGCACTGTTTCATATTACCGTATTTAATGTCGGGCTGTGTTTAATTGTACATTGTTCACTGTAGGGCACTGTTTCATTGTACCGCATTTAATGTTGGGCTGTGTTTAATTGTACATTGTTCACTGTAGGGCACTGTTTCATTGTACCGTATTTAATGTCGGGCTGTGTTTAATTTTACATTCTTCACTGTAGGGCATTGTTTCATTGTGCTGTATTTAATGTTGGGCTCTGTTTAATTTTCCCTTGTTCACTGTCGGGCACTGTTTCGTTGCCCCGTATTTAATGTCGGGCTCTGTTTAATGTTACATTGTTCAGTGTAGGGCACTGTTTCATTGTACTGTATTTAATGTCGGGCTGTGTTTAACTTTACATTGTTCACTGTAGGGCATTGTTTCATTGTGCTGTATTTAATGTCGGGCTCTGTTAATTTTACATTGTTCACTGTAGGGCAATGTTTCATTGTACTGTATTTAATGTTGGGCTCTGTTTAATTTTGCCTTGTTTACTGTAGGTCACTGTTTCATTGTACTGCATTTAATGTCGGGCTGTGTTTAATTTTACATTGTTCAGTGTAGTGCACTGTTTCATTCTACCGTATTTAATGTTGGGCTCTGTTTCATTTTACCTTGTTGCTTGTAGGCCACTGTTTCATTGTACCGTATTTAATGTCGAGCTCTGTTTAATTTTACATTGTAGCTTGTAGGGCACTGTTTCATTGTACTGTATTTAATGTCGGGCTCTGTTTAATTTTACCTTCTCTGTAGGTCACTGTTTCATTGCACTGTATTTAATGTCGGGCTGTGTTTAATTTTACATTGTTCACTGTCGGGCACTGTTTCATTGCACTGTATTTAATGTCGGGCTCTGTTTAATTTTACCTTGTTGCTTGTAGGGCACTGTTTCATTTTCCCTTATTTAATGTCGGGCTCTGTTTAATTTTACATTGTTCACTGTAGGGGACTGTGTCATTGTGCTGTATTTAATGTCGGGCTGTGTTTAATTTTACCTCGTTGCTTGTAGGGCACTGTTTCATTGTACTGTATTTAATGTCGGGCTCTGTTTAATTTTTCCTTGTTCACTCTAGGGCACTGTTTCATTGTACTGTATTTAATGTCGGGCTCTGTTTAATTTTACATTGTTCAGTGTAGGGCACTGATTCATTGTACCGTATTTAATATCGGGCTCTGTTTAATTTTGCCTTGTTTACTGTAGGTCACTGTTTCATTGTACTGTATTTAATGTCGGGCTCTGTTTAATTTTACATTGTTCACTTTAGGGCACTGTTTCATTGTACCGTATTTAATGTCGGGCTCTGTTTTATTTTACATTGTTCACATTAGGGCCCTGTTTCATTGTACCGTATTTAATGTCGGGATCTGTTTAATTTTACATTGTTCACTGTCGGGCACTGTTTCATTGTACCGTATTTAATGTCGGGCTCTGTTTAATTTTACCTTGTTCAGTGTAGGGCACTGTTTCATTGTACCGTATTTAATGTCGGGCTCTATTTAATTTTACCTTGTTCAGTGTAGGGCACTGTTTCATTGTACCGTATTTACTGTCGGGCTGTGTTTAATTGTACATTGTTCACTGTAGGGCACTGTTTCATTGTACCGTATTTAATGTCGGGCTGTGTTTAATTGTACATTGTTCACTGTAGGGCACTGTTTCATTGTACTGTATTTAATGTCGGGCTCTGTTTAATTTTACCTTGTTCAGTGTAGGGCACTGTTTCATTGTACCGTATTTAATGTCGGGCTGTGTTTAATTTTACATTGTTCAGTGTAGGGCACTGTTTCATTGTACCGTATTTAATGTCGGGCTGTGTTTAATTTTACCTTGTTCAGTTTAGGGCACTGTTTCATATTACCGTATTTAATGTCGGGCTGTGTTTAATTGTACATTGTTCACTGTAGGGCACTGTTTCATTGTACCGCATTTAATGTTGGGCTGTGTTTAATTGTACATTGTTCACTGTAGGGCACTGTTTCATTGTACCGTATTTAATGTCGGGCTGTGTTTAATTTTACCTTGCTCAGTGGAGGGCACTGTTATATTGTACTGTATTTAATGTCGTGCTCTGTTTAATTTTACATTGTTCACTGTAGGGCACTGTTTCATTGTACCGTATTTAATGTCGGGCTATGTTTAATTTTACATTGTTCACTGTAGGTCACTGTTTCATTGTACTGTATTTAATGTCGGGCTGTGTTTAATTTTACATTCCTCACTGTAGGGCATTGTTTCATTGTGCTGTATTTAATGTTGGGCTCTGTTTAATTTTACCTTGTTCACTGTCGGGCACTGTTTCGTTGTCCCGTATTTAATGTCGGGCTCTGTTTAACGTCACATTGTTCAGTGTAGGGCACTGATTCATTGTACTGTATTTAATGTCGGGCTCTGTTTAATTTTGCCTTGTTTACTGTAGGTCACTGTTTCATTGTACCGTATTTAATGTCGGGCTCTGTTTTATTTTACATTGTTCACATTAGGGCCCTGTTTCATTGTACCGTATTTAATGTCGGGATCTGTTTAATTTTACATTGTTCACTGTCGGGCACTGTTTCATTGTACCGTATTTAATGTCGTGCTCTGTTTAATTTTACCTTGTTCAGTGTAGGGCACTGTAACATTGTACCGTATTTAATGTCGGGCTCTGTTTAATTTTACCTTGTTCAGTGTAGGGCACTGTTTCATTTTACCGTATTTAATGTCGGGCTCTATTTAATTTTACCTTGTTCAGTGTAGGGCACTGTTTCATTGTACCGTATTTACTGTCGGGCTGTGTTTAATTGTACATTGTTCACTGTAGGGCACTGTTTCATTGTACCGTATTTAATGTCGGGCTGTGTTTAATTGTACATTGTTCACTGTAGGGCACTGTTTCATTGTACTGTATTTAATGTCGGGCTCTGTTTAATTTTACCTTGTTCAGTGTAGGGCACTGTTTGATTGTACCGTATTTAATGTCGGGCTCTGTTTTATTTTACATTGTTCACATTAGGGCCCTGTTTCATTGTACCGTATTTAATGTCGGGCTCTGTTTAATTTTACATTGTTCACTGTAGGGCACTGTTTCATTGTACCGTATTTAATGTCGGGCTCTGTTTAATTTTACCTTGTTCAGTGTAGGGCACTGTTTCATTGTACCGTATTTAATGTCGGGCTCTGTTTAATTTTACCTTGTTCAGTGTAGGGCACTGTTTCATTGTACCGTATTTACTGACGGGCTGTGTTTAATTGTACATTGTTTACTGTAGGGCACTGTTTCATTGTACCGTATTTAATGTCGGGCTGTGTTTAATTGTACATTGTTCACTGTAGGGCACTGTTTCATTGTACTGTATTTAATGTCGGGCTCTGTTTAATTTTACCTTGTTCACTGTAGGGCACTGTTTCATTGTACCGTATTTACTGACGGGCTGTGTTTAATTGTACATTGTTTACTGTAGGGCACTGTTTCATTGTACCGTATTTAATGTCGGGCTGTGTTTAATTGTACATTGTTTACTGTAGGGCACTGTTTCATTGTACCGTATTTAATGTCGGGCTGTGTTTAATTGTACATTGTTCACTGTAGGGCACTGTTTCATTGTACTGTATTTAATGTCGGGCTCTGTTTAATTTTACCTTGTTCAGTGTAGGGCACTGTTTCATTGTACCGTATTTACTGACGGGCTGTGTTTAATTGTACATTGTTTACTGTAGGGCACTGTTTCATTGTACCGTATTTAATGTCGGGCTGTGTTTAATTGTACATTGTTCACTGTAGGGCACTGTTTCATTGTACTGTATTTAATGTCGGGCTCTGTTTAATTTTACCTTGTTCAGTGTAGGGCACTGTTTCATTGTACCGTATTTAATGTCGGGCTGTGTTTAATTTTACATTGTTCAGTGTAGGACACTGTTTCATTGTACCGTATTTAATGTCGGGCTGTGTTTAATTTTATCATGTTCAGTGTAGGGCACTGTTTCATATTACCGTATTTAATGTCGGGCTCTGTTTAATTTTACCTTGTTCAGTGTAGGGCACTGTTTCATTGTACCGTATTTACTGACGGGCTGTGTTTAATTGTACATTGTTTACTGTAGGGCACTGTTTCATTGTACCGTATTTAATGTCGGGCTGTGTTTAATTGTACATTGTTCACTGTAGGGCACTGTTTCATATTACCGTATTTAATGTCGGGCTGTGTTTAATTGTACATTGTTCACTGTAGGGCACTGTTTCATTGTACCGCATTTAATGTTGGGCTGTGTTTAATTGTACATTGTTCACTGTAGGGCACTGTTTCATTGTACCGTATTTAATGTCGGGCTGTGTTTAATTTTACATTCTTCACTGTAGGGCATTGTTTCATTGTGCTGTATTTAATGTTGGGCTCTGTTTAATTTTCCCTTGTTCACTGTCGGGCACTGTTTCGTTGCCCCGTATTTAATGTCGGGCTCTGTTTAATGTTACATTGTTCAGTGTAGGGCACTGTTTCATTGTACTGTATTTAATGTCGGGCTGTGTTTAACTTTACATTGTTCACTGTAGGGCATTGTTTCATTGTGCTGTATTTAATGTCGGGCTCTGTTAATTTTACATTGTTCACTGTAGGGCAATGTTTCATTGTACTGTATTTAATGTTGGGCTCTGTTTAATTTTGCCTTGTTTACTGTAGGTCACTGTTTCATTGTACTGCATTTAATATCGGGCTGTGTTTAATTTTACATTGTTCAGTGTAGTGCACTGTTTCATTCTACCGTATTTAATGTTGGGCTCTGTTTCATTTTACCTTGTTGCTTGTAGGCCACTGTTTCATTGTACCGTATTTAATGTCGAGCTCTGTTTAATTTTACATTGTAGCTTGTAGGGCACTGTTTCATTGTACTGTATTTAATGTCGGGCTGTGTTTAATTTTACATTGTTCACTGTCGGGCACTGTTTCATTGCACTGTATTTAATGTCGGGCTCTGTTTAATTTTACCTTGTTGCTTGTAGGGCACTGTTTCATTTTCCCTTATTTAATGTCGGGCTCTGTTTAATTTTACATTGTTCCCTGTAGGGGACTGTGTCATTGTGCTGTATTTAATGTCGGGCTGTGTTTAATTTTACCTCGTTGCTTGTAGGGCACTGTTTCATTGTCCTGTATTTAATGTCGGGCTCTGTTTAATTTTTCCTTGTTCACTCTAGGGCACTGTTTCATTGTCCCGTATTTAATGTCGGGCTCTGTTTAATTTTACATTGTTCAGTGTAGGGCACTGATTCATTGTCCCGTATTTAATGTCGGGCTCTGTTTAATTTTACATTGTTTACTGTAGGTCACTGTTTCATTGTACTGTATTTAATGTCGGGCTCTGTTTAATTTTACATTGTTCACTTTAGGGCACTGTTTCATTGTACCGTATTTAATGTCGGGCTCTGTTTTATTTTACATTGTTCACATTAGGGCCCTGTTTCATTGTACCGTATTTAATGTCGGGATCTGTTTAATTTTACATTGTTCACTGTCGGGCACTGTTTCATTGTACCGTATTTAATGTCGGGCTCTGTTTAATTTTACCTTGTTCAGTGTAGGGCACTGTTTCATTGTACCGTATTTAATGTCGGGCTCTGTTTAATTTTACCTTGTTCAGTGTAGGGCACTGTTTCATTGTACCGTATTTAATGTCGGGCTCTATTTAATTTTACCTTGTTCAGTGTAGGGCACTGTTTCATTGTACCGTATTTACTGTCGGGCTGTGTTTAATTGTACATTGTTCACTGTAGGGCACTGTTTCATTGTACCGTATTTAATGTCGGGCTGTGTTTAATTGTACATTGTTCACTGTAGGGCACTGTTTCATTGTACTGTATTTAATGTCGGGCTCTGTTTAATTTTACCTTGTTCAGTGTAGGGCACTGTTTCATTGTACCGTATTTAATGTCGGGCTGTGTTTAATTTTACATTGTTCAGTGTAGGGCACTGTTTCATTTTACCGTATTTAATGTCGGGCTGTGTTTAATTTTACCTTGTTCAGTGTAGGGCACTGTTTCATATTACCGTATTTAATGTCGGGCTGTGTTTAATTGTACATTGTTCACTGTAGGGCCCTGTTTCATTGTACCGCATTTAATGTTGGGCTGTGTTTAATTGTACATTGTTCACTGTAGGGCACTGTTTCATTGTACCGTATTTAATGTCGGGCTGTGTTTAATTTTACCTTGCTCAGTGGAGGGCACTGTTATATTGTACTGTATTTAATGTCGTGCTCTGTTTAATTTTACATTGTTCACTGTAGGGCACTGTTTCATTGTACCGTATTTAATGTCGGGCTATGTTTAATTTTACATTGTTCACTGTAGGGCACTGTTTCATTGTACTGTATTTAATGTCGGGCTATGTTTAATTTTACCTTGTTCACTGTAGGTCACTGTTTCATTGTACTGTATTTAATGTCGGGCTGTGTTTAATTTTACATTCTTCACTGTAGGGCATTGTTTCATTGTGCTGTATTTAATGTTGGGCTCTGTTTAATTTTACCTTGTTCACTGTCGGGCACTGTTTCGTTGTCCCGTATTTAATGTCGGGCTCTGTTTAACGTCACATTGTTCAGTGTAGGGCACTGATTCATTGTACTGTATTTAATGTCGGGCTCTGTTTAATTTTGCCTTGTTTACTGTAGGTCACTGTTTCATTGTACTGTATTTAATGTCGGGCTCTGTTTAATTTTACATTGTTCACTTTAGGGCACTGTTTCATTGTACCGTATTTAATGTCGGGCTCTGTTTTATTTTACATTGTTCACATTAGGGCCCTGTTTCATTGTACCGTATTTAATGTCGGAATCTGTTTAATTTTACATTGTTCACTGTCGGGCACTGTTTCATTGTACCGTATTTAATGTCGTGCTCTGTTTAATTTTACCTTGTTCAGTGTAGGGCACTGTAACATTGTACCGTATTTAATGTCGGGCTCTGTTTAATTGTACATTGTTCACTGTAGGGCACTGTTTCATTGTACCGTATTTAATGTCGGGCTGTGTTTAATTGTACATTGTTCACTGTAGGGCACTGTTTCATTGTACTGTATTTAATGTCGGGCTCTGTTTAATTTTACCTTGTTCCGTGTAGGGCACTGTTTCATTGTACCGTATTTAATGTCGGGCTGTGTTTAATTTTACATTGTTCAGTGTAGGGCACTGTTTCATTGTACCGTATTTAATGTCGGGCTGTGTTTAATTTTACCTTGTTCAGTGTAGGGCACTGTTATATTGTACTGTATTTAATGTCGTGCTCTGTTTAATTTTACATTGTTCACTGTAGGGCACTGTTTCATTGTACCGTATTTAATGTCGGGCTATGTTTAATTTTACATTGTTCACTGTAGGGCACTGTTTCATTGTACTGTATTTAATGTCGGGCTATGTTTAATTTTACCTTGTTCACTGTAGGTCACTGTTTCATTGTACTGTATTTAATGTCGGGCTGTGTTTAATTTTACATTCTTCACTGTAGGGCATTGTTTCATTGTGCTGTATTTAATGTTGGGCTCTGTTTAATTTTACCTTGTTCACTGTCGGGCACTGTTTCGTTGTCCCGTATTTAATGTCGGGCTCTGTTTAACGTCACATTGTTCAGTGTAGGGCACTGATTCATTGTACTGTATTTAATGTCGGGCTCTGTTTAATTTTGCCTTGTTTACTGTAGGTCACTGTTTCATTGTACTGTATTTAATGTCGGGCTCTGTTTAATTTTACATTGTTCACTTTAGGGCACTGTTTCATTGTACCGTATTTAATGTCGGGCTCTGTTTTATTTTACATTGTTCACATTAGGGCCCTGTTTCATTGTACCGTATTTAATGTCGGAATCTGTTTAATTTTACATTGTTCACTGTCGGGCACTGTTTCATTGTACCGTATTTAATGTCGTGCTCTGTTTAATTTTACCTTGTTCAGTGTAGGGCACTGTAACATTGTACCGTATTTAATGTCGGGCTCTGTTTAATTGTACATTGTTCACTGTAGGGCACTGTTTCATTGTACCGTATTTAATGTCGGGCTGTGTTTAATTGTACATTGTTCACTGTAGGGCACTGTTTCATTGTACTGTATTTAATGTCGGGCTCTGTTTAATTTTACCTTGTTCCGTGTAGGGCACTGTTTCATTGTACCGTATTTAATGTCGGGCTGTGTTTAATTTTACATTGTTCAGTGTAGGGCACTGTTTCATTGTACCGTATTTAATGTCGGGCTGTGTTTAATTTTACCTTGTTCAGTGTAGGGCACTGTTTCATATTACCGTATTTAATGTCGGGCTGTGTTTAATTGTACATTGTTCACTGTAGGGCACTGTTTCATTGTACCGCATTTAATGTTGGGCTGTGTTTAATTGTACATTGTTCACTGTAGGGCACTGTTTCATTGTACCGTATTTAATGTCGGGCTGTGTTTAATTTTACCTTGCTCAGTGGAGGGCACTGTTATATTGTTCTGTATTTAATGTCGTGCTCTGTTTAATTTTACATTGTTCACTGTAGGGCACTGTTTCATTGTACCGTATTTAATGTCGGGCTATGTTTAATTTTACATTGTTCACTGTAGGTCACTGTTTCATTGTACTGTATTTAATGTCGGGCTGTGTTTAATTTTACATTCTTCACTGTAGGGCATTGTTTCATTGTGCTGTATTTAATGTTGGGCTCTGTTTAACGTCACATTGTTCAGTGTAGGGCACTGTTTCATTGTACTGTATTTAATGTCGGGCTCTGTTTAATTTTGCCTTGTTTACTGTAGGTCACTGTTTCATTGTACTGTATTGAATGTCGGGCTCTGTTTAATTTTTCCTTGTTCACTCTAGGGCACTGTTTCATTGTACTGTATTTAAGGTCGGGCTCTGTTTAATTTTACATTGTTCAGTGTAGGGCACTGATTCATTGTACCGTATTTAATATGGGGCTCTGTTTAATTTTGCCTTGTTTACTGTAGGTCACTGTTTCATTGTACCGTATTTAATGTCGGGCTCTGTTTTATTTTACATTGTTCACATTAGGGCCCTGTTTCATTGTGCTGTATTTAATGTCGGGCTCTGTTTAATTTTACATTGTTCACTGTAGGGCACTGTTTCATTGTACCGTATTTAATGTCGGGCTCTGTTTAATTTTACCTTGTTCAGTGTAGGGCACTGTTTCATTG
The DNA here is from genome assembly GCF_047496885.1 of Scyliorhinus torazame. Taxonomy (NCBI): domain Eukaryota; kingdom Metazoa; phylum Chordata; class Chondrichthyes; order Carcharhiniformes; family Scyliorhinidae; genus Scyliorhinus; species Scyliorhinus torazame. Next base: position 728,177 of record NW_027307779.1, read on the forward strand.
TACCGTATTTAATGTCGGGCTCTGTTTAATTTTACCTTGTTCAGTGTAGGGCACTGTTTCATTGTACCGTATTTACTGTCGGGCTGTGTTTAATTGTACATTGTTCACTCTAGGGCACTGATTCATTGTACCGTATTTAATGTCGGGCTGTGTTTAATTGTACATTGTTCACTGTAGGTCACTGTTTCATTGTACCGTATTGAATGTCGGGCTCTGTTTAATTTTACATTGTTCACTGTAGGGCACTGTTTCATTGTACTGTATTTAATGTCGGGCTCTGTTTAATTTTACCTTGTTCAGTGTAGGGCACTGTTTCATTGTACCGTATTTAATGTCGGGCTGTGTTTAATTTTACATTGTTCAGTGTAGGGCACAGTTTCATTGTACCGTATTTAATGTCGGGCTGTGTTTAATTTTACCTTGTTCAGTGTAGGGCACTGTTTCATATTACCGTATTTAATGTCGGGCTGTGTTTAATTTTACATTCTTCACTGTCGGGCATTGTTTCATTGTGCTGTATTTAATGTTGGGCTCTGTTTAATTTTACCTTGTTCACTGTCGGGCACTGTATCGTTGTACTGTATTTAATGTCGGGCTCTGTTTAATTTTACATTGTTCACTGTCGGGCACTGTTTCATTGTCCCGTATTTAATGTCGGGCTCTGATTAATTTTACATTGTTCAGTGTAGGGCACTGTTTCATTGTACCGTATTTACTGTCGGGCTGTGTTTAATTGTACATTGTTCACTGTAGGGCACTGATTCATTGTACCGTATTTAATGTCGGCCTGTGTTTAATTGTACATTGTTCACTGTAGGGCACTGTTTCATTGTACTGTATTTAATGTCGGGCTCTGTTTAATTTTACCTTGTTCAGTGTAGGGCACTGTTTCATTGTACCGTATTTAATGTCGGGCTGTGTTTAATTTTACATTGTTCAGTGTAGGGCACAGTTTCATTGTACCGTATTTAATGTCGGGCTGTGTTTAATTTTACCTTGTTCAGTGTAGGGCACTGTTTCATATTACCGTATTTAATGTCGGGCTGTGTTTAATTTTACATTCTTCACTGTCGGGCATTGTTTCATTGTGCTGTATTTAATGTTGGGCTCTGTTTAATTTTACCTTGTTCACTGTCGGGCACTGTATCGTTGTACTGTATTTAATGTCGGGCTCTGTTTAATTTTACATTGTTCACTGTCGGGCACTGTTTCATTGTCCCGTATTTAATGTCGGGCTCTGATTAATTTTACATTGTTCAGTGTAGGGCACTGTTTCATTGCACTGTATTTAATGTCGGGCTCTGTTTAATTTTGCCTTGTTTACTGTAGGTCACTGTTTCATTGTACTGTATTTAATGTCGGGCTCTGTTAATTTTACATTGTTCACTGTAGGGCAATGTTTCATTGTACTGTATTTAATGTTGGGCTCTGTTTAATTTTGCCTTGTTTACTGTAGGTCACTGTTTCATTGTACTGCATTTAATGCAGGCTGTGTTTAATTTTACATTGTTCAGTGTAGGGCACTGTTTCATTCTACCGTATTTAATGTTGGGCTCTGTTTCATTTTACCTTGTTGCTTGTAGGGCACTGTTTCATTGTACCGTATTTAATGTCGAGCTCTGTTTAATTTTACATTGTAGCTTGTAGGGCACTGTTTCATTGTACTGTATTTAATGTCGGGCTCTGTTTAATTTTACCTGCTTCTCTGTAGGTCACTGTTTCATTGTACTGTATTTGATGTCGGGCTGTGTTTAATTTTACGTTGTTCACTGTCGGGCACTGTTTCATTGTACTGTATTTAATATCGGGCTCTGTTTAATTTTGCCTTGTTTACTGTAGGTCACTGTTTCATTGTACTGTATTTAATGTCGGGCTCTGTTTAATTTTACCTTGTTCAGAGTAGGGCACTGTTTCATTGTACCGTATTTAATGTCGGGCTCTATTTAATTTTACCTTGTTCAGTGTAGGGCACTGTTTCATTGTACCGTATTTACTGTCGGGCTGTGTTTAATTGTACATTGTTCACTGTAGGGCACTGTTTCATTGTACCGTATTTATTGTCGGGCTGTGTTTAATTGTACATTGTTCACTGTCGGGCACTGTTTCATTGTACTGTATTTAATGTCGGGCTCTGTTTAATTTTACCTTGTTCAGTGTAGGGCACTGTTTCATTGTACCGTATTTAATGTCGGGCTGTGTTTAATTTTACATTGTTCAGTGTAGGGCACTGTTTCATTGTACCGTATTTAATGTCGGGCTGTGTTTAATTTTACCTTGTTCAGTGGAGGGCACTGTTTCATATTACCGTATTTAATGTCGGGCTGTGTTTAATTGTACATTGTTCACTGTAGGGCACTGTTTCATTGTACCGCATTTAATGTTGGGCTGTGTTTAATTGTACATTGTTCACTGTAGGGCACTGTTTCATTGTACCGTATTTAATGTCGGGCTGTGTTTAATTTTACCTTGCTCAGTGGAGGGCACTGTTATATTGTACTGTATTTAATGTCGTGCTCTGTTTAATTTTACATTGTTCACTGTAGGGCACTGTTTCATTGTACCGTATTTAATGTCGGGCTATGTTTAATTTTACATTGTTCACTGTAGGTCACTGTTTCATTGTACTGTATTTAATGTCGGGCTGTGTTTAATTTTACATTCTTCACTGTAGGGCATTGTTTCATTGTGCTGTATTTAATGTTGGGCTCTGTTTAATTTTACCTTGTTCACTGTCGGGCACTGTTTCGTTGTCCCGTATTTAATGTCGGGCTCTGTTTAACGTCACATTGTTCAGTGTAGGGCACTGTTTCATTGTACTGTATTTAATGTCGGGCTCGTTTAATTTTGCCTTGTTTACTGTAGGTCACTGTTTCATTGTACTGTATTGAATGTCGGGCTCTGTTTAATTTTTCCTTGTTCACTCTAGGGCACTGTTTCATTGTACTGTATTTAATGTCGGGCTCTGTTTAATTTTACATTCTTCAGTGTAGGGCACTGATTCATTGTACCGTATTTAATATGGGGCTCTGTTTAATTTTGCCTTGTTTACTGTAGGTCACTGTTTCATTGTACTGTATTTAATGTCGGGCTCTGTTTTATTTTACATTGTTCACATTAGGGCCCTGTTTCATTGTGCTGTATTTAATGTCGGGCTCTGTTTAATTTTACATTGTTCACTGTAGGGCACTGTTTCATTGTACCGTATTTAATGTCGGGCTCTGTTTAATTTTACCTTGTTCAGTGTAGGGCACTGTTTCATTGTACCGTATTTAATGTCGGGCTGTGTTTAATTTTACATTGTTCAGTGTAGGGCATAGTTTCATTGTACCGTATTTAATGTCGGGCTTTGTTTAATTTTACCTTGTTCAGTGTAGGGCACTGTTTCATATTACCGTATTTAATGTCGGGCTGTGTTTAATTTTACATTGTTCACTGTAGGGCATTGTTTCATTGTGCTGTATTTAATGTTGGGCTCTGTTTAATTTTACCTTGTTCACTGTCGGGCACTGGATCGTTGTACTGTATTTAATTTCGGGCTCTGTTTAATTTTACATTGTTCACTGTCGGGCACTGTTTCATTGTCCCGTATTTAATGTCGGGCTCTGATTAATTTTACATTGTTCAGTGTAGGGCACTGTTTCATTGCACTGTATTTAATGTCGGGCTCTGTTAATTTTACATTGTTCACTGTAGGGCAATGTTTCATTGTACTGTATTTAATGTTGGGCTCTGTTTAATTTTGCCTTGTTTACTGTAGGTCACTGTTTCATTGTACTGCATTTAATGCCGGGCTGTGTTTAATTTTACATTGTTCAGTGTAGGGCACTGTTTCATTCTACCGTATTTAATGTTGGGCTCTGTTTCATTTTACCTTGTTGCTTGTAGGGCACTGTTTCATTGTACCGTATTTAATGTCGAGCTCTGTTTAATTTTACATTGTAGCTTGTAGGGCACTGTTTCATTGTACTGTATTTAATGTCGGGCTCTGTTTAATTTTTCCTTGTTCACTCTAGGGCACTGTTTCATTGTACTGTATTTAATGTCGGGCTCTGTTTAATTTTACATTCTTCAGTGTAGGGCACTGATTCATTGTACCGTATTTAATATGGGGCTCTGTTTAATTTTGCCTTGTTTACTGTAGGTCACTGTTTCATTGTACTGTATTTAATGTCGGGCTCTGTTTTATTTTACATTGTTCACATTAGGGCCCTGTTTCATTGTGCTGTATTTAATGTCGGGCTCTGTTTAATTTTACATTGTTCACTGTAGGGCACTGTTTCATTGTACCGTATTTAATGTCGGGCTCTGTTTAATTTTACCTTGTTCAGTGTAGGGCACTGTTTCATTGTACCGTATTTAATGTCGGGCTGTGTTTAATTTTACATTGTTCAGTGTAGGGTATAGTTTCATTGTACCGTATTTAATGTCGGGCTTTGTTTAATTTTACCTTGTTCAGTGTAGGGCACTGTTTCATTGTACCGCATTTAATGTCGGGCTCTGTTTAATTTTACATTGTTCAGTGTCGGGCACTGTTTCATATTACCGTATTTAATGTCGGGCTGTGTTTAATTTTACATTGTTCACTGTAGGGCATTGTTTCATTGTGCTGTATTTAATGTTGGGCTCTGTTTAATTTTACCTTGTTCACTGTCGGGCACTGGATCGTTGTACTGTATTTAATTTCGGGCTCTGTTTAATTTTACATTGTTCACTGTCGGGCACTGTTTCATTGTCCCGTATTTAATGTCGGGCTCTGATTAATTTTACATTGTTCAGTGTAGGGCACTGTTTCATTGCACTGTATTTAATGTCGGGCTCTGTTAATTTTACATTGTTCACTGTAGGGCAATGTTTCATTGTACTGTATTTAATGTTGGGCTCTGTTTAATTTTGCCTTGTTTACTGTAGGTCACTGTTTCATTGTACTGCATTTAATGCCGGGCTGTGTTTAATTTTACATTGTTCAGTGTAGGGCACTGTTTCATTCTACCGTATTTAATGTTGGGCTCTGTTTCATTTTACCTTGTTGCTTGTAGGGCACTGTTTCATTGTACCGTATTTAATGTCGAGCTCTGTTTAATTTTACATTGTAGCTTGTAGGGCACTGTTTCATTGTACTGTATTTAATGTCGGGCTGTGTTTAATTTTACATTGTTCACTGTCGGGCACTGTTTCATTGCAATGTATTTAATGTCGGGCTCTGTTTAATTTTACCTTGTTGCTTGTAGGGCACTGTTTCATTGTACCGTATTTAATGTCGGGCTCTGTTTAATTTTACATTGTTCACTGTAGGGGACTGTGTCATTGTGCTGTATTTAATGTCGGGCTCTGTTTAATTTTACCTCGTTGCTTGTAGGGCACTGTTTCATTGTACTGTATTTAATATCGGGCTCTGTTTAATTTTGCCTTGTTTACTGTAGGTCACTGTTTCATTGTACTGTATTTAATGTCGGGCTCTGTTTAATTTTACCTTGTTCAGTGTAGGGCACTGTTTCATTGTACCGTATTTAATGTCGGGCTCTATTTAATTTTACCTTGTTCAGTGTAGGGCACTGTTTCATTGTACCGTATTTACTGTCGGGCTGTGTTTAATTGTACATTGTTCACTGTAGGGCACTGTTTCATTGTACCGTATTTAATGTCGGGCTGTGTTTAATTGTACATTGTTCACTGTCGGGCACTGTTTCATTGTACTGTATTTAATGTCGGGCTCTGTTTAATTTTACCTTGTTCACTGTAGGGCACTGTTTCATTGTACCGTATTTAATGTCGGGCTCTGTTTAATTTTACCTTGTTCAGTGTAGGGCACTGTTTCATTGTACCGTATTTAATGTCGGGCTGTGTTTAATTTTACATTGTTCAGTGTAGGGCACTGTTTCATTGTACCGTATTTAATGTCGGGCTGTGTTTAATTTTACCTTGTTCAGTGGAGGGCACTGTTTCATATTACCGTATTTAATGTCGGGCTGTGTTTAATTGTACATTGTTCACTGTAGGGCACTGTTTCATTGTACCGCATTTAATGTTGGGCTGTGTTTAATTGTACATTGTTCACTGTAGGGCACTGTTTCATTGTACCGTATTTAATGTCGGGCTGTGTTTAATTTTACCTTGCTCAGTGGAGGGCACTGTTATATTGTACTGTATTTAATGTCGTGCTCTGTTTAATTTTACATTGTTCACTGTAGGGCACTGTTTCATTGTACCGTATTTAATGTCGGGCTATGTTTAATTTTACATTGTTCACTGTAGGTCACTGTTTCATTGTACTGTATTTAATGTCGGGCTGTGTTTAATTTTACATTCTTCACTGTAGGGCATTGTTTCATTGTGCTGTATTTAATGTTGGGCTCTGTTTAATTTTACCTTGTTCACTGTCGGGCACTGTTTCGTTGTCCCGTATTTAATGTCGGGCTCTGTTTAACGTCACATTGTTCAGTGTAGGGCACTGTTTCATTGTACTGTATTTAATGTCGGGCTCGTTTAATTTTGCCTTGTTTACTGTAGGTCACTGTTTCATTGTACTGTATTGAATGTCGGGCTCTGTTTAATGTTTCCTTGTTCACTCTAGGGCACTGTTTCATTGTACTGTATTTAATGTCGGGCTCTGTTTAATTTTACATTGTTCAGTGTAGGGCACTGATTCATTGTACCGTATTTAATATGGGGCTCTGTTTAATTTTGCCTTGTTTACTGTAGGTCACTGTTTCATTGTACTGTATTTAATGTCGGGCTGTGTTTAATTTTAATTGTTCAGTGTAGGGCACTGTTTCATTCTACCGTATTTAATGTTGGGCTCTGTTTCATTTTACCTTGTTGCTTGTAGGGCACTGTTTCATTGTACCGTATTTAATGTCGAGCTCTGTTTAATTTTACATTGTAGCTTGTAGGGCACTGTTTCATTGTACTGTATTTAATGTCGGGCTCTGTTTAATTTTACCTTGTTCACTGTCGGGCACTGTTTCATTGTACTGTATTTAATGTCGGGCTCTGTTTAATTTTACCTGCTTCTCTGTAGGTCACTGTTTCATTGTACTGTATTTAATGTCGGGCTGTGTTTAATTTTACATTGTTCACTGTCGGGCACTGTTTCATTGCACTGTATTTAATGTCGGGCTCTGTTTAATTTTACCTTGTTGATTGTAGGGCACTGTTTCATTGTACTGTATTTAATGTCGGGCTCTGTTTAATTTTACCTTGTTCACTGTCGGGCACTGTTTCATTGCACTGTATTTAATGTCGGGCTCTGTTTAATTTTACCTGCTTCTCTGTAGGTCACTGTTTCATTGTACTGTATTTAATGTCGGGCTGTGTTTAATTTTACATTGTTCACTGTCGGGCACTGTTTCATTGTACTGTATTTAATGTCGGGCTCTGTTTTATTTTACATTGTTCACATTAGGGCCCTGTTTCATTGTGCTGTATTTAATGTCGGGCTCTGTTTAATTTTACATTGTTCACTGTAGGGCACTGTTTCATTGTACCGTATTTAATGTCGGGCTCTGTTTAATTTTACATTGTTCACTGTAGGGGACTGTGTCATTGTGCTGTATTTAATGTCGGGCTCTGTTTAATTTTACCTCGTTGCTTGTAGGGCACTGTTTCATTGTACTGTATTTAATATCGGGCTCTGTTTAATTTTGCCTTGTTTACTGTAGGTCACTGTTTCATTGCATTGTATTTAATGTCGGGCTCTGTTTTATTTTACATTGTTCACTGTAGGACACTGTTTCATTGTACCGTATTTAATGTCGGGCTCTGTTTTATTTTACATTGTTCACATTAGGGCCCTGTTTCATTGTACCGTATTTAATGTCGGGCTCTGTTTAATTTTACATTGTTCACTGTAGGGCACTGTTTCATTGTACCGTATTTAATGTCGGGCTCTGTTTAATTTTACCTTGTTCAGTGTAGGGCACTGTTTCATTGTACCGTATTTAATGTCGGGCTCTGTTTAATTTTACCTTGTTCAGTGTAGGGCACTGTTTCATTGTACCGTATTTACTGTCGGGCTGTGTTTAATTGTACATTGTTTACTGTAGGGCACTGTTTCATTGTACCGTATTTAATGTCGGGCTGTGTTTAATTGTACATTGTTCACTGTAGGGCACTGTTTCATTGTACTGTATTTAATGTCGGGCTCTGTTTAATTTTACCTTGTTCAGTGTAGGGCACTGTTTCATTGTACCGTATTTAATGTCGGGCTGTGTTTAATTTTACATTGTTCAGTGTAGGGCACTGTTTCATTGTACCGTATTTAATGTCGGGCTGTGTTTAATTTTACCTTGTTCAGTGTAGGGCACTGTTTCATATTACCGTATTTAATGTCGGGCTGTGTTTAATTTTACATTGTTCAGTGTATGGCACTGATTCATTGTACCGTATTTAATATCGGGCTCTGTTTAATTTTGCCTTGTTTACTGTAGGTCACTGTTTCATTGTACTGTATTTAATGTCGGGCTCTGTTTAATTTTACATTGTTCACTGTAGGGCACTGTTTCATTGTACCGTATTTAATGTCGGGCTGTGTTTAATTTTACCTTGTTCACTGTAGGGCACTGTTTCATTGTACCGTATTTAATGTCGGGCTCTGTTTTATTTTACATTGTTCACATTAGGGCCCTGTTTCATTGTACCGTATTTAATGTCGGGATCTGTTTAATTTTACATTCTTCACTGTCGGGCACTGTTTCATTGTACCGTATTTAATGTCGGGCTCTGTTTAATTTTACCTTGTTCAGTGTAGGGCACTGTTTCATTGTACCGTATTTAATGTCGGGCTCTATTTAATTTTACCTTGTTCAGTGTAGGGCACTGTTTCATTGTACCGTATTTAATGTCGTGCTCTGTTTAATTTTACATTGTTCAGAGTAGGGCACTGTTTCATTGTACTGTATTTAATGTCGGGCTCTGTTAATTTTACATTGTTCACTGTAGGGCACTGTTTCATTGTACCGTATTTAATGTCGGGCTGTGTTTAATTGTACATTGTTCACTGTAGGGCACTGTTTCATTGTACTGTATTTAATGTCGGGCTCTGTTTAATTTTACCTTGTTCAGTGTAGGGCACTGTTTCATTGTACGGTATTTAATGTCGGGCTGTGTTTAATTTTACATTGTTCAGTGTAGGGCACTGTTTCATTGTACCGTATTTAATGTCGGGCTGTGTTTAATTTTACCTTGTTCAGTGTAGGGCACTGTTTCATATTACCGTATTTAATGTCGGGCTGTGTTTAATTGTACATTGTTCACTGTAGGGCACTGTTTCATTTTACCGCATTTAATGTTGGGCTGTGTTTAATTGTACATTGTTCACTGTAGGGCACTGTTTCATTGTACCGTATTTAATGTCGGGCTGTGTTTAATTTTACCTTGCTCAGTGGAGGGCACTGTTATATTGTACTGTATTTAATGTCGTGCTCTGTTTAATTTTACATTGTTCACTGTAGGGCACTGTTTCATTGTACCGTATTTAATGTCGGGCTATGTTTAATTTTACATTGTTCACTGTAGGTCACTGTTTCATTGTACTGTATTTAATGTCGGGCTGTGTTTAATTTTACATTCTTCACTGTAGGACATTGTTTCATTGTGCTGTATTTAATGTTGGGCTCTGTTTAATTTTACCTTGTTCACTGTCGGGCACTGTTTCGTTGTCCCGTATTTAATGTCGGGCTCTGTTTAACGTCACATTGTTCAGTGTAGGGCACTGTTTCATTGTACTGTATTTAATGTCGGGCTCTGTTTAATTTTGCCTTGTTTACTGTAGGTCACTGTTTCATTGTACTGTATTGAATGTCGGGCTCTGTTTAATTTTTCCTTGTTCACTCTAGGGCACTGTTTCATTGTACTGTATTTAATGTCGGGCTCTGTTTAATTTTACATTGTTCAGTGTAGGGCACTGATTCATTGTACCGTATTTAATATGGGGCTCTGTTTAATTTTGCCTTGTTTACTGTAGGTCACTGTTTCATTGTACTGTATTTAATGTCGGGCTCTGTTTAATTTTACATTGTTCACTGTAGGGCACTGTTTCATTGTACCGTATTTAATGTCGGGCTCTGTTTTATTTTACATTGTTCACATTAGGGCCCTGTTTCATTGTGCTGTATTTAATGTCGGGCTCTGTTTAATTTTACATTGTTCACTGTAGGGCACTGTTTCATTGTACCGTATTTAATGTCGGGCTCTGTTTAATTTTACCTTGTTCAGTGTAGGGCACTGTTTCATTGTACCGTATTTAATGTCGGGCTCTGTTTAATTTTACCTTGTTCAGTGTAGGGCACTGTTTCATTGTACCGTATTTACTCTCGGGCTGTGTTTAATGGTACATTGTTCACTGTAGGGTACTGATTCATTGTACCGTATATAATATCGGGCTCTGTTTAATTTTACCTTGTTCACTGTCGGGCACTGTATCGTTGTACTGTATTTAATGACGGGCTGTGTTTAATTTTACATTGTTCCCTGTAGGGCACTGTTTCATTGTACTGTATTTAATGTCGGGCTCTGTTTAATTTTACATTGTTCACTGTCGGGCACTGTTTCATTGTCCCGTATTTAATGTCGGGCTCTGATTAATTTTACATTGTTCAGTGTAGGGCACTGTTTCATTGCACTGTATTTAATGTCGGGCTCTGTTTAATTTTGCCTTGTTTACTGTAGGTCACTGTTTCATTGTACTGTATTTAATGTCGGGCTCTGTTAATTTTACATTGTTCACTGTAGGGCAATGTTTCATTGTACTGTATTTAATGTTGGGCTCTGTTTAATTTTGCCTTGTTTACTGTAGGTCACTGTTTCATTGTACTGCATTTAATGCCGGGCTGTGTTTAATTTTACATTGTTCAGTGTAGGGCACTGTTTCATTCTACCGTATTTAATGTTGGGCTCTGTTTCATTTTACCTTGTTGCTTGTAGGGCACTGTTTCATTGTACCGTATTTAATGTCGAGCTCTGTTTAATTTTACATTGTAGCTTGTAGGGTACTGTTTCATTGTACTGTATTTAATGTCGGGCTCTGTTTAATTTTACCTGCTTCTCTGTAGGTCACTGTTTCATTGTACTGTATTTAATGTCGGGCTCTGTTTAATTTTACCTGCTTCTCTGTAGGTCACTGTTTCATTGTACTGTATTTAATGTCGGGCTGTGTTTAATTTTACATTGTTCACTGTCGGGCACTGTTTCATTGCACTGTATTTAATGTCGGGCTCTGTTTAATTTTACCTGCTTCTCTGTAGGTCACTGTTTCATTGTACTGTATTTAATGTCGGGCTGTGTTTAATTTTACATTGTTCACTGTCGGGCACTGTTTCATTGCACTGTATTTAATGTCGGGCTCTGTGTAATTTTACCTTGTTGCTTGTAGGGCACTGTTTCATTGTACCGTATTTAATTTCGGGCTCTGTTTAATTTTACATTGTTCACTGTAGGGGACTGTGTCATTGTGCTGTATTTAATGTCGGGCTCTGTTTAATTTTACCTCGTTGCTTGTAGGGCACTGTTTCATTGTACTGTATTTAATATCGGGCTCTGTTTAATTTTGCCTTGATTACTGTAGGTCACTGTTTCATTGTACTGTATTTAATGTCGGGCTCTGTTTTATTTTACATTGCTCACTGTAGGGCACTGTTTCATTGTACCGTATTTAATGTCGGGCTCTGTTTTATTTTACATTGTTCACATTAGGGCCCTGTTTCATTGTACCGTATTTAATGTCGGGCTCTGTTTAATTTTACATTGTTCACTGTAGGGCACTGTTTCATTGTACCGTATTTAATGTCGGGCTCTGTTTATTTTTACCTTGTTCAGTGTAGGGCACTGTTTCATTGTACCGTATTTAATGTCGGGCTCTGTTTAATTTTACCTTGTTCAGTGTAGGGCACTGTTTCATTGTACCGTATTTACTGTCGGGCTGTGTTTAATTGTACATTGTTTACTGTAGGGCACTGTTTCATTGTACCGTATTTAATGTCGGGCTGTGTTTAATTGTACATTGTTCACTGTAGGGCACTGTTTCATTGTACTGTATTTAATGTCGGGCTCTGTTTAATTTTACCTTGCTCAGTGTAGGGCACTGTTTCATTGTACCGTATTTAATGTCGGGCTCTGTTTAATTTTACATTGTTCAGTGTAGGGCACTGTTTCATTGTACCGTATTTAATGTCGGGCTGTGTTTAATTTTACCTTGTTCAGTGTAGGGCACTGTTTCATATTACCGTATTTAATGTCGGGCTGTGTTTAATTGTACATTGTTCACTGTAGGGGACTGTTTCATTGTACCGTATTTAATGTCGGGCTGTGTTTAATTTTACCTTGCTCAGTGGAGGGCACTGTTACATTGTACTGTATTTAATGTCGTGCTCTGTTTAATTTTACATTGTTCACTGTAGGGCACTGTTTCATTGTACCGTATTTAATGTCGGGCTATGTTTAATTTTACATTGCTCACTGTAGGTCACTGTTTCATTGTACTGTATTTAATGTCGGGCTGTGTTTAATTTTACATTCTTCACTGTAGGGCATTGTTTCATTGTGCTGTATTTAATGTTGGGCTCTGTTTAATTTTCCCTTGTTCACTGTCGGGCACTGTTTCGTTGCCCCGTATTTAATGTCGGGCTCTGTTTAATGTTACATTGTTCAGTGTAGGGCACTGTTTCATTGTACTGTATTTAATGTCGGGCTGTGTTTAACTTTACATTGTTCACTGTAGGGCATTGTTTCATTGTGCTGTATTTAATGTCGGGCTCTGTTAATTTTACATTGTTCACTGTAGGGCAATGTTTCATTGTACTGTATTTAATGTTGGGCTCTGTTTAATTTTGCCTTGTTTACTGTAGGTCACTGTTTCATTGTACTGCATTTAATGTCGGGCTGTGTTTAATTTTACATTGTTCAGTGTAGTGCACTGTTTCATTCTACCGTATTTAATGTTGGGCTCTGTTTCATTTTACCTTGTTGCTTGTAGGCCACTGTTTCATTGTACCGTATTTAATGTCGAGCTCTGTTTAATTTTACATTGTAGCTTGTAGGGCACTGTTTCATTGTACTGTATTTAATGTCGGGCTCTGTTTAATTTTACCTTCTTCTCTGTAGGTTACTGTTTCATTGTACTGTATTTAATGTCGGGCTGTGTTTAATTTTACATTGTTCACTGTCGGGCACTGTTTCATTGCACTGTATTTAATGTCGGGCTCTGTTTAATTTTACCTTCTTCTCTGTAGGTTACTGTTTCATTGTACTGTATTTAATGTCGGGCTGTGTTTAATTTTACATTGTTCAGTGTAGGGCACTGATTCATTGTACCGTATTTAATATCGGGCTCTGTTTAATTTTGCCTTGTTTACTGTAGGTCACTGTTTCATTGTACTGTATTTAATGTCGGGCTCTGTTTAATTTTACATTGTTCACTGTAGGGCACTGTTTCATTGTACCGTATTTAATGTCGTGCTCTGTTTTATTTTACATTGTTCACATTAGGGCCCTGTTTCATAGTACCGTATTTAATGTCGGGCTATGTTTAATTTTACCTTGTTCAGTGTAGGGCACTGTTTCATATTACCGTATTTAATGTCGGGCTGTGTTTAATTGTACATTGTTCACTGTAGGGCACTGTTTCATTTTACCGCATTTAATGTTGGGCTGTGTTTAATTGTACATTGTTCACTGTAGGGCACTGTGTCATTGTGCTGTATTTAATGTCGGGCTCTGTTTAATTTTACCTTGTTCACTCCAAGGCACTGTTTCATTGTACTGTATTTAATGCCGGGCTGTGTTTAATTTTACATTGTTGACTGTAGGGCACTGATTCATTGTACTGTATTTAATGTCGGGCTCTGTTTAATTTTACATTGTTCAGTGTAGGGTACTGATTCATTGTACCGTATATAATATCGGGCTCTGTTTAATTTTACATTGTTTACTCTAGGGCACTGTTTCATTGTACTGTATTTAATGTCGGGCTCTGTTTAATTTTACATTGTTCAGTGTAGGGTACTGATTCATTGTACCGTATATAATGTCGGGCTCTGTTTAATTTTACGTTGTTCACTGTAGGGCACTGTTTCATTGTACCGTATTTAATGTCGGGCTCTGTTTAATTTTACATTGTTGCTGGCAGGGCACTGATTCATTGTACCGTATTTAATGTCGTGCTGTGTTTAATTTTACATTGTTCACTGAAGGGCACTGTTTCATTGTACTGTATTTAATGTCGGGCTCTGTTTAATTTTACATTGTTGCTGGTAGGGCACTGATTCATTGTACCGTATTTAATGTCGGGCTGTGTTTAATTTTACATTGTTCACTGAAGGGCACTGTTTCATTGTACCGTATTTAATGTCGGGCTCTGTTTAATTTTACCTTGTTCAGTGTAGGGCACTTTTTCATTTTACCGTATTTAATGTCGGGCTCTGTTTAATTTTACCTTGTTCAGTGTAGGGCACTGTTTCATTGTACCGTATTTACTGTCGGGCTGTGTTTAATTGTACATTGTTCACGGTAGGGCACTGTTTCATTGTACCGTATTTAATGTCGGGCTGTGTTTAATTGTACATTGTTCACTGTAGGGCACTGTTTCATTGTACTGTATTTAATGTCGGGCTCTGTTTAATTTTACCTTGTTCAGTGTAGGGCACTGTTTCATAGTACCGTATTTAATGTCGGGCTATGTTTAATTTTACCTTGTTCAGTGTAGGGCACTGTTTCATATTACCGTATTTAATGTCGGGCTGTGTTTAATTGTACATTGTTCACTGTAGGGCACTGTTTCATTTTACCGCATTTAATGTTGGGCTGTGTTTAATTGTACATTGTTCACTGTAGGGCACTGTTTCATTGTACCGTATTTAATGTCGGGCTGTGTTTAATTTTACCTTGCTCAGTGGAGGGCACTGTTATATTGTACTGTATTTAATGTCGTGCTCTGTTTAATTTTACATTGTTCACTGTAGGGCACTGTTTCATTGTACCGTATTTAATGTCGGGCTATGCTTAATTTTACATTGTTCACTGTAGGTCACTGTTTCATTGTACTGTATTTAATGTCGGGCTGTGTTCAATTTTACATTCTTCACTGTAGGGCATTGTTTCATTGTGCTGTATTTAATACTGGGCTCTGTTTAATTTTACCTTGTTCACTGTCGGGCACTGTTTCGTTGTCCCGTATTTAATGTCGGGCTCTGTTTAATGTCACATTGTTCAGTGTAGGGCACTGTTTCATTGTACTGTATTTAATATCGGGCTCTGTTTAATTTTGCCTTGTTTTGTGTAGGTCGCTGTTTCATTGTACTGTATTTAATGTCGGGCTCTGTTTAATTTTACCTTGTTCAGTGTAGGGCACTGTTTCATTGTACCGTATTTAATGTCGGGCTCTGTTTAATTTTTCATTGTTGCTGGTAGGGCACTGATTCATTGTACCGTATTTAATGTCGTGCTCTGTTTAATTTTACCTTGTCCAGTGCAGGGCACTGTTTCATTTTACCGTATTTCATGTCGGGCTGTGTTTAATTGTACATTGTTCACTATAGGGCACTGTTTCATTGTACCGTATTTAATGTTGGGCTGTGTTTAATTGTACATTGTTCACTGTAGGGCACTGTTTCATTGTACCGTATTTAATGTCGGGCTCTGTTTAATGTCACATTGTTCAGTGTAGGGCAATGTTTCATTGTACTGTATTTAATGTCGGGCTCTGTTTAATTTTGCCTTGTTTACTGTAGGTCGCTGTTTCATTGTACTGTATTTAATGTCGGGCTCTGTTTAATTTATACTTGCTCAGTGGAGGGCACTGTTACATTGTACTGTTTTTAATGTCGTGCTCTGTTTAATTTTACATTGTTCATTGGAGGGCACTGTTTCATTGTACCGTATTTAATGTCGTGCTCTGTTTAATTTTACATTGTTCACTGTAGGGCACTGTTTCGTTGTCCCGTATTTAATGTCGGGCCCTGTTTAATGTTACATTGTTCACTGTAGGGCACTGTTTCATTGTACCGTATTTAATGTCGGGCTCTGTTTAATTTTACATTGTTCAGTGTAGGGCACTGATTCATTGTACCGTATTTAATGTCGGGCTCTGTTTAATTTTACATTGTTCACTGTAGGGCACTGTTTCATTGTACCGTATTTAATGTCGTGCTCTGTTTAATTTTACATTGTTCACTGTAGGGCACTGTTTCATTGTACCGTATTTAATGTCGGGCTATGTTGAATTTTACATTGTTCACTGTAGGTCACTGTTTCATTGTACTGTCTTTAATGTCGGGCTCTGTTTAATTTTACATTGTTGCTGGTAGCGCACTGTTTCATTGTACTGTATTTAATGTTGGGCTCTGTTTAATTTTACCTTGTTGCTTGTAGGGCACTGTTTCATTGTACCGTATTTAATGTCGAGCTCTGTTTAATTTTACATTGTAGCTTGTAGGGCACTGTTTCATTGTACTGCATTTAATGTCGGGGTCTGTTTAATTTTACATTGTTCACTGTAGGGCACTGTTTCATTGCACTGTATTTAATGTCGGGCTCTGTTTAATTTTACCTCGTTGCTTGTAGGGCACTGTTTCATTGTACTGTATTTAATGTCGGGCTCTGTTTAATTTTACCTTGTTCACTGTAGGGCACTGTTTCATTGTACTGTATTTAATGTCGGGCTGTGTTTAATTTTACATTGTTCAGTGTAGGGCACTGATTCATTGTAGCGTATTTAATGTCGGGCTATGTTTAATTTTACATTGTTCACTGTAGGGCACTGTTTCATTGTACCGTATTTAATGTCGGGCACTGTTTAATTTTACATTGTTGCTGGTAGGGCACTGATTCATTGTACCGTATTTAATGTCGGGCTGTGTTTAATTTTACATTGTTCACTGTAGGGCACTGTTTCATTGTACCGTATTTAATGTCGGGCTCTATTTAATTTTAACTTGTTCAGTGTAGGGCACTGTTTCATTGTACCGTATTTAATGTCGGGCTGTGTTTAATTGTACATTGTTCACTGTAGGGCACTGTTTCATTGTACTGTATTTAATGTCGGGCTCTGTTTAATATTACCTTGTTCAGTGTAGGGCACTGTTTCATTGTACCGTATTTAATGTCGGACTGTGTTTAATTTTACATTGTTCAGTGTAGGGCACTGTTTCATTGTACCGTATTTAGTCGGGCTGTGTTTAATTTTACCTTGCTCAGTGGAGGGCACTGTTACATTGTACTGTATTTAATGTCGTGCTCTGTTTAATTTTACATTGTTCACTGTAGGGCACTGTTTCATTGTACCGTATTTAATGTCGGGCTATGTTTAATTTTACATTGTTCACTGTAGGTCACTGTTTCATTGTACTGTATTTAATGTCGGGCTCTGTTTAATTTTACCTTGTTCAGTGTAGGGCACTGTTTCATTGTACCGTATTTAATGTCGGGCTGTGTTTAATTTTACGTAATTCAGGGTAGGGCACTGTTTCATTGTACTGTCTTTAATGTCGGGCTCTGTTTAATTTTGCCTTGTTCACTGTAGGTCACTGTTTCATTGCACCGTATTTAATGTCGGGCTCTGTTTAATTTTACCTTGTTCAGTGTAGTGCACTGTTTCATTCTACCGTATTTAATGTTGGGCTCTGTTTAATTTTACCTTGTTGCTTGTAGGGCACTGTTTCATTGTACTGTATTTAATGTCGGGCTGTGTTTAATTTTACATTGTTCACGGTAGGGCACTGTTTCATTGCACTGTATTTAATGTCGGGCTCTGTTTAATTTTACCTTGTTGCTTGTAGGGCACTGTTTCATTGTACTGTATTTAATGTCGGGCTCTATTTAATTTTACCTTGCTCAGTGGAGGGCACTGTTACATTGTACCGTATTTAATGTCGGGCTCTGTTTAATTTTACATTGTTCACTGTAGGGGACTGTGTCATTGTGCTGTATTTAATGTCGGGCTCTGTTTAATTTTACCTTGTTCACTCTAGGGCACTGTTTCATTGTACTGTATTTAATGCCGGGCTGTGTTTAATTTTACATTGTTGACTGTAGGGCACTGATTCATTGTACTGTATTTAATGTCGGGCTCTGTTTAATTTTACATTGTTCAGTGTAGGGCACTGATTCATTGTACCGTATTCAATGTCGGGCTATGTTTAATTTTACATTGTTCACTGTAGGTCACTGTTTCATTGTACTGTATTTAATGTCGGGCTGTGTTTAATTTTACCTTGTTCAATGGAGGGCACTGTTTCATATTACCGTATTTAATGTCGGGCTGTGTTTAATTGTACATTGTTCACTGTAGGGCACTGTTTCATTGTACCGCATTTAATGTTGGGCTGTGTTTAATTGTACATTGTTCACTGTAGGGCACTGTTTCATTGTACCGTATTTAATGTCGGGCTGTGTTTAATTTTACCTTGCTCAGTGGAGGGCACTGTTATATTGTACTGTATTTAATGTCGTGCTCTGTTTAATTTTACATTGTTCACTGTAGGGCACTGTTTCATTGTACCGTATTTAATGTCGGGCTATGTTTAATTTTACATTGTTCACTGTAGGTCACTGTTTCATTGTACTGTATTTAATGTCGGGCTGTGTTTAATTTTACATTCTTCACTGTAGGGCATTGTTTCATTGTGCTGTATTTAATGTTGGGCTCTGTTTAATTTTACCTTGTTCACTGTCGGGCACTGTTTCGTTGTCCCGTATTTAATGTCGGGCTCTGTTTAACGTCACATTGTTCAGTGTAGGGCACTGTTTCATTGTACTGTATTTAATGTCGGGCTCGTTTAATTTTGCCTTGTTTACTGTAGGTCACTGTTTCATTGTACTGTATTGAATGTCGGGCTCTGTTTAATTTTTCCTTGTTCACTCTAGGGCACTGTTTCATTGTACTGTATTTAATGTCGGGCTCTGTTTAATTTTACATTCTTCAGTGTAGGGCACTGATTCATTGTACCGTATTTAATATGGGGCTCTGTTTAATTTTGCCTTGTTTACTGTAGGTCACTGTTTCATTGTACTGTATTTAATGTCGGGCTCTGTTTTATTTTACATTGTTCACATTAGGGCCCTGTTTCATTGTGCTGTATTTAATGTCGGGCTCTGTTTAATTTTACATTGTTCACTGTAGGGCACTGTTTCATTGTACCGTATTTAATGTCGGGCTCTGTTTAATTTTACCTTGTTCAGTGTAGGGCACTGTTTCATTGTACCGTATTTAATGTCGGGCTGTGTTTAATTTTACATTGTTCAGTGTAGGGCATAGTTTCATTGTACCGTATTTAATGTCGGGCTTTGTTTAATTTTACCTTGTTCAGTGTAGGGCACTGTTTCATATTACCGTATTTAATGTCGGGCTGTGTTTAATTTTACATTGTTCACTGTAGGGCATTGTTTCATTGTGCTGTATTTTATGTTGGGCTCTGTTTAATTTTACCTTGTTCACTGTCGGGCACTGGATCGTTGTACTGTATTTAATTTCGGGCTCTGTTTAATTTTACATTGTTCACTGTCGGGCACTGTTTCATTGTCCCGTATTTAATGTCGGGCTCTGATTAATTTTACATTGTTCAGTGTAGGGCACTGTTTCATTGCACTGTATTTAATGTCGGGCTCTGTTAATTTTACATTGTTCACTGTAGGGCAATGTTTCATTGTACTGTATTTAATGTTGGGCTCTGTTTAATTTTGCCTTGTTTACTGTAGGTCACTGTTTCATTGTACTGCATTTAATGCCGGGCTGTGTTTAATTTTACATTGTTCAGTGTAGGGCACTGTTTCATTCTACCGTATTTAATGTTGGGCTCTGTTTCATTTTACCTTGTTGCTTGTAGGGCACTGTTTCATTGTACCGTATTTAATGTCGAGCTCTGTTTAATTTTACATTGTAGCTTGTAGGGCACTGTTTCATTGTACTGTATTTAATGTCGGGCTCTGTTTAATTTTACCTGCTTCTCTGTAGGTCACTGTTTCATTGTACTGTATTTAATGTCGGGCTGTGTTTAATTTTACATTGTTCACTGTCGGGCACTGTTTCATTGCAATGTATTTAATGTCGGGCTCTGTTTAATTTTACCTTGTTGCTTGTAGGGCACTGTTTCATTGTACCGTATTTAATGTCGGGCTCTGTTTAATTTTACATTGTTCACTGTAGGGGACTGTGTCATTGTGCTGTATTTAATGTCGGGCTCTGTTTAATTTTACCTCGTTGCTTGTAGGGCACTGTTTCATTGTACTGTATTTAATATCGGGCTCTGTTTAATTTTGCCTTGTTTACTGTAGGTCACTGTTTCATTGTACTGTATTTAATGTCGGGCTCTGTTTAATTTTACCTTGTTCAGTGTAGGGCACTGTTTCATTGTACCGTATTTAATGTCGGGCTCTATTTAATTTTACCTTGTTCAGTGTAGGGCACTGTTTCATTGTACCGTATTTACTGTCGGGCTGTGTTTAATTGTACATTGTTCACTGTAGGGCACTGTTTCATTGTACCGTATTTAATGTCGGGCTGTGTTTAATTGTACATTGTTCACTGTCGGGCACTGTTTCATTGTACTGTATTTAATGTCGGGCTCTGTTTAATTTTACCTTGTTCACTGTAGGGCACTGTTTCATTGTACCGTATTTAATGTCGGGCTCTGTTTAATTTTACCTTGTTCAGTGTAGGGCACTGTTTCATTGTACCGTATTTAATGTCGGGCTGTGTTTAATTTTACATTGTTCAGTGTAGGGCACTGTTTCATTGTACCGTATTTAATGTCGGGCTGTGTTTAATTTTACCTTGTTCAGTGGAGGGCACTGTTTCATATTACCGTATTTAATGTCGGGCTGTGTTTAATTGTACATTGTTCACTGTAGGGCACTGTTTCATTGTACCGCATTTAATGTTGGGCTGTGTTTAATTGTACATTGTTCACTGTAGGGCACTGTTTCATTGTACCGTATTTAATGTCGGGCTGTGTTTAATTTTACCTTGCTCAGTGGAGGGCACTGTTATATTGTACTGTATTTAATGTCGTGCTCTGTTTAATTTTACATTGTTCACTGTAGGGCACTGTTTCATTGTACCGTATTTAATGTCGGGCTATGTTTAATTTTACATTGTTCACTGTAGGTCACTGTTTCATTGTACTGTATTTAATGTCGGGCTGTGTTTAATTTTACATTCTTCACTGTAGGGCATTGTTTCATTGTGCTGTATTTAATGTTGGGCTCTGTTTAATTTTACCTTGTTCACTGTCGGGCACTGTTTCGTTGTCCCGTATTTAATGTCGGGCTCTGTTTAACGTCACATTGTTCAGTGTAGGGCACTGTTTCATTGTACTGTATTTAATGTCGGGCTCGTTTAATTTTGCCTTGTTTACTGTAGGTCACTGTTTCATTGTACTGTATTGAATGTCGGGCTCTGTTTAATTTTTCCTTGTTCACTCTAGGGCACTGTTTCATTGTACTGTATTTAATGTCGGGCTCTGTTTAATTTTACATTGTTCAGTGTAGGGCACTGATTCATTGTACCGTATTTAATATGGGGCTCTGTTTAATTTTGCCTTGTTTACTGTAGGTCACTGTTTCATTGTACTGTATTTAATGTCGGGCTCTGTTTTATTTTACATTGTTCACATTAGGGCCCTGTTTCATTGTGCCGTATTTAATGTCGGGCTCTGTTTAATTTTACATTGTTCACTGTAGGGCACTGTTTCATTGTACCGTATTTAATGTCGGGCTCTGTTTAATTTTACCTCGTTCAGTGTAGGGCACAGTTTCATTGTACCGTATTTAATGTCGGGCTTTGTTTAATTTTACATTGTTCACTGTCGGGCACTGTTTCATTGTCCCGTATTTAATGTCGGGCTCTGATTAATTTTACATTGTTCAGTGTAGGGCACTGTTTCATTGCACTGTATTTAATGTCGGGCTCTGTTTAATTTTGCCTTGTTTACTGTAGGTCACTGTTTCATTGTACTGTATTTAATGTCGGGCTCTGTTAATTTTACATTGTTCACTGTAGGGCAATGTTTCATTGTACTGTATTTAATGTTGGGCTCTGTTTAATTTTGCCTTGTTTACTGTAGGTCACTGTTTCATTGTACTGCATTTAATGCCGGGCTGTGTTTAATTTTAATTGTTCAGTGTAGGGCACTGTTTCATTCTACCGTATTTAATGTTGGGCTCTGTTTCATTTTACCTTGTTGCTTGTAGGGCACTGTTTCATTGTACCGTATTTAATGTCGAGCTCTGTTTAATTTTACATTGTAGCTTGTAGGGCACTGTTTCATTGTACTGTATTTAATGTCGGGCTCTGTTTAATTTTACCTTGTTCACTGTCGGGCACTGTTTCATTGTACTGTATTTAATGTCGGGCTCTGTTTAATTTTACCTGCTTCTCTGTAGGTCACTGTTTCATTGTACTGTATTTAATGTCGGGCTGTGTTTAATTTTACATTGTTCACTGTCGGGCACTGTTTCATTGCACTGTATTTAATGTCGGGCTCTGTTTAATTTTACCTTGTTGATTGTAGGGCACTGTTTCATTGTACTGTATTTAATGTCGGGCTCTGTTTAATTTTACCTTGTTCACTGTCGGGCACTGTTTCATTGCACTGTATTTAATGTCGGGCTCTGTTTAATTTTACCTGCTTCTCTGTAGGTCACTGTTTCATTGTACTGTATTTAATGTCGGGCTGTGTTTAATTTTACATTGTTCACTGTCGGGCACTGTTTCATTGTACTGTATTTAATGTCGGGCTCTGTTTTATTTTACATTGTTCACATTAGGGCCCTGTTTCATTGTGCTGTATTTAATGTCGGGCTCTGTTTAATTTTACATTGTTCACTGTAGGGCACTGTTTCATTGTACCGTATTTAATGTCGGGCTCTGTTTAATTTTACATTGTTCACTGTAGGGGACTGTGTCATTGTGCTGTATTTAATGTCGGGCTCTGTTTAATTTTACCTCGTTGCTTGTAGGGCACTGTTTCATTGTACTGTATTTAATATCGGGCTCTGTTTAATTTTGCCTTGTTTACTGTAGGTCACTGTTTCATTGCATTGTATTTAATGTCGGGCTCTGTTTTATTTTACATTGTTCACATTAGGGCCCTGTTTCATTGTACCGTATTTAATGTCGGGCTCTGTTTAATTTTACATTGTTCACTGTAGGGCACTGTTTCATTGTACCGTATTTAATGTCGGGCTCTGTTTAATTTTACCTTGTTCAGTGTAGGGCACTGTTTCATTGTACCGTATTTAATGTCGGGCTCTGTTTAATTTTACCTTGTTCAGTGTAGGGCACTGTTTCATTGTACCGTATTTACTGTCGGGCTGTGTTTAATTGTACATTGTTTACTGTAGGGCACTGTTTCATTGTACCGTATTTAATGTCGGGCTGTGTTTAATTGTACATTGTTCACTGTAGGGCACTGTTTCATTGTACTGTATTTAATGTCGGGCTCTGTTTAATTTTACCTTGTTCAGTGTAGGGCACTGTTTCATTGTACCGTATTTAATGTCGGGCTGTGTTTAATTTTACCTTGTTCAGTGTAGGGCACTGTTTCATATTACCGTATTTAATGTCGGGCTGTGTTTAATTTTACATTGTTCAGTGTATGGCACTGATTCATTGTACCGTATTTAATATCGGGCTCTGTTTAATTTTGCCTTGTTTACTGTAGGTCACTGTTTCATTGTACTGTATTTAATGTCGGGCTCTGTTTAATTTTACATTGTTCACTGTAGGGCACTGTTTCATTGTACTGTATTTAATGTCGGGCTCTGTTTTATTTTACATTGTTCACATTAGGGCCCTGTTTCATTGTACCGTATTTAATGTCGGGATCTGTTTAATTTTACATTCTTCACTGTCGGGCACTGTTTCATTGTACCGTATTTAATGTCGGGCTCTGTTTAATTTTACCTTGTTCAGTGTAGGGCACTGTTTCATTGTACCGTATTTAATGTCGTGCTCTGTTTAATTTTACATTGTTCAGAGTAGGGCACTGTTTCATTGTACTGTATTTAATGTCGGGCTCTGTTAATTTTACATTGTTCACTGTAGGGCACTGTTTCATTGTACCGTATTTAATGTCGGGCTGTGTTTAATTGTACATTGTTCACTGTAGGGCACTGTTTCATTGTACTGTATTTAATGTCGGGCTCTGTTTAATTTTACCTTGTTCAGTGTAGGGCACTGTTTCATTGTACGGTATTTAATGTCGGGCTGTGTTTAATTTTACATTGTTCAGTGTAGGGCACTGTTTCATTGTACCGTATTTAATGTCGGGCTGTGTTTAATTTTACCTTGTTCAGTGTAGGGCACTGTTTCATATTACCGTATTTAATGTCGGGCTGTGTTTAATTGTACATTGTTCACTGTAGGGCACTGTTTCATTGTACCGCATTTAATGTTGGGCTGTGTTTAATTGTACATTGTTCACTGTAGGGCACTGTTTCATTGTACCGTATTTAATGTCGGGCTGTGTTTAATTTTACCTTGCTCAGTTGAGGGCACTGTTATATTGTACTGTATTTAATGTCGTGCTCTGTTTAATTTTACATTGTTCACTGTAGGGCACTGTTTCATTGTACCGTATTTAATGTCGGGCTATGTTTAATTTTACATTGTTCACTGTAGGTCACTGTTTCATTGTACTGTATTTAATGTCGGGCTGTGTTTAATTTTACATTCTTCACCGTAGGACATTGTTTCATTGTGCTGTATTTAATGGTGGGCTCTGTTTAATTTTACCTTGTTCAGTGTAGGGCACTGTTTCATTGTACCGTATTTAATGTCGTGCTCTGTTTAATTTTACATTGTTCAGAGTAGGGCACTGTTTCATTGTACTGTATTTAATGTCGGGCTCTGTTAATTTTACATTGTTCACTGTAGGGCACTGTTTCATTGTACCGTATTTAATGTCGGGCTGTGTTTAATTGTACATTGTTCACTGTAGGGCACTGTTTCATTGTACTGTATTTAATGTCGGGCTCTGTTTAATTTTACCTTGTTCAGTGTAGGGCACTGTTTCATTGTACTGTATTTAATGTCGCGCTCTGTTTAATTTTACCTTGTTCAGTGTAGGGCACTGTTTCATAGTACCGTATTTAATGTCGGGCTGTGTTTAATTTTACCTTGTTCAGTGTAGGGCACTGTTTCATTGTACTGTATTTAATGTCGCGCTCTGTTTAATTTTACCTTGTTCACTGTAGGGCACTGTTTCATTGTACCGTATTTAATGTCGGGCTGTGTTTAATTTTACCTTGCTCAGTTGAGGGCACTGTTATATTGTACTGTATTTAATGTCGTGCTCTGTTTAATTTTACATTGTTCACTGTAGGGCACTGTTTCATTGTACCGTATTTAATGTCGGGCTATGTTTAATTTTACATTGTTCACTGTAGGTCACTGTTTCATTGTACTGTATTTAATGTCGGGCTGTGTTTAATTTTACATTCTTCACCGTAGGACATTGTTTCATTGTGCTGTATTTAATGGTGGGCTCTGTTTAATTTTACCTTGTTCACTGTCGGGCACTGTTTCGTTGTCCCGTATTTAATGTCGGGCTCTGTTTAACGTCACATTGTTCAGTGTAGGGCCCTATTTCATTGTACTGTATTTAATGTCGGGCTCTGTTTAATTTTGCCTTGTTTACTGTAGGTCACTGTTTCATTGTACTGTATTGAATGTCGGGCTCTGTTTAATTTTTCCTTGTTCACTCTAGGGCACTGTTTCATTGTACTGTATTTAATGTCGGGCTCTGTTTAATTTTACATTGTTCAGTGTAGGGCACTGATTCATTGTACCGTATTTAATATGGGGCTCTGTTTAATTTTGCCTTGTTTACTGTAGGTCACTGTTTCATTGTACTGTATTTAATGTCGGGCTCTGTTTAATTTTACATTGTTCACTGTAGGGCACTGTTTCATTGTACCGTATTTAATGTCGGGCTCTGTTTTATTTTACATTGTTCACATTAGGGCCCTGTTTCATTGTGCTGTATTTAATGTCGGGCTCTGTTTAATTTTACATTGTTCACTGTAGGGCACTGTTTCATTGTACCGTATTTAATGTCGGGCTCTGTTTAATTTTACCTTGTTCAGTGTAGGGCACTGTTTCATTGTACCGTATTTAATGTCGGGCTCTGTTTAATTTTACCTTGTTCAGTGTAGGGCACTGTTTCATTGTACCGTATTTACTCTCGGGCTGTGTTTAATGGTACATTGTTCACTGTAGGGCACTGATTCATTGTGCTGTATTTAATGTTGAGCTCTGTTTAATTTTACCTTGTTCACTGTCGGGCACTGTATCGTTGTACTGTATTTAATGTCGGGCTCTGTTTAATTTTACATTGTTCACTGTCGGGCACTGTTTCATTGTCCCGTATTTAATGTCGGGCTCTGATTAATTTTACATTGTTCAGTGTAGGGCACTGTTTCATTGCACTGTATTTAATGTCGGGCTCTGTTTAATTTTGCCTTGTTTACTGTAGGTCACTGTTTCATTGTACTGTATTTAATGTCGGGCTCTGTTAATTTTACATTGTTCACTGTAGGGCAATGTTTCATTGTACTGTATTTAATGTTGGGCTCTGTTTAATTTTGCCTTGTTTACTGTAGGTCACTGTTTCATTGTACTGCATTTAATGCCGGGCTGTGTTTAATTTTACATTGTTCAGTGTAGGGCACTGTTTCATTCTACCGTATTTAATGTTGGGCTCTGTTTCATTTTACCTTGTTGCTTGTAGGGCACTGTTTCATTGTACCGTATTTAATGTCGAGCTCTGTTTAATTTTACATTGTAGCTTGTAGGGCACTGTTTCATTGTACTGTATTTAATGTCGGGCTCTGTTTAATTTTACCTGCTTCTCTGTAGGTCACTGTTTCATTGTACTGTATTTAATGTCGGGCTGTGTTTAATTTTACATTGTTCACTGTCGGGCACTGTTTCATTGCACTGTATTTAATGTCGGGCTCTGTGTAATTTTACCTTGTTGCTTGTAGGGCACTGTTTCATTGTACCGTATTTAATTTCGGGCTCTGTTTAATTTTACATTGTTCACTGTAGGGGACTGTGTCATTGTGCTGTATTTAATGTCGGGCTCTGTTTAATTTTACCTCGTTGCTTGTAGGGCACTGTTTCATTGTACTGTATTTAATATCGGGCTCTGTTTAATTTTGCCTTGTTTACTGTAGGTCACTGTTTCATTGTACTATATTTAATGTCGGGCTCTGTTTTATTTTACATTGCTCACTGTAGGGCACTGTTTCATTGTACCGTATTTAATGTCGGGCTCTGTTTTATTTTACATTGTTCACATTAGGGCCCTGTTTCATTGTACCGTATTTAATGTCGGGCTCTGTTTAATTTTACATTGTTCACTGTAGGGCACTGTTTCATTGTACCGTATTTAATGTCGGGCTCTGTTTATTTTTACCTTGTTCAGTGTAGGGCACTGTTTCATTGTACCGTATTTAATGTCGGGCTCTGTTTAATTTTACCTTGTTCAGTGTAGGGCACTGTTTCATTGTACCGTATTTACTGTCGGGCTGTGTTTAATTGTACATTGTTTACTGTAGGGCACTGTTTCATTGTACCGTATTTAATGTCGGGCTGTGTTTAATTGTACATTGTTCACTGTAGGGCACTGTTTCATTGTACTGTATTTAATGTCGGGCTCTGTTTAATTTTACCTTGCTCAGTGTAGGGCACTGTTTCATTGTACCGTATTTAATGTCGGGCTCTGTTTAATTTTACATTGTTCAGTGTAGGGCACTGTTTCATTGTACCGTATTTAATGTCGGGCTGTGTTTAATTTTACCTTGTTCAGTGTAGGGCACTGTTTCATATTACCGTATTTAATGTCGGGCTGTGTTTAATTGTACATTGTTCACTGTAGGGGACTGTTTCATTGTACCGTATTTAATGTCGGGCTGTGTTTAATTTTACCTTGCTCAGTGGAGGGCACTGTTACATTGTACTGTATTTAATGTCGTGCTCTGTTTAATTTTACATTGTTCACTGTAGGGCACTGTTTCATTGTACTGTATTTAATGTCGGGCTATGTTTAATTTTACATTGCTCACTGTAGGTCACTGTTTCATTGTACTGTATTTAATGTCGGGCTGTGTTTAATTTTACATTCTTCACTGTAGGGCATTGTTTCATTGTGCTGTATTTAATGTTGGGCTCTGTTTAATTTTCCCTTGTTCACTGTCGGGCACTGTTTCGTTGCCCCGTATTTAATGTCGGGCTCTGTTTAATGTTACATTGTTCAGTGTAGGGCACTGTTTCATTGTACTGTATTTAATGTCGGGCTGTGTTTAACTTTACATTGTTCACTGTAGGGCATTGTTTCATTGTGCTGTATTTAATGTCGGGCTCTGTTAATTTTACATTGTTCACTGTAGGGCAATGTTTCATTGTACTGTATTTAATGTTGGGCTCTGTTTAATTTTGCCTTGTTTACTGTAGGTCACTGTTTCATTGTACTGCATTTAATGTCGGGCTGTGTTTAATTTTACATTGTTCAGTGTAGTGCACTGTTTCATTCTACCGTATTTAATGTTGGGCTCTGTTTCATTTTACCTTGTTGCTTGTAGGCCACTGTTTCATTGTACCGTATTTAATGTCGAGCTCTGTTTAATTTTACATTGTGGCTTGTAGGGCACTGTTTCATTGTACTGTATTTAATGTCGGGCTCTGTTTAATTTTACCTTCTTCTCTGTAGGTTACTGTTTCATTGTACTGTATTTAATGTCGGGCTGTGTTTAATTTTACATTGTTCACTGTCGGGCACTGTTTCATTGCACTTTATTTAATGTCGGGCTCTGTTTAATTTTACCTTCTTCTCTGTAGGTTACTGTTTCATTGTACTGTATTTAATGTCGGGCTGTGTTTAATTTTACATTGTTCAGTGTAGGGCACTGATTCATTGTACCGTATTTAATATCGGGCTCTGTTTAATTTTGCCTTGTTTACTGTAGGTCACTGTTTCATTGTACTGTATTTAATGTCGGGCTCTGTTTAATTTTACATTGTTCACTGTAGGGCACTGTTTCATTGTACCGTATTTAATGTCGTGCTCTGTTTTATTTTACATTGTTCACATTAGGGCCCTGTTTCATTGTACCGTATTTAATGTCGGGATCTGTTTAATTTTACATTGTTCACTGTCGGGCACTGTTTCATTGTACCGTATTTAATGTCGGGCTCTGTTTAATTTTACCTTGTTCAGTGTAGGGCACTGTTTCATTGTACCGTATTTAATGTCGGGCTCTATTTAATTTTACCTTGTTCAATGTAGGGCACTGTTTCATTGTACCGTATTTACTGTCGGGCTGTGTTTAATTGTACATTGTTCACTGTAGGGCACTGTTTCATTGTACCGTATTTAATGTCGTGCTGTGTTTAATTTTACATTGTTCACTGTAGGGCACTTTTTCATTGTACCGTATTTAATGTCGGGCTATGTTTAATTTTACATTGTTCACTGTAGGTCACTGCTTCATTGTACTGTATTTAATGTCGGGCTGTGTTTAATTTTACATTCTTCACTGTAGGGCATTGTTTCATTGTGCTGTATTTAATGTTGGGCTCTGTTTAATTTTATCTTGTTCACTGTCGGGCACTGTTTCATTGTCCCGTATTTAATGTCGGGCTCTGTTTAACGTCACATTGTTCAGTGTAGGGCACTGTTTCATTGTACTGTATTTAATGTCGGGCTCTGTTTAATTTTGCCTTGTTTACTGTAGGTCACTGTTTCATTGTACTGTATTGAATGTCGGGCTCTGTTTAATTTTTCCTTGTTCACTCTAGGGCACTGTTTCATTGTACTGTATTTAATGTCGGGCTCTGTTTAATTTTACATTGTTCAGTGTAGGGCACTGATTCATTGTACCGTATTTAATATGGGGCTCTGTTTAATTTTGCCTTGTTTACTGTAGGTCACTGTTTCATTGTACTGTATTTAATGTCGGGCTCTGTTTAATTTTAGATTGTTCACTGTAGGGCACTGTTTCATTGTACCGTATTTAATGTCGGGCTCTGTTTTATTTTACATTGTTCACTGGAGGGCACTGTTTCATTGTACCGTATTTAATGTCGGGCTCTGTTTAACTTTACCTTGTTCAGTGTAGGGCACTGTTTCATTGTACCGTATTTAATGTCGGGCTCTGTTTAATTGTACATTGTTCACTGTAGGGCACTGATTCATTGTACCGTATTTAATGTCGGGCTGTGTTTAATTGTACATTGTTCACTGTAGGGCACTGTTTCATTGTACTGTATTTAATGTCGGGCTCTGTTTAATTTTACCTTGTTCAGTGTAGGGCACTGTTTCATTGTACCGTATTTAATGTCGGGCCGTGTTTAATTTTACATTGTTCAGTGTAGGGCACAGTTTCATTGTACCGTATTTAATGTCGGGCTGTGTTTAATTTTACCTTGTTCAGTGTAGGGCACTGTTTCATTGTACTGTATTTAATATCGGGCTGTGTTTAATTTTACATTGTTCAGTGAAGTGCACTGTTTCATTCTACCGTATTTAATGTTGGGCTCTGTTTAATTTTACCTTGTTGCTTGTAGGGCACTGTTTCATTGTACTGTATTTAATGTCGGGCTCTGTTTAATTTTACCTTGTTGCTTGTAGGGCACTGTTTCATTGTACCGTGTTTAATGTCGGGCTCTGTTTAATTTTACATTGTTCACTGTAGGGGACTGTGTCATTGTGCTGTATTTAATGTCGGGCTCTGTTTAATTTTACCTTGTTCACTCCAAGGCACTGTTTCATTGTACTGTATTTAATGCCGGGCTGTGTTTAATTTTACATTGTTGACTGTAGGGCACTGATTCATTGTACTGTATTTAATGTCGGGCTCTGTTTAATTTTACATTGTTCAGTGTAGGGTACTGATTCATTGTACCGTATATAATATCGGGCTCTGTTTAATTTTACATTGTTTACTCTAGGGCACTGTTTCATTGAACTGTATTTAATGTCGGGCTCTGTTTAATTTTACCTTGTTCACTGTAGGGGACTGTGTCATTGTGCTGTATTTAATGTCGGGCTCTGTTTAATTTTACTTTGTTCACTCTAGGTCACTGTTTCATTGTACTGTATTTAATGACGGGCTGTGTTTAATTTTACATTGTTCACTGTAGGGCACTGTTTCATTGTACTGTATTTAATGTCGGGCTCTGTTTAATTTTACGTTGTTCACTGTAGGGCACTGTTTCATTGTACCGTATTTAATGTCGGGCTCTGTTTAATTTTACATTGTTGCTGGTAGGGCACTGATTCATTGTACCGTATTTAATGTCGTGCTGTGTTTAATTTTACATTGTTCACTGAAGGGCACTGTTTCATTGTACCGTATTTAATGTCGGGCTCTGTTTAATTTTACCTTGTTCAGTGTAGGGCACTTTTTCATTGTACCGTATTTAATGTCGGGCTCTGTTTAATTTTACCTTGTTCAGTGTAGGGCACTGTTTCATTGTACCGTATTTACTGTCGGGCTGTGTTTAATTGTACATTGTTCACGGTAGGGCACTGTTTCATTGTACCGTATTTAATGTCGGGCTGTGTTTAATTGTACATTGTTCACTGTAGGGCACTGTTTCATTGTACTGTATTTAATGTCGGGCTCTGTTTAATTTTACCTTGTTCAGTGTAGGGCACTGTTTCATAGTACCGTATTTAATGTCGGGCTATGTTTAATTTTACCTTGTTCAGTGTAGGGCACTGTTTCATATTACCGTATTTAATGTCGGGCTGTGTTTAATTGTACATTGTTCACTGTAGGGCACTGTTTCATTTTACCGCATTTAATGTTGGGCTGTGTTTAATTGTACATTGTTCACTGTAGGGCACTGTTTCATTTTACCGCATTTAATGTTGGGCTGTGTTTAATTGTACATTGTTCACTGTAGGGCACTGTTTCATTGTACCGTATTTAATGTCGGGCTGTGTTTAATTTTACCTTGCTCAGTGGAGGGCACTGTTATATTGTACTGTATTTAATGTCGTGCTCTGTTTAATTTTACATTGTTCACTGTAGGGCACTGTTTCATTGTACCGTATTTAATGTCGGGCTGTGTTTAATTTTACCTTGCTCAGTGGAGGGCACTGTTATATTGTACTGTATTTAATGTCGTGCTCTGTTTAATTTTACATTGTTCACTGTAGGGCACTGTTTCATTGTACCGTATTTAATGTCGGGATTTGTTTAATTTTACCTTGTTCACTGTAGGTCACTGTTTCATTGTACTGTATTTAATGTCGGGCTGTGTTCAATTTTACATTCTTCACTGTAGGGCATTGTTTCATTGTGCTGTATTTAATGCTGGGCTCTGTTTAATTTTACCTTGTTCACTGTCGGGCACTGTTTCGTTGTCCCGTATTTAATGTCGGGCTCTGTTTAATGTCACATTGTTCAGTGTAGGGCACTGTTTCATTGTACTTTATTTAATATCGGGCTCTGTTTAATTTTGCCTTGTTTTGTGTAGGTCGCTGTTTCATTGTACTGTATTTAATGTCGGGCTCTGTTTAATTTTACCTTGTTCAGTGTAGGGCACTGTTTCATTGTACCGTATTTAATGTCGGGCTCTGTTTAATTTTTCATTGTTGCTGGTAGGGCACTGATTCATTGTACCGTATTTAATGTCGTGCTCTGTTTAATTTTACCTTGTCCAGTGCAGGGCACTGTTTCATTTTACCGTATTTCATGTCGGGCTGTGTTTAATTGTACATTGTTCACTATAGGGCACTGTTTCATTGTACCGTATTTAATGTTGGGCTGTGTTTAATTGTACATTGTTCACTGTAGGGCACTGTTTCATTGTACCGTATTTAATGTCGGGCTCTGTTTAATGTCACATTGTTCAGTGTAGGGCAATGTTTCATTGTACTGTATTTAATGTCGGGCTCTGTTTAATTTTGCCTTGTTTACTGTAGGTCGCTGTTTCATTGTACTGTATTTAATGTCGGGCTCTGTTTAATTTATACTTGCTCAGTGGAGGGCACTGTTACATTGTACTGTTTTTAATGTCGTGCTCTGTTTAATTTTACATTGTTCATTGGAGGGCACTGTTTCATTGTACCGTATTTAATGTCGTGCTCTGTTTAATTTTACATTGTTCACTGTAGGGCACTGTTTCGTTTTCCCGTATTTAATGTCGGGCCCTGTTTAATGTTACATTGTTCACTGTAGGGCACTGTTTCATTGTACCGTATTTAATGTCGGGCTCTGTTTAATTTTACATTGTTCAGTGTAGGGCACTGATTCATTGTACCGTATTTAATGTCGGGCTCTGTTTAATTTTACATTGTTCACTGGAGGGCACTGTTTCATTGTACCGTATTTAATGTCGTGCTCTGTTTAATTTTACATTGTTCACTGTAGGGCACTGTTTCATTGTACCGTATTTAATGTCGGGCTATGTTGAATTTTACATTGTTCACTGTAGGTCACTGTTTCATTGTACTGTCTTTAATGTCGGGCTCTGTTTAATTTTACATTGTTGCTGGTAGCGCACTGTTTCATTGTACTGTATTTAATGTTGGGCTCTGTTTAATTTTACCTTGTTGCTTGTAGGGCACTGTTTCATTGTACCGTATTTAATGTCGAGCTCTGTTTAATTTTACATTGTAGCTTGTAGGGCACTGTTTCATTGTACTGCATTTAATGTCGGGGTCTGTTTAATTTTACATTGTTCACTGTAGGGCACTGTTTCATTGCACTGTATTTAATGTCGGGCTCTGTTTAATTTTACCTCGTTGCTTGTAGGGCACTGTCTCATTGTACTGTATTTAATGTCGGGCTCTGTTTAATTTTACCTTGTTCACTGTAGGGCACTGTTTCATTGTACTGTATTTAATGTCGGGCTGTGTTTAATTTTACATTGTTCAGTGTAGGGCACTGATTCATTGTAGCGTATTTAATGTCGGGCTATGTTTAATTTTACATTGTTCACTGTAGGGCACTGTTTCATTGTACCGTATTTAATGTCGGGCTCTATTTAATTTTACCTTGTTCAGTGCAGGGCACTGTTTCATTGTACCGTATTTAATGTCGGGCTGTGTTTAATTGTACATTGTTCACTGTAGGGCACTGTTTCATTGTACTGTATTTAATGTCGGGCTCTGTTTAATTTTACCTTGTTCAGTGTAGGGCACTGTTTCATTGTACCGTATTTAATGTCGGGCTGTGTTTAATTTTACATTGTTCAGTGTAGGGCACTGTTTCATTGTACCGTATTTAGTCGGGCTGTGTTTAATTTTACCTTGCTCAGTGGAGGGCACTGTTACATTGTCCTGTATTTAATGTCGTGCTCTGTTTAATTTTACATTGTTCACTGTAGGGCACTGTTTCATTGTACCGTATTTAATGTCGGGCTATGTTTAATTTTACATTGTTCACTGTAGGTCACTGTTTCATTGTACTGTATTTAATGTCGGGCTCTGTTTAATTTTACCTTGTTCAGTGTAGGGCACTGTTTCATTGTACCGTATTTAATGTCGGGCTGTGTTTAATTTTACGTAATTCAGGGTAGGGCACTGTTTCATTGTACTGTCTTTAATGTCGGGCTCTGTTTAATTTTGCCTTGTTCACTGTAGGTCACTGTTTCATTGCACCGTATTTAATGTCGGGCTCTGTTTAATTTTACCTTGTTCAGTGTAGTGCACTGTTTCATTCTACCGTATTTAATGTTGGGCTCTGTTTAATTTTACCTTGTTGCTTGTAGGGCACTGTTTCATTGTACTGTATTTAATGTCGGGCTGTGTTTAATTTTACATTGTTCACGGTAGGGCACTGTTTCATTGCACTGTATTTAATGTCGGGCTCTGTTTAATTTTACCTTGTTGCTTGTAGGGCACTGTTTCATTGTACTGTATTTAATGTCGGGCTGTGTTTAATTTTACATTGTTCACGGTAGGGCAC
The DNA here is from genome assembly GCF_047496885.1 of Scyliorhinus torazame. Classification (NCBI taxonomy): domain Eukaryota; kingdom Metazoa; phylum Chordata; class Chondrichthyes; order Carcharhiniformes; family Scyliorhinidae; genus Scyliorhinus; species Scyliorhinus torazame. Next base: position 763,088 of record NW_027307779.1, read on the forward strand.
TGTTTCATTGTACTGTATTTAATGTCGGGCTCTATTTAATTTTACCTTGCTCAGTGGAGGGCACTGTTACATTGTACCGTATTTAATGTCGGGCTCTGTTTAATTTTACATTGTTCACTGTAGGGGACTGTGTCATTGTGCTGTATTTAATGTCGGGCTCTGTTTAATTTTACCTTGTTCACTCTAGGGCACTGTATCATTGTACTGTATTTAATGCCGGGCTGTGTTTAATTTTACATTGTTGACTGTAGGGCACTGATTCATTGTACTGTATTTAATGTCGGGCTCTGTTTAATTTTACATTGTTCAGTGTAGGGCACTGATTCATTGTACCGTATTCAATGTCGGGCTGTGTTTAATTGTACATTGTTCACTGTAGGGCACTGATTCACTGTACCGTATTTAATATCGGGCTCTGTTTAATTTTACATTGTTCACTGTAGGGCACTGTTTCATTGTACTGTATTTAATGTCGGGCTCTGTTTAATTTTACCTTGTTTACTGTAGGTCACTGTTTCATTGTACTGTATTTAATGTCGGGCTCTGTTTAATTTTACATTGTTGACTGTAGGGCACAGATTCATTGTACTGTATTTAATGTGGGGCTCTGTTTAATTTTACATTGTTCACTGTAGGGCACTGTTTCATTGTACTGTATTTAATGCCGGGCTGTGTTTAATTTTACATTGTTGACTGTAGGGCACTGATTCATTGTACCGTATTTAATATCGGGCTCTGTTTAATTTTACCTTGTTCACTGTAGGGGACTGTGTCATTGTGCTGTATTTAATGTCGGGCTCTGTTTAATTTTACCTTGTTCACTGTAGGGCACTGTTTCATTGTACTGTATTTAATGCCGGGCTGTGTTTAATTTTACATTGTTCACTGAAGGGCACTGTTTCATTGTACTGTATTTAATGTCGGGCTCTGTTTAATTTTACATTGTTGCAGGTAGGGCACTGATTCATTGTACCGTATGTAATGTCGGGCTGTGTTTAATTTTACATTGTTCACTGAAGGGCACTGTTTCATTGTACCGTATTTAATGTCGGGCTCTGTTTAATTTTACATTGTTGACTGTACGGCACTGATTCATTGTACTGCATTTAATGTCGGGCTCTGTTTAATTTTACATTGTTCAGTGTAGGGCACTGATTCATTGTACCGTATTCAATGTCGGGCTGTGTTTAATTGTACATTGTTCACTGTAGGGCACTGATTCACTGTACCGTATTTAATATCGGGCTCTGTTTAATTTTACATTGTTCACTGTAGGGCACTGTTTCATTGTACTGTATTTAATGTCGGGCTCTGTTTAATTTTACCTTGTTTACTGTAGGTCACTGTTTCATTGTACTGTATTTAATGTCGGGCTCTGTTTAATTTTACATTGTTGACTGTAGGGCACTGATTCATTGTACTGTATTTAATGTCGGGCTCTGTTTAATTTTACATTGTTCACTGTAGGGCACTGTTTCATTGTACTGTATTTAATGCCGGGCTGTGTTTAATTTTACATTGTTGACTGTAGTGCACTGATTCATTGTACCGTATTTAATATCGGGCTCTGTTTAATTTTACCTTGTTCACTGTAGGGGACTGTGTCATTGTGCTGTATTTAATGTCGGGCTCTGTTTAATTTTACCTTGTTCACTCTAGGTCACTGTTTCATTGTACTGTATTTAATGCCGGGCTGTGTTTAATTTTACATTGTTGACTGTAGGGCACTGTTTCATTGTACTGTATTTAATGTCGGGCTCTGTTTAATTTTACGTTGTTGCTGGTAGGGCACTGATTCATTGTACTGTATGTAATGTCGGGCTGTGCTTAATTTTTCATTGTTCACTGAAGGGCACTGTTTCATTGTACCGTATTTAATGTCGGGCTCTGTTTAATTTTACCTTGTTCAGTGTAGGGCACTGTTTCATTGTATCGTATTTAATGTCGGGCTCTGTTTAATTTTACCTTGTTCAGTGTAGGGCACTGTTTCATTGTACCGTATTTACTGTCGGGCTGTGTTTAATTGTACATTGTTCACTGTAGGGCACTGTTTCATTGTACCGTATTTAATGTCGGGCTCTGTTTAATTTTACCTTGTTCAGTGTAGGGCACTGTTTCATAGTACCGTATTTAATGTCGGGCTGTGTTTAATTTTACCTTGTTCAGTGTAGGGCACTGTTTCATATTACCGTATTTAATGTCGGGCTGTGTTTAATTGTACATTGTACACTGTAGGGCACTGTTTCATTGTACCGCATTTAATGTTGGGCTGTGTTTAATTGTACATTGTTCACTGTAGGGCACTGTTTCATTGTACCGTATTTAATGTCGGGCTGTGTTTAATTGTACATTGTTCACTGTAGGGCACTGTTTCATTGTACTGTATTTAATGTCGCGCTCTGTTTAATTTTACCTTGTTCAGTGTAGGGCACTGTTTCATAGTACCGTATTTAATGTCGGGCTGTGTTTAATTTTACCTTGTTCAGTGTAGGGCACTGTTTCATAATACCGTATTTAATGTCGGGCTGTGTTTAATTTTACCTTGCTCAGTGGAGGACACTGTTATATTGTACTGTATTTAATGTCGTGCTCTGTTTAATTTTACATTGTTCACTGTAGGGCACTGTTTCATTGTACCGTATTTAATGTCGGGCTATGCTTAATTTTACATTGTTCACTGTAGGTCACTGTTTCATTGTACTGTATTTAATGTCGGGCTATGTTCAATTTTACATTCTTCACTGTAGGGCATTGTTTCATTGTGCTGTATTTAATGCTGGGCTCTGTTTAATTTCACATTGTTCAGTGTAGGGCACTGATTCATTGTACCGTATGTAATGTCCGGCTGTGCTTAATTTTTCATTGTTCACTGAAGGGCACTGTTTCATTGTACCGTATTTAATGTCGGGCTCTGTTTAATTTTACCTTGTTCAGTGTAGGGCACTGTTTCATTGTATCGTATTTAATGTCGGGCTCTGTTTAATTTTACCTTGTTCAGTGTAGGGCACTGTTTCATTGTACCGTATTTACTGTCGGGCTGTGTTTAATTGTACATTGTTCACTGTAGGGCACTGTTATATTGTACTGTATTTAATGTCGGGCTGTGTTTAATTGTACATTGTTCACTGTAGGACACTGTTTCATTGTACTGTATTTAATGTCGGGCTCTGTTTAATTTTACCTTGTTCAGTGTAGGGCACTGTTTCATAGTACCGTATTTAATGTCGGGCTGTGTTTAATTTTACCTTGTTCAGTGTAGGGCACTGTTTCATATTACCGTATTTAATGTCGGGCTGTGTTTAATTTTACCTTGTTCAGTGTAGGGCACTGTTTCATATTACCGTATTTAATGTCGGGCTGTGTTTAATTGTACATTGTACACTGTAGGGCACTGTTTCATTGTACCGCATTTAATGTTGGGCTGTGTTTAATTGTACATTGTTCACTGTAGGGCACTGTTTCATTGTACCGTATTTAATGTCGGGCTGTGTTTAATTGTACATTGTTCACTGTAGGGCACTGTTTCATTGTACTGTATTTAATGTCGGGCTCTGTTTAATTTTACCTTGTTCAGTGTAGGGCACTGTTTCATAGTACCGTATTTAATGTCGGGCTGTGTTTAATTTTACCTTGTTCAGTGTAGGGCACTGTTTCATAGTACCGTATTTAATGTCGGGCTGTGTTTAATTTTACCTTGCTCAGTGGAGGACACTGTTATATTGTACTGTATTTAATGTCGTGCTCTGTTTAATTTTACATTGTTCACTGTAGGGCACTGTTTCATTGTACCGTATTTAATGTCGGGCTATGCTTAATTTTACATTGTTCACTGTAGGTCACTGTTTCATTGTACTGTATTTAATGTCGGGCTATGTTCAATTTTACATTCTTCACTGTAGGGCATTGTTTCATTGTGCTGTATTTAATGCTGGGCTCTGTTTAATTTTACCTTGTTCACTGTCGGGCACTGTTTCATTGTACCGTATTTAATGTCGGGCTCTGTTTAATGTCACATTGTTCAGTGTAGGGCACGGTTTCATTGTACCGTATTTAATGTCGGGATGTGTTTAACTTTACATTGTTCACTGTAGGGCATTGTTTCATTGTGCTGTATTTAATGTCGGGCTCTGTTTAATTTTACTATGTTCACTGTAGGGCACTGTTTCATTGTACCGTATTTAATGTCGGGCTCTGTTTAATTTTACATTGTTGCTGGTAGGGCACTGATTCATTGTACCGTATTTAATGTCGTGCTCTGTTTAATTTTACCTTGTCCAGTGCAGGGCACTGTTTCATTTTACCGTATTTAATGTCGGGCTGTGTTTAATTGTACATTGTTCACTGTAGGGCACTGTTTCATTGTACCGTATTTAATGTCGGGCTCTGTTTAATGTCACATTGTTCAGTGTAGGGCACTGTTTCATTGTACTGTATTTAATGTCGGGCTCTGTTTAATTTTGCCTTGTTTACTGTACGTCGCTGTTTCATTGTACTGTATTTAATGTCGGGCTGTGTTTAATTTTACCTTGCTCAGTGGAGGGCACTGTTACATTGTACTGTATTTAATGTCGTGCTCTGTTTAATTTTACATTGTTCATTGGGGGGCACTGTTTCATTGTACCGTATTTAATGTCGGGCTGTGTTTAATTTTACCTTGCTCAGTGGAGGGCACTGTTACATTGTACTGTATTTAATGTCGTGCTCTGTTTAATTTTACATTGTTCATTGGGGGGCACTGTTTCATTGTACCGTATTTAATGTCGTGCTCTGTTTAATTTTACATTGTTCACTGTAGGGCACTGTTTCGTTGTCCCGTATTTAATGTCGGGCTCTGTTTAATGTTACATTGTTCAGTGTAGTGCACTGTTTCATTCGACCGTATTTAATGTTGGGCTCTGTTTAATTTTACCTTGTTGCTTGTAGGGCACTGTTTCATTGTACCGTATTTAATGTCGAGCTCTGTTTAATTTTACATTGTAGCTTGTAGGTCACTGTTTCATTGTACTGCATTTAATGTCGGGCTGTGTTTAATTTTACATTGTTCACTGTAGGGCACAGTTTCATTGCACTGTATTTAATGTCGGGCTCTGTTTAATTTTACCTCGATGCTTGTAGGGCACTGTTTCATTGTACTGTATTTAATGTCGGGCTCTGTTTAATTTTACCTTGTTCACTGTATGGCACTGTTTCATTGCACTGTATTTAATGTCGGGCTCTGTTTAATTTTACCTTGTTCAGTGTAGGGCACTGTTTCATTGTACCGTATTTAATGTCGGGCTCTGTTTAATTTTACCTTGTTCAGTGTAGGGCACTGTTTCATTGTACCGAATTTACTGTCGGGCTGTGTTTAATTGTACATTGTTCAATGTAGGGCACTGTTTCATTGTACCGTATTTAATGTCGGGCTGTGTTTAATTGTACATTGTTCACTGTAGGGCACTGTTTCATTGTACTGTATTTAATGTCGGGCTCTGTTTAATTTTACCTTGTTCAGTGTAGGGCACTGTTTCATAGTACCGTATTTAATGTCGGGCTGTGTTTAATTTTACATTGTTCAGTGTAGGGCACTGTTTCATTGTACCGTATTTACTGTCGGGCTGTGTTTAATTGTACATTGTTCAATGTAGGGCACTGTTTCATTGTACCGTATTTAATGTCGGGCTGTGTTTAATTGTACATTGTTCACTGTAGGGCACTGTTTCATTGTACTGTATTTAATGTCGGGCTCTGTTTAATTTTACCTTGTTCAGTGTAGGGCACTGTTTCATAGTACCGTATTTAATGTCGGGCTATGTTTAATTTTACATTGTTCAGTGTAGGGCACTGTTTCATTGTACCGTATTTAATGTCGGGCTGTGTTTAATTTTACCTTGTTCAGTGTAGGGCACTGTTTCATATTACCGTATTTAATGTCGGGCTGTGTTTAATTGTACATTGTTCACTGTAGGGCACTGTTTCATTGTACCGCATTTAATGTTGGGCTGTGTTTAATTGTACATTGTTCAGTGTAGGGCACTGTTTCATTGTACTGTATTTAATGCCGGGCTGTGTTTAATTTTACATTGTTGACTGGAGGGCACTGTTTCATTGTACTGTATTTAATGTCGGGCTCTGTTTAATTTTACGTTGTTCACTGTAGGGCACTGTATCATTGTACCGTATTTAATGTCGGGCTCTGTTTAATTTTACATTGTTGCTGGTAGGGCACTGATTCATTGTACCGTATTTAATGTCGGGCTGTGTTTAATTTTTCATTGTTCACTGAAGGGCACTGTTTCATTGTACTGTATTTAATGTCGGGCTCTGTTTAATTTTACATTGTTGCTGGTAGGGCACTGATTCATTGTACCGTATGTAATGTCGGGCTGTGTTTAATTTTACATTGTTCACTGAAGGGCACTGTTTCATTGTACCGTATTTAATGTCGGGCTCTGTTTAATTTTACATTGTTGACTGTACGGCACTGATTCATTGTACTGCATTTAATGTCGGGCTCTGTTTAATTTTACATTGTTCAGTGTAGGGCACTGATTCATTGTACCGTATTCAATGTCGGGCTGTGTTTAATTGTACATTGTTCACTGTAGGGCACTGATTCACTGTACCGTATTTAATATCGGGCTCTGTTTAATTTTACCTTGTTCACTGTAGGGGACTGTGTCATTGTGCCGTATTTAATATCGGGCTCTGTTTAATTTTACCTTGTTCACTGTAGGGGACTGTGTCATTGTGCTGTATTTAATGTCGGGCTCTGTTTAATTTTACCTTGTTCACTCTAGGTCACTGTTTCATTGTACTGTATTTAATGCCGGGCTGTGTTTAATTTTACATTGTTGACTGTAGGGCACTGTTTCATTGTACTGTATTTAATGTCGGGCTCTGTTTAATTTTACGTTGTTCACTGTAGGGCACTGTTTCATTGTATCGTATTTAATGTCGGGCTCTGTTTAATTTTACATTGTTGCTGGTAGGGCACTGATTCATTGTACCGTATTTAATGTCGGGCTGTGTTTAATTTTACATTGTTCACTGAAGGGCACTGTTTCATTGTACTGTATTTAATGTCGGGCTCTGTTTAATTTTACATTGTTGCTGGTAGGGCACTGATTCATTGTACCGTATGTAATGTCGGGCTGTGTTTAATTTTACATTGTTCACTGAAGGGCACTGTTTCATTGTACCGTATTTAATGCCGGGCTCTGTTTAATTTTACCTTGTTCAGTGTAGGGCACTGTTTCATTGTATCGTATTTAATGTCGGGCTCTGTTTAATTTTACCTTGTTCAGTGTAGGGCACTGTTTCATTGTACCGTATTTACTGTCGGGCTGTGTTTAATTGTACATTGTTCACTGTAGGGCACTGTTTCATTGTACCGTATTTAATGTCGGGCTGTGTTTAATTGTACATTGTTCACTGTAGGGCACTGTTTCATTGTACTGTATTTAATGTCGGGCTCTGTTTAATTTTACCTTGTTCAGTGTAGGGCACTGTTTCATTGTACTGTATTTAATGTCGGGCTCTGTTTAATTTTACCTTGCTCAGTGGAGGGCACTGTTATATTGTACTGTATTTAATGTCGTGCTCTGTTTAATTTTACATTGTTCACTGTAGGGCACTGTTTCATTGTACCGTATTTAATGTCGGGCTATGCTTAATTTTACATTGTTCACTGTAGGGCACTGTTTCATTGTACTGTATTTAATGTCGGGCTGTGTTCAATTTTACATTCTTCACTGTAGGGCATTGTTTCATTGTGCTGTATTTAATGCTGGGCTCTGTTTAATTTTACCTTGTTCACTGTCGGGCACTGTTTCGTTGTCCCGTATTTAATGTCGGGCTCTGTTTAAAGTCACATTGTTCAGTGTAGGGCACGGTTTCATTGTACCGTATTTAATGTCGGGATGTGTTTAACTTTACATTGTTCACTGTAGGGCATTGTTTCATTGTGCTGTATTTAATGTCGGGCTCTGTTTAATTTTACTATGTTCACTGTAGGGCACTGTTTCATTGTACCGTATTTAATGTCGGGCTCTGTTTAATTTTACATTGTTGCTGGTAGGGCACTGATTCATTGTACCGAATTTAATGTCGTGCTCTGTTTAATTTTACCTTGTCCAGTGCAGGGCACTGTTTCATTTTACCGTATTTAATGTTGGGCTGTGTTTAATTGTACATTGTTCACTGTAGGGCACTGTTTCATTGTACCGTATTTAATGTCGGGCTCTGTTTAATGTCACATTGTTCAGTGTAGGGCACTGTTTCATTGTACCGTATTTAATGTTGGGCTCTGTTTAATTTTACCGTGTTGCTTGTAGGGCACTGTTTCATTGTACCGTATTTAATGTCGAGCTCTGTTTAATTTTACATTGTAGCTTGTAGGTCACTGTTTCATTGTACTGCATTTAATGTCGGGCTCTGTTTAATTTTACATTGTTGCTGGTAGGGCACTGATTCATTGTACCGTACTTAATGTCGTGCTCTGTTTAATTTTACCTTGTCCAGTGCAGGGCACTGTTTCATTTTACCGTATTTAATGTCGGGCTGTGTTTAATTGTACATTGTTCACTATAGGGCACTGTTTCATTGTACCGTATTTAATGTTGGGCTGTGTTTAATTTTGCCTTGTTTACTGTAGGTCGCTGTTTCATTGTACCGTATTTAATGTCGGGCTCTGTTTAATGTCACATTGTTCAGTGTAGGGCACTGTTTCATTGTACCGTATTTAATGTTGGGCTCTGTTTAATTTTACCGTGTTGCTTGTAGGGCACTGTTTCATTGTACCGTATTTAATGTCGAGCTCTGTTTAATTTTACATTGTAGCTTGTAGGTCACTGTTTCATTGTACTGCATTTAATGTCGGGCTCTGTTTAATTTTACATTGTTGCTGGTAGGGCACTGATTCATTGTACCGTACTTAATGTCGTGCTCTGTTTAATTTTACCTTGTCCAGTGCAGGGCACTGTTTCATTTTACCGTATTTAATGTCGGGCTGTGTTTAATTGTACATTGTTCACTATAGGGCACTGTTTCATTGTACCGTATTTAATGTTGGGCTGTGTTTAATTTTGCCTTGTTTACTGTAGGTCGCTGTTTCATTGTACTGTATTTAATGTCAGGCTCTGTTTAATTTTCCCTTGCTCAGTGGAGGGCACTGTTACATTGTACTGTATTTAATGTCGTGCTCTGTTTAATTTTACATTGTTCATTGGAGGGCACTGTTTCATTCGACCGTATTTGATGTTGGGCTCTGTTTAATTTTACCTTGTTGCTTGTAGGGCACTGTTTCATTGTACCGTATTTAATGTCGAGCTCTGTTTAATTTTACATTGTAGCTTGTAGGGCACTATTTCATTGTACTGTATTTAATGTCGGGCTCTGTTTAATTTTACCTTGTTCACTGTAGGTCACTGTTTCATTGTACTGCATTTAATGTCGGGCTGTGTTTAATTTTACATTGTTCACTGTAGGGCACTGTTTCATTGCACTGTATTTAATGTCGGGCTCTGTTTAATTTTCCTCGTTGCTTGTAGGGCACTGTTTCATTGTACTGTATTTAATGTCGGGCTCAGTTTAATTTTACCTTGTTCACTGTAGGGCACTGTTTCATTGCACTGTATTTAATGTCGGGCTCTGTTTAATTATCCCTTGTTCACTGTAGGGCACTGTTTCATTGTACTGTATTTTATGTCGGTCTGTGTTTAATTTTACATTGTTCAGTGTAGGGCACTGATTCATTGTACCGTATTTAATGTCGGGCTCTGTTTAATTTTACATTGTTCACTGTAGGGCACTGTTTCATTGTACCGTATTTAATGTCGTGCACTGTTTAATTTTACATTGTTCACTGTAGGGCACTGTTTCATTGTACCGTATTTAATGTCGGGCTATGTTGAATTTTACATTGTTCACTGTAGGTCACTGTTTCATTGTACTGTATTTAATGTCGGGCTGTGTTTAATTTTACCTTGCTCAGTGGATGGCACTGTTACATTGTACTGTATTTAATGTCGTGCTCTGTTTAATTTTACATTGTTCACTCTAGGCACTGTTTCGTTGTCCCGTATTTAATGTCGGGCTCTGTTTAATGTTACATTGTTCAGTGTAGGGCACTGTTTCATTGTAACGTATTTAATGTCGGGCTATGTTGAATTTTACATTGTTCACTGTAGGTCACTGTTTCATTGTACTCTATTTAATGTCGGGCTGTGTTTAATTTTACCTTGCTCAGTGGAGGGCACTGTTACATTGCACTGTATTTGATGTCGTGCTCTGTTCAATTTTAACTTGTTCAGTGTAGGGCACTGTTTCATTTTACCGTACTCTATGTCGGGCTGTGTTTAACTTTACATTGTTCACTGTAGGGCATTGTTTCATTTTGCTGTATTTAATGCTGGGCTCTGTTTAATTTTACCTTGTTCACTGTCGGGCACTGTTTCATTGTCCCGTATTTAATGTCGGGCTCTGTTTAATTTTACATTATTCAGTGTAGGGCACTGTTTCATTGTACCGTATTTAATGTCGGGCTCTGTTTAATTTTACATTGTTCTGTGTAGGGCACTGTTTCATTGTACTGTCTTTAATGTCGGGCTCTGTTTAATTTTACATTGTTGCTGGTAGCGCACCTATTCAATGTACTGTATTTAATGTCGGGCTCTGTTTAATTTTACCTTGTTGCTTGTAGGGCACTGTTTCATTGTACCGTATTTAATGTCGGGCTGTGTTTAATTTTACATTGTTCAATGTAGGGCACTGTTTCATTGTACCGTATTTAGTCGGGCTGTGTTTAATTTTACCTTGCTCAGTGGAGGGCACTGTTACATTGTACTGTATTTAATGTCGTGCTCTGTTTAATTTTACATTGTTCACTGTAGGGCACTGTTTCATTGTACCGTATTTAATGTCGGGCTATGTTTAATTTTACATTGTTCACTGTAGGTCACTGTTTCATTGTACTGTATTTAATGTCGGGCTCTGTTTAATTTTACCTTGTTCAGTGTAGGGCACTTTTTCATTGTACCGTATTTAATGTCGGGCTGTGTTTAATTTTACGTTATTCAGGGTAGGGCACTGTTTCATTGTACTGTCTTTAATGTCGGGCTCTGTTTAATTTTGCCTTGTTTACTGTAGGTCACTGTTTCATTGCACCGTATTTAATGTCGGCCTCTGTTTAATTTTACCTTGTTCACTGTAGGTCACTGTTTCATTGCACCGTATTTAATGTCGGGCTCTGTTTAATTATACCTTGTTGCTTGTAGGGCACTGTTTCATTGTACCGTATTTAATGTCGGGCTCTGTTTAATTTTACCTTGTTCACTGTAGGTCACTGTTTCATTGCACCGTATTTAATGTCGGGCTGTGTTTAATTTTACATTGTTCAGTGTAGTGCACTGTTTCATTCTACCGTATTTAATGTTGGGCTCTGTTTAATTTTACCTTGTTGCTTGTCGGGCACTGTTTCATTGTACTGTATTTAATGTCGGGCTGTGTTTAATTTTACATTGTTCACGGTAGGGCACTGTTTCATTGTACCGTATTTAATGTCGGGCTCTGTTTAATTTTACATTGTTCACTGTAGGGGACTGTGGCATTGTGCTGTATTTAATGTCGGGCTCTGTTTAATTTTACCTTGTTCACTCTAGGGCACTGTTTCATTGTACTGTATTTAATGCCGGGCTGTGTTTAATTTTACATTGTTGACTGTAGGGCACTGATTCATTGTACTGTATTTAATGTCGGGCTCTGTTTAATTTTACATTGTTCAGTGTAGGGCACTGATTCATTGTACCGTATTCAATGTCGGGCTGTGTTTAATTGTACATTGTTCACTGTAGGGCACTGATTCACTGTACCGTATTTAATATCGGGCTCTGTTTAATTTTACATTGTTCACTGTAGGGCACTGTTTCATTGTACTGTATATAATGCCGGGCTGTGTTTAATTTTACATTGTTGACTGTAGGGCACTGATTCATTGTATTGTATTTAATGTCGGGCTCTGTTTAATTTTACATTGTTCACTGTAGGGCACTGTTTCATTGTACTGTATTTAATGCCGGGCTGTGTTTAATTTTACATTGTTGACTGTAGGGCACTGATTCATTGTACCGTATTTAATATCGGGCTCTGTTTAATTTTACCTTGTTCACTGTAGGGGACTGTGTCATTGTGCTGTATTTAATGTCGGGCTCTGTTTAATTTTACCTTGTTCACTCTAGGTCACTGTTTCATTGTACTGTATTTAATGCCGGGCTGTGTTTAATTTTACATTGTTGACTGTAGGGCACTGTTTCATTGTACTGTATTTAATGTCGGGCTCAGTTTAATTTTACATTGTTGCTGGTAGGGCACTGTTTCATTGTACTGTATTTAATGTCGGGCTCTGTTTAATTTTACCTTGTTCACTCTAGGTCACTGTTTCATTGTACTGTATTTAATGCCGGGCTGTGTTTAATTTTACATTGTTGACTGTAGGGCACTGTTTCATTGTACTGTATTTAATGTCGGGCTCTGTTTAATTTTACGTTGTTCACTGTAGGGCACTGTTTCATTGTACCGTATTTAATGTCGGGCTCTGTTTAATTTTACATTGTTGCTGGTAGGGCACTGATTCATTGTACCGTATTTAATGTCGGGCTGTGTTTAATTTTACATTGTTCACTGAAGGGCACTGTTTCATTGTACTGTATTTAATGTCGGGCTCTGTTTAATTTTACATTGCTGCTGGTAGGACACTGATTCATTGTACCGTATGTAATGTCGGGCTGTGTTTAATTTTACATTGTTTACTGAAGGGCACTGTTTCATTGTACCGTATTTAATGTCGGGCTCTGTTTAATTTTACCTTGTTCAGTGTAGGGCACTGTTTCATTGTACCGTATTTAATGTCGGGCTCTGTTTAATTTTACCTTGTTCAGTGTATGGCACTGTTTCATTGTACCGTATTTACTCTCGGGCTGTGTTTAACTGTACATTGTTCACTGTAGGGCACTGTTTCATTGTACCGTATTTAATGTCGGGCTGTGTTTAATTGTACATTGTTCACTGTGGGGCACTGTTTCATTGTACTGTATTTAATGTCGGGCTCTGTTTAATTTTACCTTGTTCAGTGTAGGGCAATGTTTCATAGTACCGTATTTAATGTCGGGCTGTGTTTAATTTTACATTGTTCAGTGTAGGGCACTGTTTCATTGTACCGTATTTAATGTCGGCCTGTGTTTAATTTTACCTTGATCAGTGTAGGGCACTGTTTCATATTACCGTATTTAATGTCGGGCTGTGTTTAATTGTACATTGTTCACTGTAGGGCACTGTTTCATTGTACCGCATTTAATGTTGGGCTGTGTTTAATTGTACATTGTTCACTGTAGGGCACTGTTTCGTTGTCCCGTATTTAATGTCGGGCTCTGTTTAATGTCACATTGTTCAGTGTAGGGCACTGTTTCATTGTACTGTATTTAAAGTCGGGCTCTGTTTAATTTTGCCTTGTTTACTGTAGGGCACTGTTTCATTGTACTGTATTTAATGTCGTGCTCTGTTTAATTTTACCTTGTTCACCGTAGGGCATTGTTTCATTGTCCCGTATTTAATGTCGGGCTCTGTTTAATTTTACCTTGTTTAGTGTAGGGCACTGTTTCATTGTCCCGTATTTCATAGATTATCATAGAATTTACAGTGCAGAAGGAGGCCATTCGGCCCATCGAGTCTGCACCGGCTCTTGGAAAGAGCACCCTACCCAAGGTCAACACCTCCACCTATTCCCATAACCCAGTAACCCCTCCCAACACTAAGGGCAATTTTGGACACTAAGGGCAATTTTGGACACTATGGGCAATTTAGCATGGCCAATCCACCTAACCCGCACATCTTTGGGCTGTGGGAGGAAACCGGAGCACCCGGAGGAAACCCACGCACACACGGGGAGGATGTGCGGACTCCGCACAGACAGTGACCCAAGCCGGAATCGAACCTGGGACCCTGGAGCTGTGAAGCATTTGTGCTAACCACCATGCTACCGTGCTGCCCCGTATTTAATGTTGTACCGTATTTAATGTCGGGCTCTGTTTAATTTTACCTTGTTCAGTGTAGGGCACTGTTTCATTGTACCGTATTTAATGTCGGGCTCTGTTTAATTTTACCTTGTTCACTGTAGGGCACTGTTTCATTGTCCTGTATATAATGCCGGGCTGTGTTTAATTTTACATTGTTGACTGTAGGGCACTGATTCATTGTATTGTATTTAATGTCGGGCTCTGTTTAATTTTACATTGTTCACTGTAGGGCACTGTTTCATTGTACTGTATTTAATGCCGGGCTGTGTTTAATTTTACATTGTTGACTGTAGGGCACTGATTCATTGTACCGTATTTAATGTCGGGCTCTGTTTAATTTTACCTTGTTCACTGTAGGGGACTGTGTCATTGTGCTGTATTTAATGTCGGGCTCTGTTTAATTTTACCTTGTTCACTCTAGGTCACTGTTTCATTGTACTGTATTTAATGCCGGGCTGTGTTTAATTTTACATTGTTGACTGTAGGGCACTGTTTCATTGTACTGTATTTAATGTCGGGCTCTGTTTAATTTTACATTGTTGCTGGTAGGGCACTGTTTCATTGTACTGTATTTAATGTCGGGCTCTGTTTAATTTTACCTTGTTCACTCTAGGTCACTGTTTCATTGTACTGTATTTAATGCCGGGCTGTGTTTAATTTTACATTGTTGACTGTAGGGCACTGTTTCATTGTACTGTATTTAATGTCGGGCTCTGTTTAATTTTACGTTGTTCACTGTAGGGCACTGTTTCATTGTACCGTATTTAATGTCGGGCTCTGTTTAATTTTACATTGTTGCTGGTAGGGCACTGATTCATTGTACCGTATTTAATGTCGGGCTGTGTTTAATTTTACATTGTTCACTGAAGGGCACTGTTTCATTGTACTGTATTTAATGTCGGGCTCTGTTTAATTTTACATTGCTGCTGGTAGGACACTGATTCATTGTACCGTATGTAATGTCGGGCTGTGTTTAATTTTACATTGTTTACTGAAGGGCACTGTTTCATTGTACCGTATTTAATGTCGGGCTCTGTTTAATTTTACCTTGTTCAGTGTAGGGCACTGTTTCATTGTACCGTATTTAATGTCGGGCTCTGTTTAATTTTACCTTGTTCAGTGTAGGGCACTGTTTCATTGTACCGTATTTACTCTCGGGCTGTGTTTAACTGTACATTGTTCACTGTAGGGCACTGTTTCATTGTACCGTATTTAATGTCGGGCTGTGTTTAATTGTACATTGTTCACTGTGGGGCACTGTTTCATTGTACTGTATTTAATGTCGGGCTCTGTTTAATTTTACCTTGTTCAGTGTAGGGCAATGTTTCATAGTACCGTATTTAATGTCGGGCTGTGTTTAATTTTACATTGTTCAGTGTAGGGCACTGTTTCATTGTACCGTATTTAATGTCGGGCTCTGTTTAATTTTACCTTGTTCAGTGTAGGGCACTGTTTCATTGTACCGTATTTAATGTCGGGCTCTGTTTAATTTTACCTTGTTCAGTGTAGGGCACTGTTTCATTGTCCCGTATTTAATGTCGGGCTCTGTTTAATTTTACCTTGTTCAGTGTAGGGCACTGTTTCATTGTACCGTATTTAATGTCGGGCTCTGTTTAATTTTACCTTGTTCAGTGTAGGGCACTGTTTCATTGTACAGTATTTAATGTCGGGCTCTGTTTAATTTTACCTTGTTCAGTGTAGGGCACGGTTTCATTTTACCGTATTTAATGTCGGGCTGTGTTTAACTTTACAATGTTCACTGTGGGGCATTGTTTCATTGTGCTGTATTTAATGTCGGGCTCTGTTTAATTTTACTTTGTTCACTGTAGGGCACTGTTTCATTGTCCCGTATTTAATGTCGGGCTCTGTTTAATTTTACATTGTTCAGTGTAGGGCACTGTTTCATTGTACCGTATTTAATGTCGGGCTCTGTTTAATTTTACTTTGTTCACTGTAGGGCACTGTTTCATTGTACTGTATTTAATGTCGGGCTCTGTTTAATTTTACATTGTTCAGTGTAGGGCACTGTTTCATTGTACCGTATTTAATGTCGGGCTCTGTTTAATTTTGCCTTGTTTACTGTAGGGCACTGTTTCATTGTACTGTATTTAATGTCGTGCTCTGTTTAATTTTACCTTGTTCACTGTAGGGCATTGTTTCATTGTCCCGTATTTAATGTCGGGCTCTGTTTAATTTTACCTTGTTCAGTGTAGGGCACTGTTTCATTGTCCCGTATTTAATGTCGGGCTCTGTTTAATTTTACCTTGTTCAGTGTAGGGCACTGTTTCATTGTACCGTATTTAATGTCGGGCTCTGTTTAATTTTACCTTGTTCAGTGTAGGGCACTGTTTCATTGTACCGTATTTAATGTCGGGCTCTGTTTAATTTTACCTTGTTCAGTGTAGGGCACGGTTTCATTTTACCGTATTTAATGTCGGGCTGTGTTTAACTTTACAATGTTCACTGTGGGGCATTGTTTCATTGTGCTGTATTTAATGTCGGGCTCTGTTTAATTTTACTTTGTTCACTGTAGGGCACTGTTTCATTGTACCGTATTTAATGTCGGGCTCTGTTTAATTTTACATTGTTGCTGGTAGGGCACTGATTCATTGTACCGTATTTAATGTCGTGCTGTGTTTAATTTTACCTTGTCCAGTGCAGGGCACTGTTTCATTTTACCGTATTTAATGTCGGGCTGTGTTTAATTGTACATTGTTCACTATAGGGCACTGTTTCATTGTACCGTATTTAATGTTGGGCTGTGTTTAATTGTACATTGTTCACTGTAGGGCACTGTTTCATTGTACCGTATTTAATGTCGGGCTCTGTTTAATGTCACATTGTTCAGTGTAGGGCACTGTTTCATTGTACTGTATTTAATGTCGGGGTCTGTTTACTTTTGCCTTGTTTACTGTAGGTCGCTGTTTCATTGTACTGTATTTAATGTCGGGCTCTGTTTAATTTTCCCTTGCTCAGTGGAGGGCACTGTTACATTGTACTGTATTTAATGTCGTGCTCTGTTTAATTTTACATTGTTCATTGGAGGGCACTGTTTCATTGTCCCGTATGTAATGTCGGGCTCTGTTTAATGTTACATTGTTCAGTGTAGGGCACTGTTTCATTCGACCGTATTTAATGTTGGGCTCTGTTTAATTTTACCTTGTTGCTTGTAGGACACTGTTTAATTGTACCGTATTTAATGTTGAGCTCTGTTTAATTTTACATTGTAGCTTGTAGGGCACTGTTTCATTGTACTGTATTTAATGTCGGGCTCTGTTTAATTTTACCTTGTTCACTGTAGGTCACTGTTTCATTGTACTGCATTTAATGTCGGGCTGTGTTTAATTTTACATTGTTCACTGTAGGGCACTGTTTCATGGCACTGTATTTAATGTTGGGCTCTGTTTAATTTTACCTCGTTGCTTGTAGGGCACTGTTTCATTGTACCGTATTTAATGTCGAGCTCTGTTTAATTTTACCTTGTTCACTGTAGGGCACTGTTTCATTGTACTGTATTTAATGTCGGGCTGTGTTTAATTTTACATTGTTCAATGTAGGGCACTGATTCATTGTACCGTATTTAATGTCGGGCTCTGATTAATTTTACCTTGTTCACTGTAGGGCACTGTTTCATTGTACTGTATTTAATGTCGGGCTGTGTTTAATTTTACATTGTTCAGTGTAGGGCACTGATTCATTGTACCGTATTTAATGTCGGGCTCTGATTAATTTTACATTGTTCAGTGTAGGGCACTGTTTCATTGTCCCGTATTTAATGTCGAGCTCTGATTAATTTTACCTTGTTCACTGTAGGGCACTGTTTCATTTTACTGTATTTAATGTCGGGCTGTGTTTAATTTTACATTGTTCAGTGTAGGGCACTGATTCATTGTACCGTATTTAATATCGGGCTCTGATTTATTTTACATTGTTCACAGTAGGGCCCTGTTTCATTGTACTGTATTTAATGTCGGGCTCTGTTTAATTTTACCTTGTTCACTGTAGGGCACTGTTTCATTGCAGTGTATTTAATGTCGGGCTCTGTTTAATTTTACCTTGTTCACTGTAGGGCACTGTTTCATTGTACTGTATTTAATGTCGGGCTGTGTTTAATTTTACATTGTTCAGTGTAGGGCACTGATTCATTGTACCGTATTTAATGTCGGGCTCTGATTAATTTTACATTGTTCACTGTAGGTCACTGTTTCATTGTACTGTATTTAATGTCGGGCTGTGTTTAATTTTACCTTGCTCAGTGGAGGGCACTGTTACATTGTACTGTATTTAATGTCGTGCTCTGTTTAATTTTACATTGTTCACTCTAGGCACTGTTTCGTTGTCCCGTATTTAATGTCGGGCTCTGTTTAATGTTACATTGTTCAGTGTAGGGCACTGTTTCATTGTAACGTATTTAATGTCGGGCTATGTTGAATTTTACATTGTTCACTGTAGGTCACTGTTTCATTGTACTGTATTTAATGTCGGGCTGTGTTTAATTTTACCTTGCTCAGTGGAGGGCACTGTTACATTGTACTGTATTTAATGTCGTGCTCTGTTCAATTTTACATTGTTCACTGTAGGGCACTGTTTCGTTGTCCCGTATTTAATGTCGGGCTCTGTTTAATTTTACCTTGTTGCTTGTAGGGCACTGTTTCATTGTACCGTATTTAATGTCGGGCTCTGTTTAATTTTACCTTGTTGCTTGTAGGGCACTGTTTCATTGTACCGTATTTAATGTCGGGCTATGCTTAATTTTACATTGTTCACTGTAGGTCACTGTTTCATTGTACTGTATTTAATGTCGGGCTGTGTTCAATTTTACATTCTTCACTGTAGGGCATTGTTTCATTGTGCTGTATTTAATGCTGGGCTCTGTTTAATTTTACCTTGTTCACTGTCGGGCACTGTTTCGTTGTCCCGTATTTAATGTCGGGCTCTGTTTAATGTCACATTGTTCAGTGTAGGGCACTGTTTCATTGTACTGTATTTAAAGTCGGGCTCTGTTTAATTTTGCCTTGTTTACTGTAGGTCGCTGTTTCATTGTACTGTATTTAATGTCGGGCTGTGTTTAACTTTACATTGTTCACTGTAGGGCATTGTTTCATTGTACCGTATTTAATGTCGTGCTCTGTTTAATTTTACCTTGTTCAGTGTAGGGCACTGTTTCATTTTACTGTATTTAATGTCGGGCTGTGTTTAATTGTACATTGTTCACTATAGGGCACTGTTTCATTGTACCGTATTTAATGTTGGGCTGTGTTTAATTGTACATTGTTCACTGTAGGGCACTGTTTCATTGTACCGTATTTAATGTCGGGCTCTGTTTAATGTCACATTGTTCAGTGTAGGGCACTGTTTCATTGTACTGTATTTAATGTCGGGGTCTGTTTACTTTTGCCTTGTTTACTGTAGATCGCTGTTTCATTGTACTGTATTAAATGTCGGGCTGTGTTTAATTTTACATTGTTCAGTGTAGGGCACTGATTCATTGTACCGTATTTAATGTCGGGCTCTGATTAATTTTACCTTGTTCACTGTAGGGCACTGTTTCATTGTACTGTATTTAATGTCGGGCTGTGTTTAATTTTACATTGTTCAGTGTAGGGCACTGATTCATTGTACCGTATTTAATGTCGGGCTCTGATTAATTTTACATTGTTCACTGTAGGGCACTGTTTCATTGTACCGTATTTAATGTCGAGCTCTGTTTAATTTTACCTTGTTCACTGTAGGGCACTGTTTCATTTTACTGTATTTAATGTCGGGCTGTGTTTAATTTTACATTGTTCAGTGTAGGGCACTGATTCATTGTACCGTATTTAATGTCGGTCTCTGATTTATTTTACATTGTTCACAGTAGGGCCCTGTTTCATTGTACCGTATTTAATGTCGGGCTCTGTTTAATTTTACCTTGTTCACTGTAGGGCACTGTTTCATTGCACTGTATTTAATGTCGGGCTCTGTTTAATTTTACCTTGTTCACTGTAGGGCACTGTTTCATTGTACTGTATTTAATGTCGGGCTGTGTTTAATTTTACATTGTTCAGTGTAGGGCACTGATTTATTGTACCGTATTTAATGTCGGGCTCTGATTAATTTTACATTGTTCACTGTAGGGCACTGTTTCGTTGTCCCGTATTTAATGTCGGGCTGTGTTTAATTTTACCTTGCTCAGTGGAGGGCACTGTTACATTGTACTGTATTTAATGTCGTGCTCTGTTCAATTTTAACTTGTTCAGTGTAGGGCACTGTTTCATTTTACCGTACTTAATGTCGGGCTGTGTTTAACTTTACATTGTTCACTGTAGGGCATTGTTTCATTGTGCTGTATTTAATGCTGGGCTCTGTTTAATTTTACCTTGTTCACTGTCGGGCACTGTTTCATTGTCCCGTATTTAATGTCGGGCTCTGTTTAATTTTACATTATTCAGTGTAGGGCACTGTTTCATTGTACCGTATTTAATGTCGGGCTCTGTTTAATTTTACATTGTTCTGTGTAGGGCACTGTTTCATTGTACTGTCTTTAATGTCGGGCTCTGTTTAATTTTGCCTTGTTTACTGTAGGTCACTGTTTCATTGTGCTGTATTTAATGCCGGGCTGTGTTTAATTTTACATTGTTCAGTGTAGGGCACTGATTCATTGTACCGTATTTAATGTCGGGCTATGCTTAATTTTACATTGTTCACTGTAGGTCACTGTTTCATTGTACTGTATTTAATGTCGGGCTGTGTTCAATTTTACATTCTTCACTGTAGGGCATTGTTTCATTGTGCTGTATTTAATGCTGGGCTCTGTTTAATTTTACCTTTTTCACTGTCGGGCACTGTTTCGTTGTCCCGTATTTAATGTCGGGCTCTGTTTAATGTCACATTGTTCAGTGTAGGGCACTGTTTCATTGTACTGTATTTAATGTCGGGCTGTGTTTAATTTTACATTGTTGCTGGTAGCGCACTGTTTCATTGTACTGTATTTAATGTCGGGCTCTGTTTAATTTTACCTTGTTGCTTGTAGGGCACTGTTTCATTGTACCGTATTTAATGTCGGGCTATGCTTAATTTTACATTGTTCACTGTAGGTCACTGTTTCATTGTACTGTATTTAATGTCGGGCTCTGTTTAATTTTACCTTGTTGCTTGTAGGGCACTGTTTCATTGTACCGTATTTAATGTCGGGCTATGCTTAATTTTACATTGTTCACTGTAGGTCACTGTTTCATTGTACTGTATTTAATGTCGGGCTGTGTTCAATTTTACATTCTTCACTGTAGGGCATTGTTTCATTGTGCTGTATTTAATGCTGGGCTCTGTTTAATTTTACCTTGTTCACTGTCGGGCACTGTTTCGTTGTCCCGTATTTAATGTCGGGCTCTGTTTAATGTCACATTGTTCAGTGTAGGGCACTGTTTCATTGTACTGTATTTAAAGTCGGGCTCTGTTTAATTTTGCCTTGTTTACTGTAGGTCGCTGTTTCATTGTACTGTATTTAATGTCGGGCTGTGTTTAAAATTACATTGTTCACTGTAGGGCATTGTTTCATTGTACCGTATTTAATGTCGTGCTCTGTTTAATTTTACCTTGTTCAGTGTAGGGCACTGTTTCATTTTACCGTATTTAATGTCGGGCTGTGTTTAATTGTACATTGTTCACTATAGGGCACTGTTTCATTGTACCGTATTTAATGTTGGGCTGTGTTTAATTGTACATTGTTCACTGTAGGGCACTGTTTCATTGTACCGTATTTAATGTCGGGCTCTGTTTAATGTCACATTGTTCAGTGCAGGGCACTGTTTCATTGTACTGTATTTAATGTCGGGCTCTGTTTAATTTTCCCTTGCTCAGTGGAGGGCACTGTTACATTGTACTGTATTTAATGTCGTGCTCTGTTTAATTTTACATTGTTCATTGGAGGGCACTGTTTCATTGTCCCGTATTTAATGTCGGGCTCTGTTTAATGTTACATTGTTCAGTGTAGTGCACTGTTTCATTCGATCGTACTTAATGTTGGGCTCTGTTTAATTTTACCTTGTTGCTTGTAGGGCACTGTTTAATTGTACCGTATTTAATGTCGAGCTCTGTTTAATTTTACATTGTAGCTTGTAGGGCACTGTTTCATTGTACTGTATTTAATGTCGGGCTGTGTTTAATTTTACATTATTCACTGTAGGGCACTGTTTCATTGCACTGTATTTAATGTTGGCCTCTGTTTAATTTTACCTCGTTGCTTGTAGGGCACTGTTTCATTGTACCGTATTTAATGTCGAGCTCTGTTTAATTTTACCTTGTTCACTGTAGGGCACTGTTTCATTGTACCGTATTTAATGTCGGGCTGTGTTTAATTTTACATTGTTCAGTGTCGGGCACTGATTCATTGTACCGTATTTAATGTCGGGCTCTGATTAATTTTACCTTGTTCACTGTAGGGCACTGTTTCATTGTACTGTATTTAATGTCGGGCTGTGTTTAATTTTACATTGTTCAGTGTAGGGCACTGATTCATTGTACCGTATTTAATGTCGGGCTCTGATTAATTTTACATTGTTCACTGTGGGGCACTGTTTCATTGTACCGTATTTAATGTCGAGCTCTGTTTAATTTTACCTTGTTCACTGTAGGGCACTGTTTCATTGTACTGTATTTAATGTCGGGCTGTGTTTAATTTTACATTGTTCAGTGTAGGGCACTGATTCATTGTACCGTATTTAATGTCGGGCTCTGATTTATTTTACATTGTTCACAGTAGGGCCCTGTTTCATTGTACTGTATTTAATGTCGGGCTCTGTTTAATTTTACCTTGTTCACTGTAGGGCACTGTTTCATTGCACTGTATTTAATGTCGGGCTCTGTTTAATTTTACCTTGTTCACTGTAGGGCACTGTTTCATTGTACTGTATTTAATGTCGGGCTGTGTTTAATTTTACATTGTTCAGTGTAGGGCACTGTTTCACTGCACGGTATTTAATGTCGGGCTCTGTTTAATTTTACATTGTTCACTGTAGGGCACTGTTTCATTGTACCGTATTTAATGTCGGGCTATGTTGAATTTTACATTGTTCACTGTAGGTCACTGTTTCATTGTACTGTATTTAATGTCGGGCTCTGTTTAATTTTACCTTGCTCATTGGAGGGCACTGTTACATTGTACTGTATTTAATGTCGTGCTCTGTTCAATTTTACATTGTTCACTGTAGGGCACTGTTTCGTTGTCCCGTATTTAATGTCGGGCTGTGTTTAATTTTACCTTGCTCAGTGGAGGGCACTGTTACATTGTACTGTATTTAATGTCGTGCTCTGTTCAATTTTAACTTGTTCAGTGTAGGGCACTGTTTCATTTTACCGTACTTAATGTCGGGCTGTGTTTAACTTTACATTGTTCACTGTAGGGCATTGTTTCATTGTGCTGTATTTAATGCTGGGCTCTGTTTAATTTTACCTTGTTCACTGTCGGGCACTGTTTCATTGTCCCGTATTTAATGTCGGGCTCTGTTTAATTTTACATTATTCAGTGTAGGGCACTGTTTCATTGTACCGTATTTAATGTCGGGCTCTGTTTAATTTTACATTGTTCTGTGTAGGGCACTGTTTCATTGTACTGTCTTTAATGTCGGGCTCTGTTTAATTTTGCCTTTTTTACTGTAGGTCACTGTTTCATTGTGCTGTATTTAATGCCGGGCTGTGTTTAATTTTACATTGTTCAGTGTAGGGCACTGATTCATTGTACCGTATTTAATGTCGGGCTGTGTTTAAGTTTACATTGTTCAGTGTAGGGCACTGATTCATTGTACTGTATTTAATGTCGGGCTCTGTTTAATTTTACATTGTTGCTGGTAGCGCACTGTTTCATTGTACTGTATTTAATGTCGGGCTCTGTTTAATTTTACCTTGTTGCTTGTAGGGCACTGTTTCATTGTACCGTATTTAATGTCGGGCTATGCTTAATTTTACATTGTTCACTGTAGGTCACTGTTTCATTGTACTGTATTTAATGTCGGGCTGTGTTCAATTTTACATTCTTCACTGTAGGGCATTGTTTCATTGTGCTGTATTTAATGCTGGGCTCTGTTTAATTTTACCTTGTTCACTGTCGGGCACTGTTTCGTTGTCCCGTATTTAATGTCGGGCTCTGTTTAATGTCACATTGTTCAGTGTAGGGCACTGTTTCATTGTACTGTATTTAATGTCGGGCTCTGTTTAATTTTACCTTGTTGCTTGTTGGGCACTGTTTCATTGTACCGTATTTAATGTCGGGCTCTGTTTAATTTTACCTTGTTCAGTGTAGGGCACGGTTTCATTTTACCGTATTTAATGTCGGGCTGTGTTTAACTTTACATTGTTCACTGTAGGGCATTGTTTCATTGTGCTGTATTTAATGTCGGGCTCTGTTTAATTTTACTTTGTTCACTGTAGGGCACTGTTTCATTGTACCGTATTTAATGTCGGGCTCTGTTTAGTTTTACATTGTTGCTGGTAGGGCACTGATTCATTGTACCGTATTTAATGTCGTGCTCTGTTTAATTTTACCTTGTCCAGTGCAGGGCACTGTTTCATTTTACCGTATTTAATGTCGGGCTGTGTTTAATTGTACATTGTTCACTATAGGGCACTGTTTCATTGTACCGTATTTAATGTTGGCCTGTGTTTAATTGTACATTGTTCACTGTAGGGCACTGTTTCATTGTACCGTATTTAATGTCGGGCTGTGTTTAATTGTACATTGTTCAGTGTAGGGCACTGTTTCATTGTACCGTATTTAATGTCGGGCTCTGTTTAATGTCACATTGTTCAGTGTAGGGCACTGTTTCATTGTACTGTATTTAATGTCGGGCTCTGTTTAATTTTGCCTTGTTTACTGTAGGTCGCTGTTTCATTGTACTGTATTTAATGTCGGGCTCTGTTTAATTTTCCCTTGCTCAGTGGAGGGCACTGTTACATTGTACTGTATTTAATGTCGTGCTCTGTTTAATTTTACATTGTTCATTGGAGGGCACTGTTTCATTGTCCCGTATTTAATGTCGGGCTCTGTTTAATGTTACATTGTTCAGTGTAGTGCACTGTTTCATTCGACCGTATTTAATGTTGGGCTCTGTTTAATTTTACATTGTAGCTTGTAGGGCACTGTTTCATTGTACTGTAATTAATGTCGGGCTCTGTTTAATTTTACCTTGTTCACTGTAGGTCACTGTTTCATTGTACTGCATTTAATGTCGGGCTGTGTTTAATTTTACATTGTTCACTGTAGGGCACTGTTTCATTGCACTGTATTTAATGTCGGGCTCTGTTTAATTTTACCTTGTTCAGTGTAGGGCACTGTTTCATTGTACCGTATTTAATGTCGGGCTGTGTTTAATTTTACGTTATTCAGGGTAGGGCACTGTTTCATTGTACTGTCTTTAATGTCGGGCTCTGTTTAATTTTGCCTTGTTTACTGTAGGTCACTGTTTCATTGCACCGTATTTAATGTCGGGCTCTGTTTAATTTTACCTTGTTCACTGTAGGTCACTGTTTCATTGCACCGTATTTAATGTCGGGCTCTGTTTAATTTTACCTTGTTGCTTGTAGGGCACTGTTTCATTGTACCGTATGTAATGTCGGGCTGTGTTTAATTGTACATTGCTCACTGTAGGGCACTGTTTCATTGTACTGTATTTAATGTTGGGCTGTGTTTAATTTTACATTGTTCACTGTTGGGCACTGTTTCATTGCACTGTATTTAATGTCGGGCTCTGTTTAATTTTACCTCGTTGCTTGTAGGGCACTGTTTCATTGTACTGTATTTAATGTCGGGCTCTGTTTAATTTTACCTTGTTCACTGTAGGGCACTGTTTCATTGCACTGTATTAATGTCGGGCTCTGTTTAATTTTACCTTGTTCACTGTAGGGCACTGTTTCATTGTACTGTATTTAATGTCGGGCTGTGTTTAATTTTACATTGTTCAGTGTAGTGCACTGTTTCATTCTACCGTATTTAATGTTGGGCTCTGTTTAATTTTACCTTGTTGCTTGTAGGGCACTGTTTCATTGTACCGTATTTAATGTCGGGCTCTGTTTAATTTTACATTGTAGCTTGTAGGGCACTGTTTCATTGAACTGTATTTAATGTCGAGCTCTGTTTAATTTTACATTGTAGCTTGTAGGGCACTGTTTCATTGTACTGTATTTAATGTCTGGCTCTGTTTAATTTTACCTTGTTCACTGTAGGTCACTGTTTCATTGTACTGCATTTAATGTCGGGCTCTGTTTAATTTTACATTGTTCACTGTAGGGCACTGTTTCATTGCACTGTATTTAATGTCGGGCTCTGTTTAATTTTACCTCGTTGCTTGTAGGGCACTGTTTCATTGTACTGTATTTAATGTCGCGCTCTGTTTAATTTTACCTTGTTCACTGTAGGGCACTGTTTCATTGTACTGTATTTAATGTCGGGCTCTGTTTAATTTTACCTTGTTCACTGTAGGGCACTGTTTCATTGTACTGTATTTAATGTCGGGCTCTGTTTAATTTTACCTTGTTCACTGTAGGGCACTGTTTCATTGTACTGTATTTAATGTCGGGCTGTGTTTAATTTTACATTATTCAGTGTAGGGCACTGATTCATTGTACCGTATTTAATGTCGGGCTCTGTTTAATTTTACATTGTTCACTGTAGGGCACTGTTTCATTGTACCGTATTTAATGTCGGGCTGTGTTTAATTTTACATTGTTCAGTGTAGGGCACTGATTCATTTACCGTATTTAATGTCGGGCTGTGTTTAAATTTACATTGTTCACTGTAGGGCACTGTTTCATTGTACCGTATTTAATGTCGGGCTCTGTTTAATTTTAACTTGTTCAGTGTAGGACACTGTTTCATTGTACCGTCTTTACTGTCGGGCTGTGTTTAATTGTACATTGTTCACTGTGGGGCACTGTTTCATTGTACTGTATTTAATGTCGGGCTCTGTTTAATTTTACCTTGTTCAGTGTAGGGCACTGTTTCATTGTACCGTATTTAATGTCGGGCTATGTTTAATTTTACATTGTTCACTGTAGGTCACTGTTTCATTGTACTGTATTTAATGTCGGGCTCTGTTTAATTTTACCTTGTTCAGTGTAGGGCACTGTTTCATTGTACCGTATTTAATGTCGGGCTGTGTTTAATTTTACGTTATTCAGGGTAGGGCACTGTTTCATTGTACTGTCTTTAATGTCGGGCTCTGTTTAATTTTGCCTTGTTTACTGTAGGTCACTGTTTCATTGCACCGTATTTAATGTCGGGCTCTGTTTAATTTTACCTTGTTCACTGTAGGTCACTGTTTCATTGCACCGTATTTAATGTCGGGCTATGTTTAATTTTACCTTGTTGCTTGTAGGGCACTGTTTCATTGTACCGTATGTAATGTCGGGCTGTGTTTAATTTTACATTGTTCACTGTAGGTCACTGTTTCATTGTACCGTATTTAATGTCGGGCTGTGTTTAATTTTACATTGTTCACTGTAGGGCACTGTTTCATTGTACCGTATTTAATGTCGGGCTATGCTTAATTTTACATTGTTCACTGTAGGTCACTGTTTCATTGTACCGTATTTAATGTCGGGCTGTGTTTAATTTTACATTGTTCAGTGTAGGGCACTGCTTCATTGTACTGTATTTAATGTCGGGCTCTGTTTAATTTTACATTGTTGCTGGTAGCGCACTTTCATTGTACTGTATTTAATGTCGGGCTCTGTTTAATTTTACCTTGTTGCTTGTAGGGCACTGTTTCATTGTGCCGCATTTAATGTCGGGCTCTGTTTAATTTTACCTTGTTGCTTGTAGGGCACTGTTTCATTGTACCGTATTTAATGTCGGGCTCTGTTTAATTTTACCTTGTTCACTGTAGGGCACTGTTTCATTGCACCGTATTTAATGTCGGGCTGTGTTTAATTTTACATTGTTCAGTGTAGTGCACTGTTTCATTCTACCGTATTTAATGTTGGGCTCTGTTTAATTTTACCTTGTTGCTTGTAGGGCACTGTTTCATTGTACCGTATTTAATGTCGGGCTCTGTTTAATTTTACATTGTAGCTTGTAGGGCACTGTTTCATTGAACTGTATTTAATGTCGAGCTCTGTTTAATTTTACATTGTAGCTTGTAGGGCACTGTTTCATTGTACTGTATTTAATGTCGGGCTCTGTTTAATTTTAACTTGTTCAGTGTAGGACACTGTTTCATTGTAACGTATTTAATGTCGGGCTCTGTTTAATTTTACCTTGTTCAGTGTAGGGCACTGTTTCATTGTACCGTATTTAATGTCGGGCTATGTTTAATTTTACATTGTTCACTGTAGGTCACTGTTTCATTGTACCGTCTTTACTGTCGGGCTGTGTTTAATTGTACATTGTTCACTGTAGGGCACTGTTTCATTGTACTGTATTTAATGTCGGGCTCTGTTTAATTTTACCTTGTTCAGTGTAGGGCACTGTTTCATTGTACCGTATTTAATGTCGGGCTATGTTTAATTTTACATTGTTCACTGTAGGTCACTGTTTCATTGTACTGTATTTAATGTCGGGCTCTGTTTAATTTTACCTTGTTCAGTGTAGGGCACTGTTTCATTGTACCGTATTTAATGTCGGGCTGTGTTTAATTTTACGTTATTCAGGGTAGGGCACTGTTTCATTGTACTGTCTTTAATGTCGGGCTCTGTTTAATTTTGCCTTGTTTACTGTAGGTCACTGTTTCATTGCACCGTATTTAATGTCGGGCTCTGTTTAATTTTACCTTGTTCACTGTAGGTCACTGTTTCATTGCACCGTATTTAATGTCGGGCTCTGTTTAATTTTACCTTGTTGCTTGTAGGGCACTGTTTCATTGTACCGTATGTAATGTCGGGCTGTGTTTAATTGTACATTGTTCACTGTAGGGCACTGTTTCATTGTACTGTATTTAATGTTGGGCTGTGTTTAATTGTACATTGTTCACTGTAGGGCACTGTTTAATTGTACCGTATTTAATGTCGGGCTGTGTTTAATTTTACCTTGCTCAGTGGAGGGCACTGTTATATTGTACTGTATTTAATGTCGTGCTCTGTTTAATTTTACATTGTTCACTGTAGGGCACTGTTTCATTGTACCGTATTTAATGTCGGGCTATGCTTAATTTTACATTGTTCACTGTAGGTCACTGTTTCATTGTACCGTATTTAATGTCGGGCTGTGTTTAATTTTACATTGTTCAGTGTAGGGCACTGCTTCATTGTACTGTATTTAATGTCGGGCTCTGTTTAATTTTACATTGTTGCTGGTAGCGCACTTTCATTGTACTGTATTTAATGTCGGGCTCTGTTTAATTTTACCTTGTTGCTTGTAGGGCACTGTTTCATTGTACCGTATTTAATGTCGGGCTCTGTTTAATTTTACCTTGTTGCTTGTAGGGCACTGTTTCATTGTACCGTATTTAATGTCGGGCTCTGTTTAATTTTACCTTGTTCACTGTAGGGCACTGTTTCATTGCACCGTATTTAATGTCGGGCTGTGTTTAATTTTACATTGTTCAGTGTAGTGCACTGTTTCATTCTACCGTATTTAATGTTGGGCTCTGTTTAATTTTACCTTGTTGCTTGTAGGGCACTGTTTCATTGTACCGTATTTAATGTCGGGCTCTGTTTAATTTTACATTGTAGCTTGTAGGGCACTGTTTCATTGAACTGTATTTAATGTCGAGCTCTGTTTAATTTTACATTGTAGCTTGTAGGGCACTGTTTCATTGTACTGTATTTAATGTCTGGCTCTGTTTAATTTTACATTTTAGCTTGTAGGGCACTGTTTCATTGTACTGTATTTAATGTCTGGCTCTGTTTAATTTTACCTTGTTCACTGTAGGTTACTGTTTCATTGTACTGCATTTAATGTCGGGCTCTGTTTAATTTTACCTCGTTGCTTGTAGGGCACTGTTTCATTGTACTGTATTTAATGTCGCGCTCTGTTTAATTTTACCTTGTTCACTGTAGGGCACTGTTTCATTGTACTGTATTTAATGTCGGGCTCTGTTTAATTTTACCTTGTTCACTGTAGGGCACTGTTTCATTGTACTGTATTTAATGTCGGGCTCTGTTTAATTTTACCTTGTTCACTGTAGGGCACTGTTTCATTGTACTGTATTTAATGTTGGGCTGTGTTTAATTTTACATTGTTCAGTGTAGGGCACTGATTCATTCTACCGTATTTAATGTTGGGCTCTGTTTAATTTTACCTTGTTGCTTGTAGGGCACTGTTTCATTGTACCGTATTTAATGTCGGGCTCTGTTTAATTTTACATTGTAGCTTGTAGGGCACTGTTTCATTGAACTGTATTTAATGTCGAGCTCTTTTTAATTTTACATTGTAGCTTGTAGGGCACTGTTTCATTGTACTGTATTTAATGTCGGGCTCTGTTTAATTTTAACTTGTTCAGTGTAGGACACTGTTTCATTGTAACGTATTTAATGTCGGGCTCTGTTTAATTTTACCTTGTTCAGTGTAGGGCACTGTTTCATTGTACCGTCTTTACTGTCGGGCTGTGTTTAATTGTACATTGTTCACTGTAGGGCACTGTTTCATTGTACTGTATTTAATGTCGGGCTCTGTTTAATTTTACCTTGTTCAGTGTAGGGCACTGTTTCATTGTACCGTATTTAATGTCGGGCTGTGTTTAATTTTACGTTATTCAGGGTAGGGCACTGTTTCATTGTACTGTCTTTAATGTCGGGCTCTGTTTAATTTTGCCTTGTTTACTGTAGGTCACTGTTTCATTGCACCGTATTTAATGTCGGGCTCTGTTTAATTTTACCTTGTTCACTGTAGGTCACTGTTTCATTGCACCGTATTTACTGTCGGGCTGTGTTTAATTGTACATTGTTCACTGTAGGGCACTGTTTCATTGTACTGTATTTAATGTCGGGCTCTGTTTAATTTTACCTTGTTCAGTGTAGGACACTGTTTCATTGTAACGTATTTAATGTCGGGCTCTGTTTAATTTTACCTTGTTCAGTGTAGGGCACTGTTTCATTGTACCGTCTTTACTGTCGGGCTGTGTTTAATTGTACATTGTTCACTGTAGGGCACTGTTTCATTGTACTGTATTTAATGTCGGGCTCTGTTTAATTTTACCTTGTTCAGTGTAGGACACTGTTTCATTGTAACGTATTTAATGTCGGGCTCTGTTTAATTTTACCTTGTTCAGTGTAGGGCACTGTTTCATTGTACCGTCTTTACTGTCGGGCTGTGTTTAATTGTACATTGTTCACTGTAGGGCACTGTTTCATTGTACTGTATTTAATGTCGGGCTCTGTTTAATTTTACCTTGTTCAGTGTAGGGCACTGTTTCATTGTACCGTATTTAATGTCGGGCTGTGTTTAATTTTACGTTATTCAGGGTAGGGCACTGTTTCATTGTACTGTCTTTAATGTCGGGCTCTGTTTAATTTTGCCTTGTTTACTGTAGGTCACTGTTTCATTGCACCGTATTTAATGTCGGGCTCTGTTTAATTTTACCTTGTTCACTGTAGGTCACTGTTTCATTGCACCGTATTTAATGTCGGGCTCTGTTTAATTTTACCTTGTTGCTTGTAGGGCACTGTTTCATTGTACCGTATGTAATGTCGGGCTGTGTTTAATTGTACATTGTTCACTGTAGGGCACTGTTTCATTGTACTGTATTTAATGTTGGGCTGTGTTTAATTGTACATTGTTCACTGTAGGGCACTGTTTCATTGTACCGTATTTAATGTCGGGCTGTGTTTAATTTTACCTTGCTCAGTGGAGGGCACTGTTATATTGTACTGTATTTAATGTCGTGCTCTGTTTAATTTTACATTGTTCACTGTAGGGCACTGTTTCATTGTACCGTATTTAATGTCGGGCTATGCTTAATTTTACATTGTTCACTGTAGGTCACTGTTTCATTGTACCGTATTTAATGTCGGGCTGTGTTTAATTTTACATTGATCAGTGTAGGGCACTGCTTCATTGTACTGTATTTAATGTCGGGCTCTGTTTAATTTTACTTTGTTGCTGGTAGCGCACTTTCATTGTACTGTATTTAATGTCGGGCTCTGTTTAATTTTACCTTGTTGCTTGTAGGGCACTGTTTCATTGTACCGTATTTAATGTCGGGCTCTGTTTAATTTTACCTTGTTGCTTGTAGGGCACTGTTTCATTGTACCGTATTTAATGTCGGGCTCTGTTTAATTTTACCTTGTTCACTGTAGGGCACTGTTTCATTGCACCGTATTTAATGTCGGGCTGTGTTTAATTTTACATTGTTCAGTGTAGTGCACTGTTTCATTCTACCGTATTTAATGTTGGGCTCTGTTTAATTTTACCTTGTTGCTTGTAGGGCACTGTTTCATTGTACCGTATTTAATGTCGGGCTCTGTTTAATTTTACATTGTAGCTTGTAGGGCACTGTTTCATTGAACTGTATTTAATGTCGAGCTCTGTTTAATTTTACATTGTAGCTTGTAGGGCACTGTTTCATTGTACTGTATTTAATGTCTGGCTCTGTTTAATTTTACATTTTAGCTTGTAGGGCACTGTTTCATTGTACTGTATTTAATGTCTGGCTCTGTTTAATTTTACCTTGTTCACTGTAGGTTACTGTTTCATTGTACTGCATTTAATGTCGGGCTCTGTTTAATTTTACATTGTTCACTCTAGGGCACTGTTTCATTGCACTGTATTTAATGTCGGGCTCTGTTTAATTTTACCTCGTTGCTTGTAGGGCACTGTTTCATTGTACTGTATTTAATGTCGCGCTCTGTTTAATTTTACCTTGTTCACTGTAGGGCACTGTTTCATTGTACTGTATTTAATGTCGGGCTCTGTTTAATTTTACCTTGTTCACTGTAGGGCACTGTTTCATTGTACTGTATTTAATGTCGGGCTCTGTTTAATTTTACCTTGTTCACTGTAGGGCACTGTTTCATTGTACTGTATTTAATGTTGGGCTGTGTTTAATTT
This sequence comes from Scyliorhinus torazame, assembly GCF_047496885.1. Lineage (NCBI taxonomy): Eukaryota > Metazoa > Chordata > Chondrichthyes > Carcharhiniformes > Scyliorhinidae > Scyliorhinus > Scyliorhinus torazame. Next base: position 796,091 of record NW_027307779.1, read on the forward strand.
TACATTGTTCAGTGTAGGGCACTGATTCATTGTACCGTATTTAATGTCGGGCTCTGTTTAATTTTACATTGTTCACTGTAGGGCACTGTTTCATTGTACCGTATTTAATGTCGGGCTCTGTTTAATTTTACATTGTTGCTGGTAGGGCACTGATTCATTGTACCGTATTTAATGTCGGGCTGTGTTTAAATTTACATTGTTCACTGTAGGGCACTGTTTCATTGTACCGTATTTAATGTCGGGCTCTGTTTAATTTTAACTTGTTCAGTGTAGGGCACTGTTTCATTGTACCGTATTTACTGTCGGGCTGTGTTTAATTGTACATTGTTCACTGTAGGGCACTGTTTCATTGTACTGTATTTAATGTCGGGCTCTGTTTAATTTTACCTTGTTCAGTGTAGGGCACTATTTCATTGTACCGTATTTAATGTCGGGCTGTGTTTAATTTTACATTGTTCAGCGTAAGGCACTGTTTCATTGTACCGTATTTAGTCGGGCTGTGTTTAATTTTAACTTGCTCAGTGGAGGGCACTGTTACATTGTACTGTATTTAATGTCGTGCTCTGTTTAATTTTACATTGTTCACTGTAGGGCACTGTTTCATTGTACCGTATTTAATGTCGGGCTATGTTTAATTTTACATTGTTCACTGTAGGTCACTGTTTCATTGTACTGTATTTAATGTCGGGCTCTGTTTAATTTTGCCTTGTTCAGTGTAGGGCACTGTTTCATTGTACCGTATTTAATGTCGGGCTGTGTTTAATTTTACGTTATTCAGGGTAGGGCACTGTTTCATTGTACTGTCTTTAATGTCGGGCTCTGTTTAATTTTGCCTTGTTTACTGTAGGTCACTGTTTCATTGCACCCTATTTAATGTCGGGTTCTGTTTAATTTTACCTTGTTCACTGTAGGTCACTGTTTCATTGCACCGTATTTAATGTCGGGCTATGTTTAATTTTACCTTGTTGCTTGTAGGGCACTGTTTCATTGTACCGTATGTAATGTCGGGCTGTGTTTAATTGTACATTGTTCACTGTAGGGTACTGTTTCATTGTACTGTATTTAATGTTGGGCTGTGTTTAATTGTACATTGTTCACTGTAGGGCACTGTTTCATTGTACCGTATTTAATGTCGGGCTGTGTTTAATTTTACCTTGCTCAGTGGAGGGCACTGTTACATTGTACTGTATTTAATGTCGTGCTCTGTTTAATTTTACATTGTTCACTGTAGGGCACTGTTTCATTGTACCTTATTTAATGTCGGGCTATGCTTAATTTTACATTGTTCACTGTAGGTCACTGTTTCATTGTACTGTATTTAATGTCGGGCTGTGTTCAATTTTACATTCTTCACTGTAGGGCATTGTTTCATTGTGCTGTATTTAATGCTGGGCTCTGTTTAATTTTACCTTGTTCACTGTCGGGCACTGTTTCGTTGTCCCGTATTTAATGTCGGGCTCTGTTTAATGTCACATTGTTCAGTGTAGGGCACTGTTTCATTGTACTGTATTTAATGTCGGGCTCTGATTAATTTTGCCTTGTTTACTGTAGGTCGCTGTTTCATTGTACCGTATTTAATGTCGGGCTCTGTTTAATTTTAACTTGTTCAGTGTAGGGCACTGTTTCATTGTAACGTATTTAATGTCGGGCTCTGTTTAATTTTACCTTGTTCAGTGTAGGGCACTGTTTCATTGTACCGTCTTTACTGTCGGGCTGTGTTTAATTGTACATTGTTCACTGTAGGGCACTGTTTCATTGTACTGTATTTAATGTCGGGCTCTGTTTAATTTTACCTTGTCCAGTGTAGGGCACTATTTCATTGTACCGTATTTAATGTCGGGCTGTGTTTAATTTTACATTGTTCAGTGTAGGGCACTGTTTCATTGTACCGTTTTTAGTCGGGCTGTGTTTAATTTTAACTTGCTCAGTGGAGGGCACTGTTACATTGTACTGTATTTAATGTCGGGCTCTGTTTAATTTTACCTTGTCCAGTGTAGGGCACTATTTCATTGTACCGTATTTAATGTCGGGCTGTGTTTAATTTTACATTGTTCAGTGTAGGGCACTGTTTCATTGTACCGTTTTTAGTCGGGCTGTGTTTAATTTTAACTTGCTCAGTGGAGGGCACTGTTACATTGTACTGTATTTAATGTCGTGCTCTGTTTAATTTTACCTTGTTCACTGTAGGTCACTGTTTCATTGCACCGTATTTAATGTCGGGCTCTGTTTAATTTTACCTTGTTGCTTGTAGGGCACTGTTTCATTGTACCGTATGTAATGTCGGGCTGTGTTTAATTGTACATTGTTCACTGTAGGGCACTGTTTCATTGTACTGTATTTAATGTTGGGCTGTGTTTAATTGTACATTGTTCACTGTAGGGCACTGTTTCATTGTACCGTATTTAATGTCGGGCTGTGTTTAATTTTACCTTGCTCAGTGGAGGGCACTGTTATATTGTACTGTATTTAATGTCGTGCTCTGTTTAATTTTACATTGTTCACTGTAGGGCACTGTTTCATTGTACCTTATTTAATGTCGGGCTATGCTTAATTTTACATTGTTCACTGTAGGTCACTGTTTCATTGTACTGTATTTAATGTCGGGCTGTGTTCAATTTTACATTCTTCACTGTAGGGCATTGTTTCATTGTGCTGTATTTAATGCTGGGCTCTGTTTAATTTTACCTTGTTCACTGTCGGGCACTGTTTCGTTGTCCCGTATTTAATGTCGGGCTCTGTTTAATGTCACATTGTTCAGTGTAGGGCACTGTTTCATTGTACTGTATTTAATGTCGGGCTCTGTTTAATTTTCCCTTGCTCAGTGGAGGGCACTGTTACATTGTACTGTATTTAATGTCGTGCTCTGTTTAATTTTACATTGTTCATTGGAGGGCACTGTTTCATTGTACCGTATTTAATGTCGTGCTCTGTTTAATTTTACATTGTTCACTGTAGGGCACTGTTTCGTTGTCCCGTATTTAATGTCGTGCTCTGTTTAATTTTACATTGTTCACTGTAGTTCACTGTTTCATTGTACTGTATTTAATGTCGTGCTCTGTTTAATTTTACATTGTTCACTGTAGTTCACTGTTTCATTGTACTGTATTTAATGTCGGGCTCTGTTTAATTTTACCTTGTTCAGTGTAGGTCACTGTTTCATTGTACCGTATTCAATGTCGGGCTGTGTTTAATTTTACGTTATTCAGGGTAGGGCACTGTTTCATTGTACTGTCTTTAATGTCGGGCTCTGTTTAATTTTGCCTTGTTTACTGTAGGTCACTGTTTCATTGCACCGTATTTAATGTCGGGCTCTGTTTAATTTTACCTTGTTCACTGTAGGTCACTGTTTCATTGCACCGTATTTAATGTCGGGCTCTGTATAATTTTACCTTGTTGCTTGTAGGGCACTGTTTCATTGTACCGTATGTAATGTCGGGCTGTGTTTAATTGTACATTGTTCACTGTAGGGCACTGTTTCATTGTACTGTATTTAATGTTGGGCTGTGTTTAATTGTACATTGTTCACTGTAGGGCACTGTTTCATTGTACCGTATTTAATGTCGGGCTGTGTTTAATTTTACCTTGCTCAGTGGAGGGCACTGTTATATTGTACTGTATTTAATGTCGTGCTCTGTTTAATTTTACATTGTTCACTGTAGGGCACTGTTTCATTGTACCGTATTTAATGTCGGGCTATGCTTAATTTTACATTGTTCACTGTAGTTCACTGTTTCATTGTACTGTATTTAATGTCGGGCTGTGTTCAATTTTACATTCTTCACTGTAGGGCATTGTTTCATTGTGCTGTATTTAATGCTGGGCGATGCTTAATTTTACATTGTTCACTGTAGGTCACTGTTTCATTGTACTGTATTTAATGTCGGGCTGTGTTCAATTTTACATTCTTCACTGTAGGGCATTGTTTCGTTGTCCCGTATTTAATGTCGGGCTCTGTTTAATGTCACATTGTTCAGTGTAGGGCACTGTTTCATTGTACTGTATTTAATGTCGGGCTCTGTTTAATTTTGCCTTGTTTACTGTAGGTCGCTGTTTCATTGTACTGTATTTAATGTCGGGCTCTGTTTAATTTTACCTTGTTCAGTGTAGGGCACGGTTTCATTTTACCGTATTTAATGTCGGGCTGTGTTTAACTTTACATTGTTCACTGTAGGGCAATTTTTCATTGTGCTGTATTTAATGTCGGGCTCTGATTAATTTTACTTTGTTCACTGCAGGGCACTGTTTCATTGTACCGTATTTAATGTCGGGCTCTGTTTAATTTTACATTGTTGCTGGTAGGGCACTGTTTCATTGTACTGTATTTAATGTCGGGCTCTGTTTAATTTTGCCTTGTTTACTGTAGGTCGCTGTTTCATTGTACTGTATTTAATGTCTGGCTCTGTTTAATTTTCCATTGCTCAGTGGAGGGCACTGTTACATTGTACTGTATTTAATGTCTTCCTCTGTTTAATTTTACATTGTTCATTGGAGGGCACTGTTTCATTGTACTGTATTTAATGTCGTGCTCTGTTTAATTTTACATTGTTCACTGTAGGGCACTGTTTCGTTGTCCCGTATTTAATGTCGGGCTCTTTTTAATGTTACATTGTTCAGTGTAGGGCACTGTTTCATTGTACCGTATTTAATGTCGGGCTATGCTTAATTTTACATTGTTCACTGTAGTTCACTGTTTCATTGTACTGTATTTAATGTCGGGCTGTGTTCAATTTTACATTCTTCACTGTAGGGCATTGTTTCATTGTACTGTATTTAATGTCGGGCTCTGTTTAATTTTACATTGTTCACTGTAGGGCACTGTTTCATTGTACCGTATTTAATGTCGGGCTATGCTTAATTTTACATTGTTCACTGTAGTTCACTGTTTCATTGTACTGTATTTAATGTCGGGCTGTGTTCAATTTTACATTCTTCACTGTAGGGCATTGTTTCATTGTACTGTATTTAATGTCGGGCTCTGTTTAATTTTACCTTGTTCACTGTAGGGCACTGTTTCATTGTACTGTATTTAATGTCGGGCTCTGTTTAATTTTACATTGTTCATTGGAGGGCACTGTTTCATTGTACCGTATTTAATGTCGGGCTCTGTTTAATTTTACCTTGTTCACTGTAGGGCACTGTTTCATTGTACTGTATTTAATGTCGGGCTCTGTTTAATTTTACATTGTTCACTGTAGGGCACTGTTTCATTGTACCGTATTTAATGTCGGGCTATGCTTAATTTTACATTGTTCACTGTAGTTCACTGTTTCATTGTACTGTATTTAATGTCGGGCTGTGTTCAATTTTACATTCTTCACTGTAGGGCATTGTTTCATTGTACTGTATTTAATGTCGGGCTCTGTTTAATTTTACCTTGTTCACTGTAGGGCACTGTTTCATTGTACTGTATTTAATGTCGGGCTCTGTTTAATTTTACATTGTTCATTGGAGGGCACTGTTTCATTGTACCGTATTTAATGTCGTGCTCTGTTTAATTTTACATTGTTCACTGTAGGGCACTGTTTCGTTGTCCCGTATTTAATGTCGGGCTATGTTTAATGTTACATTGTTCAGTGTAGTGCACTGCTTCATTCGACCGTATTTAATGTTGGGCTCTGTTTAATTTTACCTTGTTGCTTGTAGGGCACTGTTTCATTGTACCGTATTTAATGTCGAGCTCTGTTTAATTTTACATTGTAGCTTGTAGGGCACTGTTTCATTGTACTGTATTTAATGTCGTGCTCTGTTTAATTTTACCTTGTTCACTGTAGATCACTGTTTCATTGTACTGCATTTAATGTCGGGCTGTGTTTAATTTTACATTGTTCAGTGTAGGGCACTGATTCATTGTACCGTATTGAATGTCGGGCTCTGTTTAAATTTACATTGTTCACTGTTGGGCACTGTTTCATTGTACCGTATTTAATGTCGTGCTCTGTTTAATTTTACATTGTTCACTGTAGGGCACTGTTTCATTGTACCGTATTTAATGTCGGGCTATGTTGAATTTTACATTGTTCACTGTAGGGCACTGTTTCATTGTACTGTATTTAATGTCGGGCTGTGTTTAATTTTACCTTGCTCAGTGGAGGGCACTGTTACATTGTACTGTATTTAATGTCGTGCTCTGTTTAATTTTACATTGTTCACTCTAGGCACTGTTTCGTTGTCCCGTATTTAATGTCGGGCTCTGTTTAATGTTACATTGTTCAGTGTAGGGCACTGTTTCATTGTAACATATTTAATGTCGGGCTATGTTGAATTTTACATTGGTCACTGTAGGTCACTGTTTCATTGTCCCGTCTTTAATGTCGGGCTGTGTTTAATTTTACCTTGCTCAGTGGAGGGCACTGTTACATTGTACTGTATTTAATGTCGTGCTCTGTTCAATTTTAACTTGTTCAGTGTAGGGCACGGTTTCATTTTACCGTACTTAATGTCGGGCTGTGTTTAACTTTACATTGTTCACTGTAGGGCATTGTTTCATTGTGCTGTATTTAATGCTGGGCTCTGTTTAATTTTACCTTGTTCACTGTCGGGCACTGTTTCATTGTCCCGTATTTAATGTCGGGCTCTGTTTAATTTTACATTATTCAGTGTAGGGCACTGTTTCATTGTACCGTATTTAATGTCGGGCTCTGTTTAATTTTACATTGTTCTGTGTAGGGCACTGTTTCATTGTACTGCCTTTAATGTCGGGCTCTGTTTAATTTTACATTGTTCATTGGAGGGCACTGTTTCATTGTACCGTATTTAATGTCGTGCTCTGTTTAATTTTACATTGTTCACTGTAGGGCACTGTTTCGTTGTCCCGTATTTAATGTCGGGCTATGTTTAATGTTACATTGTTCAGTGTAGTGCACTGCTTCATTCGACCGTATTTAATGTTGGGCTCTGTTTAATTTTACCTTGTTGCTTGTAGGGCACTGTTTCATTGTACCGTATTTAATGTCGAGCTCTGTTTAATTTTACATTGTAGCTTGTAGGGCACTGTTTCATTGTACTGTATTTAATGTCGTGCTCTGTTTAATTTTACCTTGTTCACTGTAGATCACTGTTTCATTGTACTGCATTTAATGTCGGGCTGTGTTTAATTTTACATTGTTCAGTGTAGGGCACTGATTCATTGTACCGTATTGAATGTCGGGCTCTGTTTAAATTTACATTGTTCACTGTTGGGCACTGTTTCATTGTACCGTATTTAATGTCGTGCTCTGTTTAATTTTACATTGTTCACTGTAGGGCACTGTTTCATTGTACCGTATTTAATGTCGGGCTATGTTGAATTTTACATTGTTCACTGTAGGTCACTGTTTCATTGTCCCGTCTTTAATGTCGGGCTGTGTTTAATTTTACCTTGCTCAGTGGAGGGCACTGTTACATTGTACTGTATTTAATGTCGTGCTCTGTTCAATTTTAACTTGTTCAGTGTAGGGCACGGTTTCATTTTACCGTACTTAATGTCGGGCTGTGTTTAACTTTACATTGTTCACTGTAGGGCATTGTTTCATTGTGCTGTATTTAATGCTGGGCTCTGTTTAATTTTACCTTGTTCACTGTCGGGCACTGTTTCATTGTCCCGTATTTAATGTCGGGCTCTGTTTAATTTTACATTATTCAGTGTAGGGCACTGTTTCATTGTACCGTATTTAATGTCGGGCTCTGTTTAATTTTACATTGTTCTGTGTAGGGCACTGTTTCATTGTACTGCCTTTAATGTCGGGCTCTGTTTAATTTTACATTGTAGCTTGTAGGGCACTGTTTCATTGTACTGTATTTAATGTCTGGCTCTGTTTAATTTTACCTTGTTCACTGTAGGGCACTGTTTCATTGGACTGTATTTAATGTCGGGCTCTGTTTAATTTTACCTTGTTCACTGTAGGGCACTGTTTCATTGTACTGTATTTAATGTCGGGCTCTGTTTAATTTTACCTTGTTCACTGTTGGGCACTGTTTCATTGTACTGTATTTAATGTCGGGCTGTGTTTAATTTTACATTGTTCAGTGTAGGGCACTGATTCATTGTACCGTATTTAATGTCGGGCTCTGTTTAATTTTACATTGTTCACTGTAGGGCACTGTTTCATTGTACCGTATTTAATGTCGGGCTCTGTTTAATTTTACATTGTTGCTGGTAGGGCACTGATTCATTGTACCGTATTTAATGTCGAGCTCTGTTTAATTTTACATTGTAGCTTGTAGGGCACTGTTTCATTGTACTGTATTTAATGTCTGGCTCTGTTTAATTTTACCTTGTTCACTGTAGGGCACTGTTTCATTGGACTGTATTTAAAGTCGGGCTCTGTTTAATTTTACCTTGTTCACTGTAGGGCACTGTTTCATTGTACTGTATTTAATGTCGGGCTCTGTTTAATTTTACCTTGTTCACTGTAAGGCACTGTTTCATTGTACTGTATTTAATGTCGGGCTGTGTTTAATTTTACATTGTTCAGTGTAGGGCACTGATTCATTGTACCGTATTTAATGTCGGGCTCTGTTTAATTTTACCTTGTTCACTGTAGGGCACTGTTTCATTGTACCGTATTTAATGTCCGGCTCTGTTTAATTTTACATTGTTGCTGGTAGGGCACTGATTCATTGTACCGTATTTAATGTCGGGCTGTGTTTAATTTTACATTGTTCACTGTAGGGCACTGTTTCATTGTACCGTATTTAATGTCGGGCTCTGTTTAATTTTACCTTGTTCAGTGTAGGGCACTGTTTCATTGTACCGTATTTAATGTCGGGCTCTGTTTAATTTTACCTTGTTCAGTGTAGGGCACTGTTTCATTGTACCGTATTTACTGTCGGGCTGTGTTTAATTGTACATTGTTCACTGTAGGGCACAGTTTCATTGTACCGTATTTAATGTCGGGCTGTGTTTAATTGTACATTGTTCACTGTAGGGCACTGTTTCATTGTACTTTATTTAATGTCGGGCTCTGTTTAATTTTACCTTGTTCAGTGTAGGGCACTGTTTCATTGTACCGTATTTAATGTCGGGCTGTGTTTAATTTTACATTGTTCAGTGTAGGGCACTGTTTCATTGTACCGTATTTAATGTCGGGCTGTGTTTAATTTTACCTTGCTCAGTGGAGGGCACTGTTACATTGTACTGTATTTAATGTCGTGCTCTGTTTAATTTTACATTGTTCACTGTAGGGCACTGTTTCATTGTACCGTATTTAATGTCGGGCTATGTTTAATTTTACATTGTTCAGTGTAGGGCACTGTTTCATTGTACCGTATTTAATGTCGGGCTGTGTTTTATTTTACATTGTTCAGTGTAGGGCACTGATTCATTGCACCGTATTTAATGTCGTGCTCTGTTTAATTTTACCTTGTCCAGTGCAGGGCACTGTTTCATTTTACCGTATTTAATGTCGGGCTGTGTTTAATTGTACATTGTTCACTATAGGGCACTGTTTCATTGTACCGTATTTAATGTTGGGCTGTGTTTAATTGCACATTGTTCACTGTAGGGCACTGTTTCATTGTACCGTATTTAATGTCGTGCTCTGTTTAATTTTACATTGTTCACTGTAGGGCACTGTTTCATTGTACCGTATTTAATGTCGGGCTCTGTTTAATGTCACATTGTTCAGTGTAGGGCACTGTTTCATTGTACTGTATTTAATGTCGGACTCTGTTTAATTTTGCCTTGTTTACTGTAGGTCGCTGTTTCATTGTACTGTATTTAATGTCGGGCTCTGTTTAATTTTCCCTTGCTCAGTGGAGGGCACTGTTACATTGTACTGTATTTAATGTCGTGCTCTGTTTAATTTTACATTGTTCATTAGAGGGCACTGTTTCATTGTACCGTATTTAATGTCGTGCTCTGTTTAATTTTACATTGTTCACTGTAGGGCACTGTTTCGTTGTCCCGTATTTAATGTCGGGCTCTGTTTAATGTTACATTGTTCAGTGTAGTGCACTGTTTCATTCGACCGTATTTAATGTTGGGCTCTGTTTAATTTTACCTTGTTGATTGTAGGGCACTGTTTCATTGTACCGTATTTAATGTCGAGCTCTGTTTAATTTTACATTGTAGCTTGTAGGGCACTGTTTCATTGTACTGTATTTAATGTCGTGCTCTGTTTAATTTTACCTTGTTCACTGTAGGTCACTGTTTCATTGTACTGTATTTAATGTCGGGCTCTGTTTAATTTTACCTTGTTCACTGTAGGGCACTGTTTCATTGTACTGTATTTAATGTCGGGCTGTGTTTAATTTTACATTGTTCAGTGTAGGGCACTGATTCATGGTACCGTATTTAATGTCGGGCTCTGTTTAATTTTACATTGTTCAGTGTAGGGCACTGTTTCATTGTACCGTATTTAATGTCGGGCTGTGTTTTATTTTACATTGTTCAGTGTAGGGCACTGATTCATTGCACCGTATTTAATGTCGTGCTCTGTTTAATTTTACCTTGTCCAGTGCAGGGCACTGTTTCATTTTACCGTATTTAATGTCGGGCTGTGTTTAATTGTACATTGTTCACTATAGGGCACTGTTTCATTGTACCGTATTTAATGTTGGGCTGTGTTTAATTGCACATTGTTCACTGTAGGGCACTGTTTCATTGTACCGTATTTAATGTCGTGCTCTGTTTAATTTTACATTGTTCACTGTAGGGCACTGTTTCATTGTACCGTATTTAATGTCGGGCTCTGTTTAATGTCACATTGTTCAGTGTAGGGCACTGTTTCATTGTACTGTATTTAATGTCGGACTCTGTTTAATTTTGCCTTGTTTACTGTAGGTCGCTGTTTCATTGTACTGTATTTAATGTCGGGCTCTGTTTAATTTTCCCTTGCTCAGTGGAGGGCACTGTTACATTGTACTGTATTTAATGTCGTGCTCTGTTTAATTTTACATTGTTCATTAGAGGGCACTGTTTCATTGTACCGTATTTAATGTCGTGCTCTGTTTAATTTTACATTGTTCACTGTAGGGCACTGTTTCGTTGTCCCGTATTTAATGTCGGGCTCTGTTTAATGTTACATTGTTCAGTGTAGTGCACTGTTTCATTCGACCGTATTTAATGTTGGGCTCTGTTTAATTTTACCTTGTTGATTGTAGGGCACTGTTTCATTGTACCGTATTTAATGTCGAGCTCTGTTTAATTTTACATTGTAGCTTGTAGGGCACTGTTTCATTGTACTGTATTTAATGTCGTGCTCTGTTTAATTTTACATTGTAGCTTGTAGGGCACTGTTTCATTGTACTGTATTTAATGTCGTGCTCTGTTTAATTTTACCTTGTTCACTGTAGGTCACTGTTTCATTGTACTGCATTTAATGTCGGGCTGTGTTTAATTTTACATTGTTCACTGTTGGGCACTGTTTCATTGCACTGTATTTAATGTCGGGCTCTGTTTAATTTTACCTCGTTGCTTGTAGGGCACTGTTTCATTGTACTGTATTTAATGTCGGGCTCTGTTTAATTTTACCTTGTTCACTGTAGGGCACTGTTTCATTGCACTGTATTTAATGTCGGGCTCTGTTTAATTTTACCTTGTTCACTGTAGGGCACTGTTTCATTGTACTGTATTTAATGTCGGGCTGTGTTTAATTTTACATTGTTCAGTGTAGGGCACTGATTCATGGTACCGTATTTAATGTCGGGCTCTGTTTAATTTTACATTGTTCACTGTAGGGCACTGTTTCATTGTACCGTATTTAATGTCGTGCTCTGTTTAATTTTACATTGTTCACTGTCGGTCACTGTTTAATTGTACTGTATTTAATGTCGGGCTGTGTTTAATTTTACCTTGCTCAGTGGAGGGCACTGTTACATTGTACTGTATTTAATGTCGTGCTCTGTTTAATTTTACATTGTTCACTCTAGGCACTGTTTCGTTGTCCCGTATTTAATGTCGGGCTCTGTTTAATGTTACATTGTTCAGTGTAGGGCACTGTTTCATTGTAACGTATTTAATGTCGGGCTATGTTGAATTTTACCTTGTTCAGTGTAGGGCACTGTTTCATTGTACCGTATTTACTGTCGGGCTGTGTTTAATTGTACATTGTTCACTGTAGGGCACAGTTTCATTGTACCGTATTTAATGTCGGGCTGTGTTTAATTGTACATTGTTCACTGTAGGGCACTGTTTCATTGTACTTTATTTAATGTCGGGCTCTGTTTAATTTTACCTTGTTCAGTGTAGGGCACTGTTTCATTGTACCGTATTTAATGTCGGGCTGTGTTTAATTTTACATTGTTCAGTGTAGGGCACTGTTTCATTGTACCGTATTTAATGTCGGGCTGTGTTTAATTTTACCTTGCTCAGTGGAGGGCACTGTTACATTGTACTGTATTTAATGTCGTGCTCTGTTTAATTTTACATTGTTCAGTGTAGGGCACTGTTTCATTGTACCGTATTTAATGTCGGGCTGTGTTTTATTTTACATTGCTCAGTGTAGGGCACTGATTCATTGCACCGTATTTAATGTCGTGCTCTGTTTAATTTTACCTTGTCCAGTGCAGGGCACTGTTTCATTTTACCGTATTTAATGTCGGGCTGTGTTTAATTGTACATTGTTCACTATAGGGCACTGTTTCATTGTACCGTATTTAATGTCGGGCTGTGTTTAATTTTACCTTGCTCAGTGGAGGGCACTGTTACATTGTACTGTATTTAATGTCGTGCTCTGTTTAATTTTACATTGTTCACTGTAGGGCACTGTTTCATTGTACCGTATTTAATGTCGGGCTATGTTTAATTTTACATTGTTCAGTGTAGGGCACTGTTTCATTGTACCGTATTTAATGTCGGGCTGTGTTTTATTTTACATTGTTCAGTGTAGGGCACTGATTCATTGCACCGTATTTAATGTCGTGCTCTGTTTAATTTTACCTTGTCCAGTGCAGGGCACTGTTTCATTTTACCGTATTTAATGTCGGGCTGTGTTTAATTGTACATTGTTCACTATAGGGCACTGTTTCATTGTACCGTATTTAATGTTGGGCTGTGTTTAATTGCACATTGTTCACTGTAGGGCACTGTTTCATTGTACCGTATTTAATGTCGTGCTCTGTTTAATTTTACATTGTTCACTGTAGGGCACTATTTCATTGTACCGTATTTAATGTCGGGCTCTGTTTAATGTCACATTGTTCAGTGTAGGGCACTGTTTCATTGTACTGTATTTAATGTCGGACTCTGTTTAATTTTGCCTTGTTTACTGTAGGTCGCTGTTTCATTGTACTGTATTTAATGTCGGGCTCTGTTTAATTTTCCCTTGCTCAGTGGAGGGCACTGTTACATTGTACTGTATTTAATGTCGTGCTCTGTTTAATTTTACATTGTTCTTTAGAGGGCACTGTTTCATTGTACCGTATTTAATGTCGTGCTCTGTTTAATTTTACATTGTTCACTGTAGGGCACTGTTTCGTTGTCCCGTATTTAATGTCGGGCTCTGTTTAATGTTACATTGTTCAGTGTAGTGCACTGTTTCATTCGACCGTATTTAATGTTGGGCTCCGTTTAATTTTACCTTGTTGATTGTAGGGCACTGTTTCATTGTACCGTATTTAATGTCGAGCTCTGTTTAATTTTACATTGTAGCTTGTAGGGCACTGTTTCATTGTACTGTATTTAATGTCGTGCTCTGTTTAATTTTACCTTGTTCACTGTAGGTCACTGTTTCATTGTACTGCATTTAATGTCGGGCTGTGTTTAATTTTACATTGTTCACTGTTGGGCACTGTTTCATTGCACTGTATTTAATGTCGGGCTCTGTTTAATTTTACCTCGTTGCTTGTAGGGCACTGTTTCATTGTACTGTATTTAATGTCGGGCTCTGTTTAATTTTACCTTGTTCACTGTAGGGCACTGTTTCATTGCACTGTATTTAATGTCGGGCTCTGTTTAATTTTACCTTGTTCACTGTAGGGCACTGTTTCATTGTACTGTATTTAATGTCGGGCTGTGTTTAATTTTACATTGTCCAGTGTAGGGCACTGATTCATGGTACCGTATTTAATGTCGGGCTCTGTTTAATTTTACATTGTTCACTGTAGGGCACTGTTTCATTGTACCGTATTTAATGTCGTGCTCTGTTTAATTTTACATTGTTCACTGTAGGTCACTGTTTAATTGTACTGTATTTAATGTCGGGCTGTGTTTAATTTTACCTTGCTCAGTGGAGGGCACTGTTACATTGTACTGTATTTAATGTCGTGCTCTGTTTAATTTTACATTGTTCACTCTAGGCACTGTTTCGTTGTCCCGTATTTAATGTCGGGCTTTGTTTAATGTTACATTGTTCAGTGTAGGGCACTGTTTCATTGTAACGTATTTAATGTCGGGCTATGTTGAATTTTACATTGTTCAGTGTAGGGCACTGTTTCATTGTACCGTATTTACTGTCGGATTGTGTTTAATTTTACATTGTTCAGTGTAGGGCACTGTTTCATTGTACCGTATTTAGTCGGGCTGTGTTTAATTTTACCTTGCTCAGTGGAGGGCACTGTTACATTGTACTGTATTTAATGTCGGGCTCTGTTTAATTTTACCTTGTTGCTTGTAGGGCACTGTTTCATTGTACCGTATTTAATGTCGGGCTCTGTTTAATTTTACCTTGTTCACTGTAGGTCACTGTTTCATTGCACCGTATTTAATGTCGGGCTGTGTTTAATTTTACATTGTTCAGTGTAGTACACTGTTTCATTCTACCGTATTTAATGTCGGGCTCTGTTTAATTTTACCTTGTTCACTGTAGGGCACTGTTTCATTGTACCGTATTTAATGTCGGGCTCTGTTTAATTTTACATTGTTGCTGGTAGGGCACTGATTCATTGTACCGTATTTAATGTCGGGCTGTGTTTAATTTTACCTTGTTCAGTGTAGGGCAATGTTTCATTGTACTGTATTTACTGTCGGGCTGTGTTTAATTGTACATTGTTCACTGTAGGGCACTGTTTCCTTGTACCGTATTTAATGTCGGGCTGTGTTTAATTGTACATTGTTCACTGTAGGGCACTGTTTCATTGTACTGTATTTAATGTCGGGCTCTGTTTAATTTTACCTTGTTCAGTGTAGGGCACTGTTTCATTGTACCGTATTTAATGTCGGGCTGTGTTTAATTTTACATTGTTCAGTGTAGGGCACTGTTTCATTGTACCGTATTTAATGTCGGGCTGTGTTTAATTTTACCTTGCTCAGTGGAGGGCACTGTTACATTGTACTGTATTTAATGTCGTGCTCTGTTTAATTTTACATTGTTCACTGTAGGGCACTGTTTCATTGTACCGTGTTTAATGTCGGGCTATGTTTAATTTTACATTGTTCAGTGTAGGGCACTGTTTCATTGTACCGTATTTAATGTCGGGCTGTGTTTTATTTTACATTGTTCAGTGTAGGGCACTGATTCATTGCACCGTATTTAATGTCGGGCTCTGTTTAATTTTACAATGTTCAGTGTAGGGCACTGTTTCATTATACCGTATTTAATGTCGGGCTGTGTTTAATTTTACCTTGATCAGTGGAGGGCACTGTTTCATTGTACTGTATTTAATGTCGGGCTCTGTTTAATTTTACATTGTTCACTGTAGGGCACTGTTTCATTGTACCGTATTTAATGTCGGGCTATGTTTAATTTTACATTGTTCACTGTAGGTCACTGTTTCATTGTGCTGTATTTAATGTCGGGCTCTGTTTAATTTTACCTTGTTCAGTGTAGGGCACTGTTTCATTGTAGCGTATTTAATGTCGGCCTGTGTTTAATTTTACGTTATTCAGTGTAGGGCACTGTTTCATTGTACTGTCTTTAATGTCGGGCTCTGTTAAATTTTGCCTTGTTTACTGTAGGTCACTGTTTCATTGTGCTGTATTTAATGCATGGCTGTGTTTAATTTTACATTGTTCAGTGTAGGGCACTGATTCATTGTACCGTATTTAATGTCGGGCTGTGTTTAAGTTTACATTGTTCACTGTAGGGCACTGATTCATTGTACTGTATTTAATGTCGGGCTCTGTTTAATTTTACATTGGAGCTTGTAGGGCACTGTTTCATTGTACTGTATTCAATGTCGGGCTCTGTTTAATTTTACCTTGTTCACTGTAGGTCACTGTTTCATTGTACTGCATTTAATGTCGGGCTGTGTTTAATTTTACATTGTTCACTGTAGGGCACTGTTTCATTGCACTGTATTTAATGTCGGGCTCTGTTTAATTTTACATTGTTCAGTGTAGGGCACTGATTCATTGTACTGTATTTAATGTCGGGCTGTGTTTAATTTTACATTGTTCAGTGTAGGGCTCTGTTTCATTGTACCGTATTTAATGTCGGGCTGTGTTTTATTTTACATTCTTCACTGTAGGGCATTCTTTCATTATGCTGTATTTAATGTTGGGCTTTCTTTAATTTTACCTTGTTCACTGTCGGGCACTGTTTCGTTGTCCCGTATTTAATGTCGGGCTCTGTTTAATGTTACATTGTTCAGTGTAGGGCACTGTTTCATTGTACTGTATTTAATGTCGGGCTGTGTTTAATTTTACCTTGTTCAGTGTAGTGCACTGTTTCATTGTACCATTTTTAATGTCGGGCTCTGTTTAATTTTACCTTGTTCACTGTAGGTCACTGTTTCATTGCACCGTATTCAATGTCGGGCTGTGTTTAATTTTACATTGTTCAGTGTAGGGCACTGTTTCATTGTACCGTATTTAATGTCGGGCTCTGTTTAATTTTACCTTGTTCAGTGTAGGGCACTGTTTCATTGTACCGTATTTACTGTCGGGCTGTGTTTAATTTTAACTTGTTGCTTGTAGGGCACTGTTTCATTGTACCGCATTTAATATCGAGCTCTGTTTAATTTTACATTGTAGCTTGTAGGGCACTGTTTCATTTTACCGTATTTAATGTCGGGCTGTGTTTAATTTTACATTGTTCAGTGTCGGGCACTGTTTCATTCTACCGTATTTAATGTCGGGCTCTGTTTAATGTTACCTTGTTGCTTGTAGGGCACTGTTTCATTGTACCGCATTTAATATCGAGCTCTGTTTAATTTTACATTGTAGCTTGTAGGGCACTGTTTCATTTTACCGTATTTAATGTCGGGCTGTGTTTAATTTTACATTGTTCAGTGTCGGGCACTGTTTCATTCTACCGTATTTAATGTCGGGCTCTGTTTAATGTTACCTTGTTGCTTGTAGGGCACTGTTTCATTGTACCGCATTTAATATCGAGCTCTGTTTAATTTTACATTGTAGCTTGTAGGGCACTGTTTCATTGTACTGTATTCAATGTCGGGCGGTGTTTAATTTTACATTGTTCACTGTAGGGCACTGTTTCATTGTACTGTATTTAATGTCGGGCTCTGCTTAATTTTACCTTGTTCACTGTAGGGCACTGTTTCATTGTACTGTATTTAATGTCGGGCTGTGTTTAATTTTACATTGTTCAGTGTAGGGCACTGATTCATTGTACCGTATTTAATGTCGGGCTCTGTTTTATTTTACATTGTTCACATTAGAGCCCTGTTTCATTGTACTGTATTTAATGTCGGGCTCTGTTTAATTTTACGTTGTTCACTGTAGGGCACTGATTCATTGTACCGTATTTAATGTCGGGCTGTTTTTAATTTTACATTGTTCACTGTAGGGCACTGTTTCATTGTACCGTATTTAATGTCGGGCTCTGTTTAATTTTACCTTGTTCAGTGTAGGGCACTGTTTCATTGTACCGTATTTAATGTCGGGCTCTGTTTAATTTTACCTTGTTCAGTGTAGGGCACTGTTTCATTGTACCGTATTTACTGTCGGGCTGTGTTTAATTGTACATTGTTCACTGTAGGGCACTGTTTCATTGTACCGTATTTAATGTCGGGCTGTGTTTAATTGTACATTGTTCACTGTAGGGCACTGTTTCATTGTACTGTATTTAATGTCGGGCTGTGTTTAATTTTACCTTTTCAGTGTAGGGCACTGTTTCATTGTACCGTATTTAATGTCGGGCTGTGTTTAATTTTACATTGTTCAGTGTAGGGCACTGTTTCATTGTACCGTATTTAATGTCGGGCTGTGTTTAATTTTACCTTGCTCAGTGGAGGGCACTGTTACATTGTACTGTATTTAATGTCGTGCTCTGTTTAATTTTACATTGTTCACTGTAGGGCACTGTTTCATTGTACCGTATTTAATGTCGGGCTATGTTTAATTTTGCATTGTTCACTGTAGGTCACTGTTTCATTGTACTGTATTTAATGTCGGGCTGTGTTTAATTTTACCTTGCTCAGTGGAGGGCACTGTTACATTGTACTGTATTTAATGTCGTGCTCTGTTTAATTTTACATTGTTCACTGTAGGGCACTGTTTCATTGTACCGTATTTAATGTCGGGCTATGTTTAATTTTACATTTTTCACTGTAGGTCACTGTTTCATTGTCCCGTATTCAATGTCGGGCTATGTTGAATTTTACATTGTTCACTATAGGTCACTGTTTCACTGTACTGTATTTAATGTCGGGCTGTGTTTAATTTTACCTTGCTCAGTGGAGGGCACTGTTACATTGTACTGTATTTAATGTCGTGCTCTGTTCAATTTTACATTGTTCACTGTAGGGCACTGTTTCGTTGTCCCGTATTTAATGTCGGGCTGTGTTTAATTTTACCTTGCTCAGTGGAGGGCACTGTTACATTGTACTGTATTTAATGTCGTGCTCTGTTCAATTTTAACTTGTTCAGTGTAGGGCACTGTTTCATTTTACCGTACTTAATGTCGGGCTGTGTTTAACTTTACATTGTTCACTGTAGGGCATTGTTTCATTGTGCTGTATTTAATGCTGGGCTCTGTTTAATTTTACCTTGTTCACTGTCGGGCACTGTTTCATTGTCCCGTATTTAATGTCGGGCTCTGTTTAATTTTACATTATTCAGTGTAGGGCACTGTTTCATTGTACCGTATTTAATGTCGGGCTCTGTTTAATTTTACATTGTTCTGTGTAGGGCACTGTTTCATTGTACTGTCTTTAATGTCGGGCTCTGTTTAATTTTGCCTTGTTTACTGTAGGTCACTGTTTCATTGTGCTGTATTTAATGCCGGGCTGTGTTTAATTTTACATTGTTCAGTGTAGGGCACTGATTCATTGTACTGTATATAATGTCGGGCTATGTTTAATTTTACATTGTTGCTGGTAGCGCACTGTTTAATTGTACTGTATTTAATTTCGGGCTCTGTTTAATTTTACCTTGTTGCTTGTAGGGCACTGTTTCATTGTACCGTATTTAATGTCGGGCTCTGTTTAATTTTACCTTGTTCACTGTAGGGCACTGTTTCATTGCACCGTATATAATGTCGGGCTGTGTTTAATTTTACATTGTTCAGTGTAGTGCACTGTTTCATTCTACCGTATTTAATGTTGGGCTCTGTTTAATTTTACCTTGTTGCTTGTAGGGCACTGTTTCATTGTACCGTTATTAATGTCGAGCTCTGTTTAATTTTACATTGTAGCTTGTAGGGCGCTGTTTCATTGTACTGTATTTAATGTCTGGCTCTGTTTAATTTTACCTTGTTCACTGTAGGTCACTGTTTCATTGTACTGCATTTAATGTCGGGCTCTGTTTAATTTTACCTTGCTTACTGTAGGTCACTGTTTCATTGCACTGTATTTAATGTCGGGCTCTGTTTAATTTTACCTTGTTCACTGTAGGGCACTGTTTCATTGTACTGTATTTAATGTCGGGCTCTGTTTAATTTTACCTTGTTCACTGTAGGGCACTGTTTCATTGTACTGTATTTAATGTCGGGCTCTGTTTAATTTTACATTGTTCACTGTAGGGCACTGTTTCATTGTACCGTATTTAATGTCGGGCTCTGTTTAATTTTACATTGTTGCTGGTAGGGCACTGATTCATTGTACCGTATTTAATGTCGGGCTGTGTTTAATTTTACATTGTTCACTGTAGGGCACTGTTTCATTGTACCGTATTTAATGTCGGGCTCTGTTTAATTTTACCTTGTTCAGTGTAGGGCACTGTTTCATTGTACCGTATTTACTGTCGGGCTGTGTTTAATTGTACATTGTTCACTGTAGGGCACTGTTTCATTGTACCGTATTTAATGTCGGGCTGTGTTTAATTGTACATTGTTCACTGTAGGGCACTGTTTCATTGTACTGTATTTAATGTCGGGCTGTGTTTAATTTTACCTTTTCAGTGTAGGGCACTGTTTCATTGTACCGTATTTAATGTCGGGCTGTGTTTAATTTTACATTGTTCAGTGTAGGGCACTGTTTCATTGTACCGTATTTAATGTCGGGCTGTGTTTAATTTTACCTTGCTCAGTGGAGGGCACTGTTACATTGTACTGTATTTAATGTCGTGCTCTGTTTAATTTTACATTGTTCACTGTAGGGCACTGTTTCATTGTACCGTATTTAATGTCGGGCTATGTTTAATTTTGCATTGTTCACTGTAGGTCACTGTTTCATTGTACTGTATTTAATGTCGGGCTGTGTTTAATTTTACCTTGCTCAGTGGAGGGCACTGTTACATTGTACTGTATTTAATGTCGTGCTCTGTTTAATTTTACATTGTTCACTGTAGGGCACTGTTTCATTGTACCGTATTTAATGTCGGGCTATGTTTAATTTTACATTTTTCACTGTAGGTCACTGTTTCATTGTCCCGTATTCAATGTCGGGCTATGTTGAATTTTACATTGTTCACTATAGGTCACTGTTTCACTGTACTGTATTTAATGTCGGGCTGTGTTTAATTTTACCTTGCTCAGTGGAGGGCACTGTTACATTGTACTGTATTTAATGTCGTGCTCTGTTCAATTTTACATTGTTCACTGTAGGGCACTGTTTCGTTGTCCCGTATTTAATGTCGGGCTGTGTTTAATTTTACCTTGCTCAGTGGAGGGCACTGTTACATTGTACTGTATTTAATGTCGTGCTCTGTTCAATTTTAACTTGTTCAGTGTAGGGCACTGTTTCATTTTACCGTACTTAATGTCGGGCTGTGTTTAACTTTACATTGTTCACTGTAGGGCATTGTTTCATTGTGCTGTATTTAATGCTGGGCTCTGTTTAATTTTACCTTGTTCACTGTCGGGCACTGTTTCATTGTCCCGTATTTAATGTCGGGCTCTGTTTAATTTTA
Source organism: Scyliorhinus torazame (assembly GCF_047496885.1). NCBI lineage: Eukaryota > Metazoa > Chordata > Chondrichthyes > Carcharhiniformes > Scyliorhinidae > Scyliorhinus > Scyliorhinus torazame. The sequence goes on from NW_027307779.1 coordinate 817,200, forward strand.
CATTATTCAGTGTAGGGCACTGTTTCATTGTACCGTATTTAATGTCGGGCTCTGTTTAATTTTACATTGTTCTGTGTAGGGCACTGTTTCATTGTACTGTCTTTAATGTCGGGCTCTGTTTAATTTTGCCTTGTTTACTGTAGGTCACTGTTTCATTGTGCTGTATTTAATGCCGGGCTGTGTTTAATTTTACATTGTTCAGTGTAGGGCACTGATTCATTGTACTGTATATAATGTCGGGCTATGTTTAATTTTACATTGTTGCTGGTAGCGCACTGTTTAATTGTACTGTATTTAATTTCGGGCTCTGTTTAATTTTACCTTGTTGCTTGTAGGGCACTGTTTCATTGTACCGTATTTAATGTCGGGCTCTGTTTAATTTTACCTTGTTCACTGTAGGGCACTGTTTCATTGCACCGTATATAATGTCGGGCTGTGTTTAATTTTACATTGTTCAGTGTAGTGCACTGTTTCATTCTACCGTATTTAATGTTGGGCTCTGTTTAATTTTACCTTGTTGCTTGTAGGGCACTGTTTCATTGTACCGTTATTAATGTCGAGCTCTGTTTAATTTTACATTGTAGCTTGTAGGGCGCTGTTTCATTGTACTGTATTTAATGTCTGGCTCTGTTTAATTTTACCTTGTTCACTGTAGGTCACTGTTTCATTGTACTGCATTTAATGTCGGGCTCTGTTTAATTTTACCTTGCTTACTGTAGGTCACTGTTTCATTGCACTGTATTTAATGTCGGGCTCTGTTTAATTTTACCTTGTTCACTGTAGGGCACTGTTTCATTGTACTGTATTTAATGTCGGGCTCTGTTTAATTTTACCTTGTTCACTGTAGGGCACTGTTTCATTGTACTGTATTTAATGTCGGGCTCTGTTTAATTTTACATTGTTCACTGTAGGGCACTGTTTCATTGTACCGTATTTAATGTCGGGCTCTGTTTAATTTTACATTGTTGCTGGTAGGGCACTGATTCATTGTACCGTATTTAATGTCGGGCTGTGTTTAATTTTACATTGTTCACTGTAGGGCACTGTTTCATTGTACCGTATTTAATGTCGGGCTCTGTTTAATTTTAACTTGTTCAGTGTAGGGCACTGTTTCATTGTAACGTATTTAATGTCGGGCTCTGTTTAATTTTACCTTGTTCAGTGTAGGGCACTGTTTCATTGTACCGTCTTTACTGTCGGGTTGTGTTTAATTGTACATTGTTCACTGTAGGGCACTGTTTCATTGTACTGTATTTAATGTCGGGCTCTGTTTAATGTTACCTTGTTCAGTGTAGGGCACTCTTTCATTGTACCGTATTTACTGTCGGGCTTTGTTTAATTTTACATTGTTCAGTGTAGGGCACTGTTTCATTGTACCGTATTTAGTCGGGCTGTGTTTAATTTTACCTTGCTCAGTGGAGGGCACTGTTACATTGTACTGTATTTAATGTCGGGCTCTGTTTAATTTTACCTTGTTGCTTGTAGGGCACTGTTTCATTGTACCGTATTTAATGTCGAGCTCTGTTTAATTTTACCTTGTTCACTGTAGGTCACTGTTTCATTGCACCGTATTTAATGTCGGGCTGTGTTTAATTTTACATTGTTCAGTGTAGTACACTGTTTCATTCTACCGTATTTAATGTCGGGCTCTGTTTAATTTTACCTTGTTCACTGTAGGGCACTGTTTCATTGTACTGTATTTAATGTCGGGCTGTGTTTAATTTTACATTGTTCAGTGTAGGGCACTGATTCATTGTACCGTATTTAATGTCGGGCTCTGTTTAATTTTACATTGTTCACTGTAGGGCACTGTTTCATTGTACCGTATTTAATGTCGGGCTCTGTTTAATTTTACATTGTTGCTGGTAGGGCACTGATTCATTGTACCGTATTTAATGTCGGGCTGTGTTTAATTTTACATTGTTCACTGTAGGGCACTGTTTCATTGTGCCGTATTTAATGTTGGGCTCTGTTTAATTTTACCTTGTTCAGTGAAGGGCACTGTTTCATTGTACCGTATTTAATGTCGGGCTCTGTTTAATTTTACCTTGTTCAGTGTAGGGCACTGTTTCATTGTACTGTATTTACTGTCGGGCTGTGTTTAATTGTACATTGTTCACTGTAGGGCACTGTTTCCTTGTACCGTATTTAATGTCGGGCTGTGTTTAATTGTACATTGTTCACTGTAGGGCACTGTTTCATTGTACTGTATTTAATGTCGGGCTCTGTTTAATTTTACCTTGTTCAGTGTAGGGCACTGTTTCATTGTACCTATTTAATGTCGGGCTGTGTTTAATTTTACCTTGCTCAGTGGAGGGCACTGTTACATTGTACTGTATTTAATGTCGTGCTCTGTTTAATTTTACATTGTTCACTGTAGGGCACTGTTTCATTGTACCGTATTTAATGTCGGGCTATGTTTAATTTTACATTGTTCAGTGTAGGGCACTGTTTCATTGTACCGTATTTAATGTCGGGCTGTGTTTTATTTTACATTGTTCAGTGTAGGGCACTGATTCATTGCACCGTATTTAATGTCGGGCTCTGTTTAATTTTACAATGTTCAGTGTAGGGCACTGTTTCATTATACCGTATTTAATGTCGGGCTGTGTTTAATTTTACCTTGATCAGTGGAGGGCACTGTTTCATTGTACTGTGTTTAATGTCGGGCTCTGTTTAATTTTACATTGTTCACTGTAGGGCACTGTTTCATTGTACCGTATTTAATGTCGGGCTATGTTTAATTTTACATTGTTCACTGTAGGTCACTGTTTCATTGTGCTGTATTTAATGTCGGGCTCTGTTTAATTTTACCTTGTTCAGTGTAGGGCACTGTTTCATTGTAGCGTATTTAATGTCGGGCTGTGTTTAATTTTACGTTATTCAGTGTAGGGCACTGTTTCATTGTACTGTCTTTAATGTCGGGCTCTGTTAAATTTTGCCTTGTTTACTGTAGGTCACTGTTTCATTGCACCGTATTTAATGTCGGGCTGTGTTTAATTTTACATTGTTCAGTGTAGTGCACTGTTTCATTCTACCGTATTTAATGTCGGGCTCTGTTTAATTTTACCTTGTTGCTTGTAGGGCACTGTTTCATTGTACCGCATTTAATATCGAGCTCTGTTTAATTTTACATTGTAGCTTGTAGGGCACTGTTTCATTGTACTGTATTCAATGTCGGGCTCTGTTTAATTTTACCTTGTTCACTGTAGGTCACTGTTTCATTGTACTGCATTTAATGTCGGGCTGTGTTTAATTTTACATTGTTCACTGTAGGGCACTGTTTCATTGCACTGTATTTAATGTCGGGCTCTGTTTAATTTTACATTGTTCAGTGTAGGGCACTGATTCATTGTACCGTATTTAATGTCGGGCTGTGTTTTATTTTACATTCTTCACTGTAGGGCATTCTTTCATTATGCTGTATTTAATGTTGGGCTCTCTTTAATTTTACCTTGTTCACTGTCGGGCACTGTTTCGTTGTCCCGTATTTAATGTCGGGCTCTGTTTAATGTTACATTGTTCAGTGTAGGGCACTGTTTCATTGTACTGTATTTAATGTCGGGCTCTGTTTAATTTTACCTTGTTCAGTGTAGGGCACTGATTCATTGTACCGTATTTAATGTCGGGCTGTGTTTAAGTTTACATTGTTCAGTGTAGGGCACTGATTCATTGTACCGTATTTAATGTCGGGCTGTGTTTAAGTTTACATTGTTCAGTGTAGGGCACTGTTTCATTGTACCGTATTTAATGTCGGGCTGTGATTAATTTTACATTCTTCACTGTAGGGCATTGTTTCATTGTGGTGTATTTAATGTTGGGCTCTGTTTAATTTTACCTTGTTCACTGTCGGGCACTGTTTCGTTGTCCCGTATTTAATGTCGGGCTCTGTTTAATGTTACATTGTTCAGTGTAGGGCACTGTTTCATTGTACTGTATTTAATGTCGGGCTCTGTTTAATTTTGCGTTGTTTACTGTAGGTCACTGTTTCATTGTGCTGTATTTAATGCATGGCTGTGTTTAATTTTACATTGTTCAGTGTAGGGCACTGATTCATTGTACCGTATTTAATGTCGGGCTGTGTTTAAGTTTACATTGTTCACTGTAGGTCACTGTTTCATTGCACCGTATTCAATGTCGGGCTGTGTTTAATTTTACATTGTTCAGTGTAGTGCACTGTTTCATTCTACCGTATTTAATGTCGGGCTCTGTTTAATTTTACCTTGTTGCTTGTAGGGCACTGTTTCATTGTACCGCATTTAATATCGGGCTCTGTTTAATTTTACATTGTTGCTGGTAGGGCACTGATTCATTGTACTGTATTTAATGTCGGGCTGTGTTTAATTTTACCTTGTTCAGTGTAGGGCACTGTTTCATTGTACCGTATTTAATGTCGGGCTGTGTTTAATTTTACATTGTTCACTGTAGGGCACTCTTTCATTGTACCGTATTTAATGTCGGGCTCTGTTTAATTTTACCTTGTTCAGTGTAGGGCACTGTTTCATTGTACCGTATTTAATGTCGGGCTCTGTTTTATTTTACATTGTTCACATTAGAGCCCTGTTTCATTGTACTGTATTTAATGTCGGGCTCTGTTTTATTTTACATTGTTCACTGTAGGGCACTGTTTCATTGTACCGTATTTAATGTCGGGCTCTGTTTAATTTTACATTGTTGCTGGTAGGGCACTGATTCATTGTACCGTATTTAATGTCGGGCTGTGTTTAATTTTACATTGTTCACTGTAGGGCACTCTTTCATTGTACCGTATTTAATGTCGGGCTCTGTTTAAGTTTACATTGTTCAGTGTAGGGCACTGTTTCATTGTACCGTATTTAATGTCGGGCTGTGATTAATTTTACATTCTTCACTGTAGGGCATTGTTTCATTGTGGTGTATTTAATGTTGGGCTCTGTTTAATGTTACCTTGTTCACTGTCGGGCACTGTTTCGTTGTCCCGTATTTAATGTCGGGCTCTGTTTAATGTTACATTGTTCAGTGTAGGGCACTGTTTCATTGTACCGTATTTAATGTCGGGCTGTGATTAATTTTACATTCTTCACTGTAGGGCATTGTTTCATTGTGGTGTATTTAATGTTGGGCTCTGTTTAATGTTACCTTGTTCACTGTCGGGCACTGTTTCGTTGTCCCGTATTTAATGTCGGGCTCTGTTTAATGTTACATTGTTCAGTGTAGGGCACTGTTTCATTGTACTGTATTTAATGTCGGGCTCTGTTTAATTTTGCGTTGTTTACTGTAGGTCACTGTTTCATTGTGCTGTATTTAATGCATGGCTGTGTTTAATTTTGCATTGTTCAGTGTAGGGCACTGATTCATTGTACCGTATTTAATGTCGGGCTGTGTTTAAGTTTACATTGTTCAGTGTAGGGCACTGATTCATTGTACTGTATTTAAGGTCGGGCTCTGTTTCATTTTACCTTGTTCACTGTAGGTCACTGTTTCATTGCACCATATTTAATGTCGGGCTGTGTTTAATTTTACATTGTTCAGTGTAGTGCACTGTTTCATTGTCCCGTATTTAATGTCGGGCTCTGTTTAATTTTACCTTGTTCACTGTCGGTCACTGTTTCATTGGTAGAACCCTCAAGAGTATTGAAAGTCAAAGAGATCTAGGAGTACAGGTCCACAGATCACTGAAAGGGGCTACACAGGTGGAGAAGGTAGTCAAGAAGGCATACGGCATGCTTGCCTTCATTGGCCGGGGCATTGAGTATAAGAATTGGCAAGTCATGTTGCAGCTGTATAGAACCTTAGTTAGGCCACACTTGGAGTATAGTGTTCAATTCTGGTCGCCACACTACCAGAAGGATGTGGAGGCTTTAGAGAGGGTGCAGAAGAGATTTACCAGAATGTTGCCTGGTATGGAGGGCATAAGCTATGAGGAGCGATTGAATAAACTCGGTTTGTTCTCACTGGAACGAAGGAGGTTGAGGGGCGACCTGATAGAGGTATACAAAATTATGAGGGGCATAGACAGAGTGGATAGTCAGAGGCTTTTCCCCAGGGTAGAGGGGTCAATTACTAGGGGGCATAGGTTTAAGGTGAGAGGGGCAAAGTTTAGAGTAGATGTACGAGGCAAGTTTTTTACGCAGAGGGTAGTGCGTGCCTGGAACTCACTACCGGAGGAGGTAGTGGAGGCAGGGACGATAGGGACATTTAAGGGGCATCTTGACAAATATATGAATAGGATGGGAATAGAAGGATACGGACCCAGGAAGTGTAGAAGATTGTAGTTTAGTCGGGCAGTATGGTCGGCACGGGCTTGGAGGGCCGAAGGGCCTGTTCCTGTGCTGTACATTTCTTTGTTCTTTGTTCTTTGTTCTTTGTTCATTGCACCGTATTCAATGTCGGGCTGTGTTTAATTTTACATTGTTCAGTGTAGTGCACTGTTTCATTGTACCGCATTTAATATCGAGCTCTGTTTAATTTTACATTGTAGCTTGTAGGGCACTGTTTCATTGTACTGTATTCAATGTCGGGCGGTGTTTAATTTTACATTGTTCACTGTAGGGCACTGTTTCATTGTACTGTATTTAATGTCGGGCTCTGCTTAATTTTACCTTGTTCACTGTAGGGCACTGTTTCATTGTACTGTATTTAATGTCGGGCTCTGTTTAATTTTACGTTGTTCACTGTAGGGCACTGTTTCATTGTACCGTATTTAATGTCGGGCTCTGTTTAATTTTACATTGTTCACATTAGAGCCCTGTTTCATTGTACTGTATTTAATGTCGGGCTCTGTTTAATTTTACGTTGTTCACTGTAGGGCACTGTTTCATTGTACCGTATTTAATGTCGGGCTCGGTTTATTTTACATTGTTGCTGGTAGGGCACTGATTCATTGTACCGTATTTAATGTCGGGCTGTGTTTAATTTTACATTGTTCACTGTAGGGCACTGTTTCATTGTACCGTATTTAATGTCGGGCTCTGTTTAATTTTACCTTCTTCAGTGTAGGGCACTGTTTCATTGTACCGTATTTAATGTCGGGCTCTGTTTAATTTTACCTTGTTCAGTGTAGGGCACTGTTTCATTGTACCGTATTTACTGTCGGGCTGTGTTTAATTGTACATTGTTCACTGTAGGGCACTGTTTCATTGTACCGTATTTAATGTCGGGCTGTGTTTAATTGTACATTGTTCACTGTAGGGCACTGTTTCATTGTACTGTATTTAATGTCGGGCTGTGTTTAATTTTACCTTTTCAGTGTAGGGCACTGTTTCATTGTACCGTATTTAATGTCGGGCTGTGTTTAATTTTACATTGTTCAGTGTAGGGCACTGTTTCATTGTACCGTATTTAATGTCGGGCTGTGTTTAATTTTACCTTGCTCAGTGGAGGGCACTGTTACATTGTACTGTATTTAATGTCGTGCTCTGTTTAATTTTACATTGTTCACTGTAGGGCACTGTTTCATTGTACCGTATTTAATGTCGGGCTATGTTTAATTTTGCATTGTTCACTGTAGGTCACTGTTTCATTGTACTGTATTTAATGTCGGGCTATGTTTAATTTTACCTTGCTCAGTGGAGGGCACTGTTACATTGTACTGTATTTAATGTCGTGCTCTGTTTAATTTTACATTGTTCACTGTAGGGCACTGTTTCATTGTACCGTATTTAATGTCGGGCTATGTTTAATTTTACATTTTTCACTGTAGGTCACTGTTTCATTGTACTGTATTCAATGTCGGGCTGTGATTAATTTTACATTCTTCACTTTAGGGCATTGTTTCATTGTGGTGAATTTAATGTTGGGCTCTGTTTAATTTTACATTGTTCACTGTCGGGCACTGTTTCGTTGTCCCGTATTTAATGTCGTGCTCTGTTTAATGTTACATTGTTCAGTGTAGGGCACTGTTTCATTGTACTGTATTTAATGCCGGGCTGTGTTCAATTTTACATTATTCACTGTAGGGCACTGGTTCATTGTACCGTATTTAATGTCGGGCTGTGTTGAAGTTTACATTGTTCAGTGTAGGGCACTGATTCATTGTACTGTATTTAATGTCGGGCTGTGTTAAATTTTACATTTTTCACTGTAGGTCACTGTTTCATTGTACTGTATTCAATGTCGGGCTGTGATTAATTTTACATTCTTCACTTTAGGGCATTGTTTCATTGTGGTGAATTTAATGTTGGGCTCTCTTTAATTTTACCTTGTTCACTGTCGGGCACTGTTTCGTTGTCCCGTATTTATTGTCGGGCTCTGTTTAATGTTACATTGTTCAGTGTAAGGCACTGTTTCATTGTACTGTATTTAATATCGGGCTCTGTTTAATTTTACCTTGTTCAGTGTAGGGCACTGTTTCATTGTACCGTATTTAATGTCGGGCTGTGTTTAGTTTTACGATATTCAGTGTAGGGCACTGTTTCATTGTACTGTCTTTAATGTCGGGCTCTGTTTAATTTTGCCTTGTTTACTGTAGGTCACTGTTTCATTGTCCTGTATTTAATGCATGGCTGTGTTTAATTTTACATTGTTCAGTGTAGGGCACTGATTCATTGTACCGTATTTAATGTCGGGCTGTGTTTCAGTTTACATTGTTCAGTGTAGTGCACTGATTCATTGTACTGTATTTAATGTCGGGCTCTGTTTAATTTTACCTTGTTGCTTGTAGGGCACTGTTTCATTGTACCGTATTTAATGTGGGGCTCTGTTTAATTTTACCTTGTTCACTGTAGGGCACTGTTTCATTGTACCGTATTTAATGTCGGGCTCTGTTTAATTTTACCTTGTTCACTGTAGGTCACTGTTTCATTGCACCGTATTTAATGTCGGGCTGTGTTTAATTTTACATTGTTCAGTGTAGTGCACTGTTTCATTCTACCGTATTTAATGTTGGGCTCTGTTTAATTTTACCTTGTTGCTTGTAGGGCACTGTTTCATTGTACCGCATTCAATATCGAGCTCTGTTTAATTTTACATTGTAGCTTGTAGAGCACTGTTTCATTGTACTGCATTTAATGTGGGGCTGTGATTAATTTTACATTGTTCACTGGAGGGCACTGTTTCATTGTACTGTATTTAATGTCGGGCTCTGTTTAATTTTACATTGTTCACTGTAGGGCACTGTTTCATTGTACTGTCTTTAATGTCGGGCTCTGTTTAATTTTGCCTTGTTTACTGTAGGTCACTGTTTCATTGTCCTGTATTTAATGCATGGCTGTGTTTAATTTTACATTGTTCAGTGTAGGGCACTGATTCATTGTACCGTATTTAATGTCGGGCTGTGTTTCAGTTTACATTGTTCAGTGTAGTGCACTGATTCATTGTACTGTATTTAATGTCGGGCTCTGTTTAATTTTACCTTGTTGCTTGTAGGGCACTGTTTCATTGTACCGTATTTAATGTGGGGCTCTGTTTAATTTTACCTTGTTCACTGTAGGGCACTGTTTCATTGTACCGTATTTAATGTCGGGCTCTGTTTAATTTTACCTTGTTCACTGTAGGTCACTGTTTCATTGCACCGTATTTAATGTCGGGCTGTGTTTAATTTTACATTGTTCAGTGTAGTGCACTGTTTCATTCTACCGTATTTAATGTTGGGCTCTGTTTAATTTTACCTTGTTGCTTGTAGGGCACTGTTTCATTGTACCGCATTCAATATCGAGCTCTGTTTAATTTTACATTGTAGCTTGTAGGGCACTGTTTCATTGTACTGCATTTAATGTGGGGCTGTGATTAATTTTACATTGTTCACTGGAGGGCACTGTTTCATTGTACTGTATTTAATGTCGGGCTCTGTTTAATTTTACATTGTTCACTGTAGGGCACTGTTTCATTGTACTGTATTTAATGTCGGGCTGTGTTTAATTTTACATTGTTCAGTGTAGGGCACTGATTCATTGTACCGTATTTAATGTCGGGCTCTGTTTAATTTTACATTGTTCACTGTAGGGCACTGTTTCATTGTACTGTATTTAATGTCGGGCTGTGTTTAATTTTACATTGTTCAGTGTAGGGCACTGATTCATTGTACCGTATTTAATGTCGGGCTCTGTTTAATTTTACATTGTTCACTGTAGGGCACTGTTTCATTGTACTGTATTTAATGTCGGGCTCTGTTTTATTTCACATTGTTCACATTAGGGCCCTGTTTCATTGTACTGTATTTAATGTCGGGCTCTGTTTAATTTTACGTTGTTCACTGTAGGGCACTGTTTCATTGTACCGTATTTAATGTCGGGCTCTGTTTAATTTTACTTTGTTGCTGGTAGGGCACTGATTCATTGTACCGTATTTAATGTCGGGCTGTGTTTAATGTTACATTGTTCACCGTAGGGCACTGTTTCATTGTACCGTATTTAATGTCGGGCTCTGTTTAATTTTACCTTGTTCAGTGTAGGGCACTGTTTCATTGTACCGTATTTAATGACGGGCTCTGTTTAATTTTACCTTGTTCAGTGTAGGGCACTGTTTCATTGTACCGTATTTAATGTCGGGCTGTGTTTAATTTTACATTGTTCACTGTAGGGCACTGTTTCATTGTACCGTATTTAATGTCGGGCTGTGTTTAATTTTACATTGTTCAGTGTAGCGCACTGTTTCATTGTACCGTATTTAATGTCGGGCTGTGTTTAATTTTACCTTGCTCAGTGGAGGGCACTGTTACATTGTACTGTATTTAATGTCGTGCTCTGTTTAATTTTACATTGTTCACTGTAGGGCACTGTTTCATTGTACCGTATTTAATGTCGGGCTATGTTTAATTTTACATTGTTCACTGTTGGTCACTGTTTCATTGTACTGTATTTAATGTCGGGCTGTGTTTAATTTTACCTTGCTCAGTGGAGGGCACTGTTACATTGTACTGTATTTAATGTCGTGCTCTGTTTAATTTTACATTGTTCACTGTAGGGCACTGTTTCATTGTACCGTATTTAATGTCGGGCTATGTTTAATTTTACATTTTTCACTGTAGGTCACTGTTTCATTGTACTGTATTTAATGTCGGGCTGTGATTAATTTTACATTCTTCACTGTAGGGCATTGTTTCATTGTGGTGTATTTAATGTTGGGCTCTGTTTAATTTTACCTTGTTCACTATCGGGCACTGTTTCGTTGTCCCGTATTTAATGTCGGGCTCTGTTTAATGTTACATTGTTCAGTGTAGGGCACTGTTTCATTGTACTGTATTTAATGTCGGGCTCTGTTTAATTTTGCGTTGTTTACTGTAGGTCACTGTTTCATTGTACCGTATTTATTGTCGGGCTCTGTTTAATTTTGCCTTGTTTACTGTAGGTCACTGTTTCATTGTACTGTATTTAATGCCGGTCTGTGTTTAATTTTACATTGTTCAGTGTAGAGCACTGATTCATTGTACCGTATTTAATGTCGGGCTGTGTTTAAGTTTACAATGTTCAGTGTAGGGCACTGATTCATTGTACTGTATTTAATGTCGGGCTGTGTTTAATTTTACATTGTTCAGTGTAGGGCACTGTTTCACAGTACCGTATTTAATGGCGGGCTCTGTTTAATTTTACATTGTTCAGTGTAGGGCACTGTTTCATTGTACCATATTTAATGTCGGGCTCTGTTTAATTGTGCCTTGTTTACTGTAGGTCACTGTTTCACTGTACTGTATTTAATGTCGGGCTCTGTTTAATTTTACCTTGTTCAGTGTAGGGCACTGTTTCATTGTACCGTATTTAATGTCGGGCCCTGTTTAATTTTACCTTGTTCAGTGTAGGGCACTGTTTCATTTTACCGTATTTAATGTCGGGCTGTGTTTAATTTTACATTGTTCACTGAAGGGCATTGTTTCATTGTGCTGTATTTAATGTTGGGCTCTGTTTAATTTTACCTTGTTCACTGTCGGGCACTGATTCATTGTACTGTATTTAATGTCGGGCTCTGTTTAATTTTGCCTTGTTTACTGTAGGTCACTGTTTCATTGTCCCGTATTTAATGTCGGGCTGTGTTTAAGTTTACATTGTTCAGTGTAGGGCACAGATTCATTGTACTGTATTTAATGTCGGGCTGTGTTTAATTTTACATTGTTCAGTGTAGGGCACTGTTTCACTGTACCGTATTTAATGTCGGGCTGTGTTTAATTTTACATTGTTCAGTGTAGGGCACTGATTCATTGTACCGTATTTAATGTCGGGCTATGTTTAATTTTACATTGTTCACTGTAGGGCACTGTTTCGTTGTACCGTATTTAATGTCGGGTTCTGTTTAATTTTACCTTGTTCAGTGTAGGGCACTGTTTCATTGTACCGTATTTAATGTCGGGCTCTGTTTAATTTTACCTTGTTCAGTGTAGGGCACTATTTCATTGTACCGTATTTACTGTCGGGCTGTGTTTAATTTTACATTGTTCACTGTAGGGCACTCTTTCATTGTACCGTATTTAATGTCGGGCTGTGTTTAATTTTACCTTGCTCAGTGGAGGGCGCTGTTACATTGTACTGTATTTAATGTCGGGCTGTGTTTAATTTTACATTCTTCACTGTAGGGCATTGTTTCATTGTGCTGTATTTAATGTTGGGCTCTGTTTAATTTTACCTTGTTCACTGTCGGGCACTGTTTCATTGTCCCGTATTTAATGTCGGGCTCTGTTTAATGTAACATTGTTCAGTGTAGGGCACTGTTTCATTGTACTGTATTTAATGTCGGGCTCTGTTTAATTTTGCCTTGTTTACTATAGGTCACTGTTTCACTGTACTGTATTTAATGTCGGGCTCTGTTTAATTTTACCTTGTTCAGTGTAGGGCACTGTTTCATTGTACCGTATTTAATGTCGGGCTCTGTTTAATTTTACCTTGTTCAGTGTAGGGCACTGTTTCATTTTACCGTATTTAATGTCGTGCTCTGTTTAATTTTACATTGTTCACTGTAGGGCATTGTTTCATTGTGCTGTATTTAATGTTGGGCTCTGTTTAATTTTACATTGTTCAGTGTAGGGCACTGATTCATTGTACCGTATTTAATGTCGGTCTCTGTTTAATGTTACATTGTTCAGTGTAAGGCACTGATTCATTGTACTGTATTTAATGTCGGGCTGTGTTTAATTTCACATTGTTCACTGTAGGGCATTGTTTCATTGTCCCGTATTTAATGTCGGGTTCTGTTTAAATTTACATTGTTCAGTGTAGGGCACTGTTTCATTGTACTGTATTTAATGTCGGGCTGTGTTTTATTTTACATTGTTCACTGTAGGGCACTGTTTCATTGTACCGTATTAATTTCGGGCTCTGTTTAATTTTCCATTGTTCAGTGTAGGGCACTGTTTCATTGTACCGTATTTAATGTCGGGCTGTGCTTTATTTTACATTGTTCAGTGTACGGCACTGATTCATTGTACCGTATTTAATGTCGGGCTCTGTTTAATTTTACATTGTTGCTGGTAGGGCACTGATTCATTGTACCGTATTTACTGTCGGGCTGTGTTTAATTGTACATTGTTCACTGTAGGGCACTGTTTCATTGTACCGTATTTAATGTCGGGCTGTGTTTAATTGTACATTGTTCACTGTAGGGCACTGTTTCATTTTACTGTATTTAATGTCGGGCTCTGTTTAATTTTACCTTGTTCAGTGTAGGGCAATGTTTCATTGTACCGTATTTAATGTCGGGCTGTGTTTAATTTTACATTGAACAGTGTAGGGCACTCTTTCATTGTACCGTATTTAATGTCGGGCTGTGTTTAATTTTACCTTGTTCAGTGTAGGGCACTGTTTCATTTTCCCGTATTTAATGTCTTGCTGTGTTTAATTGTACATTGTTCACTGTATGGCATTGTTTCATTGTGCTGTATTTAATGTTGGGCTCTGTTTAATTTTACCTTGTTCACTGTCGGGCACTGTTTCATTGTCCCGTATTTAATGTCGGGCTCTGATTAATTTTACCTTGTTTACTATAGGTCACTGTTTCATTGTACCGTATTTAATGTCGCGCTCTGTTTAATTTTACATTGTTCAGTGTAGGGCACTGTTTCATTGTACTGTATTTAATGTCGGGCACTGTTTAATGTTGCCTTGTTCAGTGTAGGGCACTGTTTCATTGTACTGTATTTAATGTCTGGCTCTGTTTAATGTTACATTGTTCAGTGTAGGGCACTGTTTCATTGTAATGTATTTAATGTCGGGCTCTGTTTAATTTTGCCTTGTTTACTGTCGGTCACTGTTTCACTGCACTGTATTTAATGTTGGGCTGTGTTTAATTATACATTGTTCACTGTTGGTCACTGTTTCATTGTACTGTATTTAATGTCGGGCTCTGTTTAATTTTCCCTTGCTCAGTGGAGGGCACTGTTACATTGTACTGTATTTAATGTCGTGCTCTGTTTAATTTTACATTGTTCATTGGAGGGCACTGTTTCATTGTACCGTATTTAATGTCGTGCTCTGTTTAATTTTACATTGTTCACTGTAGGGCACTGTTTCGTTGTCCCGTATTTAATGTCGGGCTCTGTTTAATGTTACATTGTTCAGTGTAGTGCACTGCTTCATTCGACCGTATTTAATGTTGGGCTCTGTTTAATTTTACCTTGTTGCTTGTAGGGCACTGTTTCATTGTACCGTATTTAATGTCGAGCTCTGTTTAATTTTACATTGTAGCTTGTAGGGCACTGTTTCATTGTACTGTATTTAATGTCGTGCTCTGTTTAATTTTACCTTGTTCACTGTAGATCACTGTTTCATTGTACTGCATTTAATGTCGGGCAGTGTTTAATTTTACATTGTTCAGTGTAGGGCACTGATTCATTGTACCGTATTGAATGTCGGGCTCTGTTTAAATTTACATTGTTCACTGTAGGTCACTGTTTCATTGTCCCGTCTTTAATGTCGGGCTGTGTTTAATTTTACCTTGCTCAGTGGAGGGCACTGTTACATTGTAATTTATTTAATGTCGTGCTCTGTTCAATTTTAACTTGTTCAGTGTAGGGCACTGTTTCATTTTACCGTACATAATGTCGGGCTGTGTTTAACTTTACATTGTTCACTGTAGGGCATTGTTTCATTGTGCTGTATTTAATGCTGGGCTCTGTTTAATTTTACCTTGTTCACTGTCGGGCACTGTTTCATTGTCCCGTATTTAATGTCGGGCTCTGTTTAATTTTGCCTTGTTTACTGTAGGTCACTGTTTCATTGTGCTGTATTTAATGCCGGGCTGTGTTTAATTTTACCTTGTTGCTTGTAGGGCACTGTTTCATTGTACCGTATTTAATGTCGGGCTCTGTTTAATTTTACCTTGTTCACTGTAGGGCACTGTTTCATTGCACCGTATTTAATGTCGGGTTGTGTTTAATTGTACATTGTTCAGTGTAGTGCACTGTTTCATTCTACCGTATTTAATGTTGGGCTCTGTTTAATTTTACCTTGTTGCTTGTAGGGCACTGTTTCATTGTACCGTATTTAATGTCGAGCTCTGTTTAATTTTAAATTGTAGCTTGTAGGGCACTGTTTCATTGTACTGTATTTAATGTCTGGCTCTGTTTAATTTCACCTTGTTCACTGTAGGGCACTGTTTCATTGGACTGTATTTAATGTCGGGCTCTGTTTAATTTTACCTTGTTCACTGTAGGGCACTGTTTCATTGTACTGTATTTAATGTCGGGCTCTGTTTAATTTTACCTTGTTCACTGTTGGGCACTGTTTCATTGTACTGTATTTAATGTCGGGCTGTGTTTAATTTTACATTGTTCAGTGTAGGGCACTGATTCATTGTACCGTATTTAATGTCGGGCTCTGTTTAATTTTACCTTGTTCAGTGTAGGGCACTGTTTCATTGTACCGTATTTAATGTCGGGCTCTGTTTAATTTTACCTTGTTCAGTGTAGGGCACTATTTCATTGTACCGTATTTACTGTCGGGCTGTGTTTAATTTTACATTGTTCACTGTAGGGCACTCTTTCATTGTACCGTATTTAATGTCGGGCTGTGTTTAGTTTTACCTTGCTCAGTGGAGGGCGCTGTTACATTGTACTGTATTTAATGTCGGGCTGTGTTTAATTTTACATTCTTCACTGTAGGGCATTGTTTCATTGTGCTGTATTTAATGTTGGGCTCTGTTTAATTTTACCTTGTTCACTGTCGGGCACTGTTTCATTGTCCCGTATTTAATGTCGGGCTCTGTTTAATGTAACATTGTTCAGTGTAGGGCACTGTTTCATTGTACTGTATTTAATGTCGGGCTCTGTTTAATTTTGCCTTGTTTACTGTAGGTCACTGTTTCACTGTACTGTATTTAATGTCGGGCTCTGTTTAATTTTACCTTGTTCAGTGTAGGGCACTGTTTCATTGTACTGTATTTAATGTCGGGCTCTGTTTAATTGTGCCTTGTTTACTGTAGGTCACTGTTTCACTGTACTGTATTTAATGTCGGGCTCTGTTTAATTTTACCTTGTTCAGTGTAGGGCACTGTTTCATTGTACCGTATTTAATGTCGGGCCCTGTTTAATTTTACCTTGTTCAGTGTAGGGCACTGTTTCATTTTACCGTATTTAATGTCGGGCTGTGTTTAATTTTACATTGTTCACTGAAGGGCATTGTTTCATTGTGCTGTATTTAATGTTGGGCTCTGTTTAATTTTACCTTGTTCACTGTCGGGCACTGATTCATTGTACTGTATTTAATGTCGGGCTCTGTTTAATTTTGCCTTGTTTACTGTAGGTCACTGTTTCATTGTCCCGTATTTAATGTCGGGCTGTGTTTAAGTTTACATTGTTCAGTGTAGGGCACAGATTCATTGTACTGTATTTAATGTCGGGCTGTGTTTAATTTTACATTGTTCAGTGTAGGGCACTGTTTCACTGTACCGTATTTAATGTCGGGCTGTGTTTAATTTTACATTGTTCAGTGTAGGGCACTGATTCATTGTACCGTATTTAATGTCGGGCTATGTTTAATTTTACATTGTTCACTGTAGGGCACTGTTTCGTTGTACCGTATTTAATGTCGGGTTCTGTTTAATTTTACCTTGTTCAGTGTAGGGCACTGTTTCATTGTACCGTATTTAATGTCGGGCTCTGTTTAATTTTACCTTGTTCAGTGTAGGGCACTATTTCATTGTACCGTATTTACTGTCGGGCTGTGTTTAATTTTACATTGTTCACTGTAGGGCACTCTTTCATTGTACCGTATTTAATGTCGGGCTGTGTTTAATTTTACCTTGCTCAGTGGAGGGCGCTGTTACATTGTACTGTATTTAATGTCGGGCTGTGTTTAATTTTACATTCTTCACTGTAGGGCATTGTTTCATTGTGCTGTATTTAATGTTGGGCTCTGTTTAATTTTACCTTGTTCACTGTCGGGCACTGTTTCATTGTCCCGTATTTAATGTCGGGCTCTGTTTAATGTAACATTGTTCAGTGTAGGGCACTGTTTCATTGTACTGTATTTAATGTCGGGCTCTGTTTAATTTTGCCTTGTTTACTATAGGTCACTGTTTCACTGTACTGTATTTAATGTCGGGCTCTGTTTAATTTTACCTTGTTCAGTGTAGGGCACTGTTTCATTGTACCGTATTTAATGTCGGGCTCTGTTTAATTTTACCTTGTTCAGTGTAGGGCACTGTTTCATTTTACCGTATTTAATGTCGTGCTCTGTTTAATTTTACATTGTTCACTGTAGGGCATTGTTTCATTGTGCTGTATTTAATGTTGGGCTCTGTTTAATTTTACATTGTTCAGTGTAGGGCACTGATTCATTGTACCGTATTTAATGTCGGTCTCTGTTTAATGTTACATTGTTCAGTGTAAGGCACTGATTCATTGTACTGTATTTAATGTCGGGCTGTGTTTAATTTCACATTGTTCACTGTAGGGCATTGTTTCATTGTCCCGTATTTAATGTCGGGTTCTGTTTAAATTTACATTGTTCAGTGTAGGGCACTGTTTCATTGTACTGTATTTAATGTCGGGCTGTGTTTTATTTTACATTGTTCACTGTAGGGCACTGTTTCATTGTACCGTATTAATTTCGGGCTCTGTTTAATTTTCCATTGTTCAGTGTAGGGCACTGTTTCATTGTACCGTATTTAATGTCGGGCTGTGCTTTATTTTACATTGTTCAGTGTACGGCACTGATTCATTGTACCGTATTTAATGTCGGGCTCTGTTTAATTTTACATTGTTGCTGGTAGGGCACTGATTCATTGTACCGTATTTACTGTCGGGCTGTGTTTAATTGTACATTGTTCACTGTAGGGCACTGTTTCATTGTACCGTATTTAATGTCGGGCTGTGTTTAATTGTACATTGTTCACTGTAGGGCACTGTTTCATTTTACTGTATTTAATGTCGGGCTCTGTTTAATTTTACCTTGTTCAGTGTAGGTCACTGTTTCATTGTACTGTATTTAATGTCGGGCTGTGTTCAATTTTACATTCTTCACTGTAGGGCATTGTTTCATTGTGCTGTATTTAATGCTGGGCTCTGTTTAATTTTACCTTGTTCACTGTCGGGCACTGTTTCGTTGTCCCGTATTTAATGTCGGGCTCTGTTTAATGTCACATTGTTCAGTGTAGGGCACTGTTTCATTGTACTGTATTTAATGTCGGGCTCTGTTTAATTTTCCCTTGCTCAGTGGAGGGCACTGTTACATTGTACTGTATTTAATGTCGTGCTCTGTTTAATTTTACATTGTTCATTGGAGGGCACTGTTTCATTGTACCGTATTTAATGTCGTGCTCTGTTTAATTTTACATTGTTCACTGTAGGGCACTGTTTCGTTGTCCCGTATTTAATGTCGTGCTCTGTTTAATTTTACATTGTTCACTGTAGTTCACTGTTTCATTGTACTGTATTTAATGTCGTGCTCTGTTTAATTTTACATTGTTCACTGTAGTTCACTGTTTCATTGTACTGTATTTAATGTCGGGCTCTGTTTAATTTTACCTTGTTCAGTGTAGGTCACTGTTTCATTGTACCGTATTCAATGTCGGGCTGTGTTTAATTTTACGTTATTCAGGGTAGGGCACTGTTTCATTGTACTGTCTTTAATGTCGGGCTCTGTTTAATTTTGCCTTGTTTACTGTAGGTCACTGTTTCATTGCACCGTATTTAATGTCGGGCTCTGTTTAATTTTACCTTGTTCACTGTAGGTCACTGTTTCATTGCACCGTATTTAATGTCGGGCTCTGTATAATTTTACCTTGTTGCTTGTAGGGCACTGTTTCATTGTACCGTATGTAATGTCGGGCTGTGTTTAATTGTACATTGTTCACTGTAGGGCACTGTTTCATTGTACTGTATTTAATGTTGGGCTGTGTTTAATTGTACATTGTTCACTGTAGGGCACTGTTTCATTGTACCGTATTTAATGTCGGGCTGTGTTTAATTTTACCTTGCTCAGTGGAGGGCACTGTTATATTGTACTGTATTTAATGTCGTGCTCTGTTTAATTTTACATTGTTCACTGTAGGGCACTGTTTCATTGTACCGTATTTAATGTCGGGCTATGCTTAATTTTACATTGTTCACTGTAGTTCACTGTTTCATTGTACTGTATTTAATGTCGGGCTGTGTTCAATTTTACATTCTTCACTGTAGGGCATTGTTTCATTGTGCTGTATTTAATGCTGGGCGATGCTTAATTTTACATTGTTCACTGTAGGTCACTGTTTCATTGTACTGTATTTAATGTCGGGCTGTGTTCAATTTTACATTCTTCACTGTAGGGCATTGTTTCGTTGTCCCGTATTTAATGTCGGGCTCTGTTTAATGTCACATTGTTCAGTGTAGGGCACTGTTTCATTGTACTGTATTTAATGTCGGGCTCTGTTTAATTTTGCCTTGTTTACTGTAGGTCGCTGTTTCATTGTACTGTATTTAATGTCGGGCTCTGTTTAATTTTACCTTGTTCAGTGTAGGGCACGGTTTCATTTTACCGTATTTAATGTCGGGCTGTGTTTAACTTTACATTGTTCACTGTAGGGCAATTTTTCATTGTGCTGTATTTAATGTCGGGCTCTGATTAATTTTACTTTGTTCACTGCAGGGCACTGTTTCATTGTACCGTATTTAATGTCGGGCTCTGTTTAATTTTACATTGTTGCTGGTAGGGCACTGTTTCATTGTACTGTATTTAATGTCGGGCTCTGTTTAATTTTGCCTTGTTTACTGTAGGTCGCTGTTTCATTGTACTGTATTTAATGTCTGGCTCTGTTTAATTTTCCCTTGCTCAGTGGAGGGCACTGTTACATTGTACTGTATTTAATGTCTTCCTCTGTTTAATTTTACATTGTTCATTGGAGGGCACTGTTTCATTGTACTGTATTTAATGTCGTGCTCTGTTTAATTTTACATTGTTCACTGTAGGGCACTGTTTCGTTGTCCCGTATTTAATGTCGGGCTCTTTTTAATGTTACATTGTTCAGTGTAGGGCACTGTTTCATTGTACCGTATTTAATGTCGGGCTATGCTTAATTTTACATTGTTCACTGTAGTTCACTGTTTCATTGTACTGTATTTAATGTCGGGCTGTGTTCAATTTTACATTCTTCACTGTAGGGCATTGTTTCATTGTACTGTATTTAATGTCGGGCTCTGTTTAATTTTACATTGTTCACTGTAGGGCACTGTTTCATTGTACCGTATTTAATGTCGGGCTATGCTTAATTTTACATTGTTCACTGTAGGGCACTGTTTCATTGTACCGTATTTAATGTCGGGCTATGCTTAATTTTACATTGTTCACTGTAGTTCACTGTTTCATTGTACTGTATTTAATGTCGGGCTGTGTTCAATTTTACATTCTTCACTGTAGGGCATTGTTTCATTGTACTGTATTTAATGTCGGGCTCTGTTTAATTTTACCTTGTTCACTGTAGGGCACTGTTTCATTGTACTGTATTTAATGTCGGGCTCTGTTTAATTTTACATTGTTCATTGGAGGGCACTGTTTCATTGTACCGTATTTAATGTCGGGCTCTGTTTAATTTTACCTTGTTCACTGTAGGGCACTGTTTCATTGTACTGTATTTAATGTCGGGCTCTGTTTAATTTTACATTGTTCACTGTAGGGCACTGTTTCATTGTACCGTATTTAATGTCGGGCTATGCTTAATTTTACATTGTTCACTGTAGTTCACTGTTTCATTGTACTGTATTTAATGTCGGGCTGTGTTCAATTTTACATTCTTCACTGTAGGGCATTGTTTCATTGTACTGTATTTAATGTCGGGCTCTGTTTAATTTTACCTTGTTCACTGTAGGGCACTGTTTCATTGTACTGTATTTAATGTCGGGCTCTGTTTAATTTTACATTGTTCATTGGAGGGCACTGTTTCATTGTACCGTATTTAATGTCGTGCTCTGTTTAATTTTACATTGTTCACTGTAGGGCACTGTTTCGTTGTCCCGTATTTAATGTCGGGCTATGTTTAATGTTACATTGTTCAGTGTAGTGCACTGCTTCATTCGACCGTATTTAATGTTGGGCTCTGTTTAATTTTACCTTGTTGCTTGTAGGGCACTGTTTCATTGTACCGTATTTAATGTCGAGCTCTGTTTAATTTTACATTGTAGCTTGTAGGGCACTGTTTCATTGTACTGTATTTAATGTCGTGCTCTGTTTAATTTTACCTTGTTCACTGTAGATCACTGTTTCATTGTACTGCATTTAATGTCGGGCTGTGTTTAATTTTACATTGTTCAGTGTAGGGCACTGATTCATTGTACCGTATTGAATGTCGGGCTCTGTTTAAATTTACATTGTTCACTGTTGGGCACTGTTTCATTGTACCGTATTTAATGTCGTGCTCTGTTTAATTTTACATTGTTCACTGTAGGGCACTGTTTCATTGTACCGTATTTAATGTCGGGCTATGTTGAATTTTACATTGTTCACTGTAGGGCACTGTTTCATTGTACTGTATTTAATGTCGGGCTGTGTTTAATTTTACCTTGCTCAGTGGAGGGCACTGTTACATTGTACTGTATTTAATGTCGTGCTCTGTTTAATTTTACATTGTTCACTCTAGGCACTGTTTCGTTGTCCCGTATTTAATGTCGGGCTCTGTTTAATGTTACATTGTTCAGTGTAGGGCACTGTTTCATTGTAACATATTTAATGTCGGGCTATGTTGAATTTTACATTGGTCACTGTAGGTCACTGTTTCATTGTCCCGTCTTTAATGTCGGGCTGTGTTTAATTTTACCTTGCTCAGTGGAGGGCACTGTTACATTGTACTGTATTTAATGTCGTGCTCTGTTCAATTTTAACTTGTTCAGTGTAGGGCACGGTTTCATTTTACCGTACTTAATGTCGGGCTGTGTTTAACTTTACATTGTTCACTGTAGGGCATTGTTTCATTGTGCTGTATTTAATGCTGGGCTCTGTTTAATTTTACCTTGTTCACTGTCGGGCACTGTTTCATTGTCCCGTATTTAATGTCGGGCTCTGTTTAATTTTACATTATTCAGTGTAGGGCACTGTTTCATTGTACCGTATTTAATGTCGGGCTCTGTTTAATTTTACATTGTTCTGTGTAGGGCACTGTTTCATTGTACTGCCTTTAATGTCGGGCTCTGTTTAATTTTACATTGTTCATTGGAGGGCACTGTTTCATTGTACCGTATTTAATGTCGTGCTCTGTTTAATTTTACATTGTTCACTGTAGGGCACTGTTTCGTTGTCCCGTATTTAATGTCGGGCTATGTTTAATGTTACATTGTTCAGTGTAGTGCACTGCTTCATTCGACCGTATTTAATGTTGGGCTCTGTTTAATTTTACCTTGTTGCTTGTAGGGCACTGTTTCATTGTACCGTATTTAATGTCGAGCTCTGTTTAATTTTACATTGTAGCTTGTAGGGCACTGTTTCATTGTACTGTATTTAATGTCGTGCTCTGTTTAATTTTACCTTGTTCACTGTAGATCACTGTTTCATTGTACTGCATTTAATGTCGGGCTGTGTTTAATTTTACATTGTTCAGTGTAGGGCACTGATTCATTGTACCGTATTGAATGTCGGGCTCTGTTTAAATTTACATTGTTCACTGTTGGGCACTGTTTCATTGTACCGTATTTAATGTCGTGCTCTGTTTAATTTTACATTGTTCACTGTAGGGCACTGTTTCATTGTACCGTATTTAATGTCGGGCTATGTTGAATTTTACATTGTTCACTGTAGGTCACTGTTTCATTGTCCCGTCTTTAATGTCGGGCTGTGTTTAATTTTACCTTGCTCAGTGGAGGGCACTGTTACATTGTACTGTATTTAATGTCGTGCTCTGTTCAATTTTAACTTGTTCAGTGTAGGGCACGGTTTCATTTTACCGTACTTAATGTCGGGCTGTGTTTAACTTTACATTGTTCACTGTAGGGCATTGTTTCATTGTGCTGTATTTAATGCTGGGCTCTGTTTAATTTTACCTTGTTCACTGTCGGGCACTGTTTCATTGTCCCGTATTTAATGTCGGGCTCTGTTTAATTTTACATTATTCAGTGTAGGGCACTGTTTCATTGTACCGTATTTAATGTCGGGCTCTGTTTAATTTTACATTGTTCTGTGTAGGGCACTGTTTCATTGTACTGCCTTTAATGTCGGGCTCTGTTTAATTTTACATTGTAGCTTGTAGGGCACTGTTTCATTGTACTGTATTTAATGTCTGGCTCTGTTTAATTTTACCTTGTTCACTGTAGGGCACTGTTTCATTGGACTGTATTTAATGTCGGGCTCTGTTTAATTTTACCTTGTTCACTGTAGGGCACTGTTTCATTGTACTGTATTTAATGTCGGGCTCTGTTTAATTTTACCTTGTTCACTGTTGGGCACTGTTTCATTGTACTGTATTTAATGTCGGGCTGTGTTTAATTTTACATTGTTCAGTGTAGGGCACTGATTCATTGTACCGTATTTAATGTCGGGCTCTGTTTAATTTTACATTGTTCACTGTAGGGCACTGTTTCATTGTACCGTATTTAATGTCGGGCTCTGTTTAATTTTACATTGTTGCTGGTAGGGCACTGATTCATTGTACCGTATTTAATGTCGAGCTCTGTTTAATTTTACATTGTAGCTTGTAGGGCACTGTTTCATTGTACTGTATTTAATGTCTGGCTCTGTTTAATTTTACCTTGTTCACTGTAGGGCACTGTTTCATTGGACTGTATTTAAAGTCGGGCTCTGTTTAATTTTACCTTGTTCACTGTAGGGCACTGTTTCATTGTACTGTATTTAATGTCGGGCTCTGTTTAATTTTACCTTGTTCACTGTAAGGCACTGTTTCATTGTACTGTATTTAATGTCGGGCTGTGTTTAATTTTACATTGTTCAGTGTAGGGCACTGATTCATTGTACCGTATTTAATGTCGGGCTCTGTTTAATTTTACCTTGTTCACTGTAGGGCACTGTTTCATTGTACCGTATTTAATGTCCGGCTCTGTTTAATTTTACATTGTTGCTGGTAGGGCACTGATTCATTGTACCGTATTTAATGTCGGGCTGTGTTTAATTTTACATTGTTCACTGTAGGGCACTGTTTCATTGTACCGTATTTAATGTCGGGCTCTGTTTAATTTTACCTTGTTCAGTGTAGGGCACTGTTTCATTGTACCGTATTTAATGTCGGGCTCTGTTTAATTTTACCTTGTTCAGTGTAGGGCACTGTTTCATTGTACCGTATTTACTGTCGGGCTGTGTTTAATTGTACATTGTTCACTGTAGGGCACAGTTTCATTGTACCGTATTTAATGTCGGGCTGTGTTTAATTGTACATTGTTCACTGTAGGGCACTGTTTCATTGTACTTTATTTAATGTCGGGCTCTGTTTAATTTTACCTTGTTCAGTGTAGGGCACTGTTTCATTGTACCGTATTTAATGTCGGGCTGTGTTTAATTTTACATTGTTCAGTGTAGGGCACTGTTTCATTGTACCGTATTTAATGTCGGGCTGTGTTTAATTTTACCTTGCTCAGTGGAGGGCACTGTTACATTGTACTGTATTTAATGTCGTGCTCTGTTTAATTTTACATTGTTCACTGTAGGGCACTGTTTCATTGTACCGTATTTAATGTCGGGCTATGTTTAATTTTACATTGTTCAGTGTAGGGCACTGTTTCATTGTACCGTATTTAATGTCGGGCTGTGTTTTATTTTACATTGTTCAGTGTAGGGCACTGATTCATTGCACCGTATTTAATGTCGTGCTCTGTTTAATTTTACCTTGTCCAGTGCAGGGCACTGTTTCATTTTACCGTATTTAATGTCGGGCTGTGTTTAATTGTACATTGTTCACTATAGGGCACTGTTTCATTGTACCGTATTTAATGTTGGGCTGTGTTTAATTGCACATTGTTCACTGTAGGGCACTGTTTCATTGTACCGTATTTAATGTCGTGCTCTGTTTAATTTTACATTGTTCACTGTAGGGCACTGTTTCATTGTACCGTATTTAATGTCGGGCTCTGTTTAATGTCACATTGTTCAGTGTAGGGCACTGTTTCATTGTACTGTATTTAATGTCGGACTCTGTTTAATTTTGCCTTGTTTACTGTAGGTCGCTGTTTCATTGTACTGTATTTAATGTCGGGCTCTGTTTAATTTTCCCTTGCTCAGTGGAGGGCACTGTTACATTGTACTGTATTTAATGTCGTGCTCTGTTTAATTTTACATTGTTCATTAGAGGGCACTGTTTCATTGTACCGTATTTAATGTCGTGCTCTGTTTAATTTTACATTGTTCACTGTAGGGCACTGTTTCGTTGTCCCGTATTTAATGTCGGGCTCTGTTTAATGTTACATTGTTCAGTGTAGTGCACTGTTTCATTCGACCGTATTTAATGTTGGGCTCTGTTTAATTTTACCTTGTTGATTGTAGGGCACTGTTTCATTGTACCGTATTTAATGTCGAGCTCTGTTTAATTTTACATTGTAGCTTGTAGGGCACTGTTTCATTGTACTGTATTTAATGTCGTGCTCTGTTTAATTTTACCTTGTTCACTGTAGGTCACTGTTTCATTGTACTGTATTTAATGTCGGGCTCTGTTTAATTTTACCTTGTTCACTGTAGGGCACTGTTTCATTGTACTGTATTTAATGTCGGGCTGTGTTTAATTTTACATTGTTCAGTGTAGGGCACTGATTCATGGTACCGTATTTAATGTCGGGCTCTGTTTAATTTTACATTGTTCAGTGTAGGGCACTGTTTCATTGTACCGTATTTAATGTCGGGCTGTGTTTTATTTTACATTGTTCAGTGTAGGGCACTGATTCATTGCACCGTATTTAATGTCGTGCTCTGTTTAATTTTACCTTGTCCAGTGCAGGGCACTGTTTCATTTTACCGTATTTAATGTCGGGCTGTGTTTAATTGTACATTGTTCACTATAGGGCACTGTTTCATTGTACCGTATTTAATGTTGGGCTGTGTTTAATTGCACATTGTTCACTGTAGGGCACTGTTTCATTGTACCGTATTTAATGTCGTGCTCTGTTTAATTTTACATTGTTCACTGTAGGGCACTGTTTCATTGTACCGTATTTAATGTCGGGCTCTGTTTAATGTCACATTGTTCAGTGTAGGGCACTGTTTCATTGTACTGTATTTAATGTCGGACTCTGTTTAATTTTGCCTTGTTTACTGTAGGTCGCTGTTTCATTGTACTGTATTTAATGTCGGGCTCTGTTTAATTTTCCCTTGCTCAGTGGAGGGCACTGTTACATTGTACTGTATTTAATGTCGTGCTCTGTTTAATTTTACATTGTTCATTAGAGGGCACTGTTTCATTGTACCGTATTTAATGTCGTGCTCTGTTTAATTTTACATTGTTCACTGTAGGGCACTGTTTCGTTGTCCCGTATTTAATGTCGGGCTCTGTTTAATGTTACATTGTTCAGTGTAGTGCACTGTTTCATTCGACCGTATTTAATGTTGGGCTCTGTTTAATTTTACCTTGTTGATTGTAGGGCACTGTTTCATTGTACCGTATTTAATGTCGAGCTCTGTTTAATTTTACATTGTAGCTTGTAGGGCACTGTTTCATTGTACTGTATTTAATGTCGTGCTCTGTTTAATTTTACATTGTAGCTTGTAGGGCACTGTTTCATTGTACTGTATTTAATGTCGTGCTCTGTTTAATTTTACCTTGTTCACTGTAGGTCACTGTTTCATTGTACTGCATTTAATGTCGGGCTGTGTTTAATTTTACATTGTTCACTGTTGGGCACTGTTTCATTGCACTGTATTTAATGTCGGGCTCTGTTTAATTTTACCTCGTTGCTTGTAGGGCACTGTTTCATTGTACTGTATTTAATGTCGGGCTCTGTTTAATTTTACCTTGTTCACTGTAGGGCACTGTTTCATTGCACTGTATTTAATGTCGGGCTCTGTTTAATTTTACCTTGTTCACTGTAGGGCACTGTTTCATTGTACTGTATTTAATGTCGGGCTGTGTTTAATTTTACATTGTTCAGTGTAGGGCACTGATTCATGGTACCGTATTTAATGTCGGGCTCTGTTTAATTTTACATTGTTCACTGTAGGGCACTGTTTCATTGTACCGTATTTAATGTCGTGCTCTGTTTAATTTTACATTGTTCACTGTCGGTCACTGTTTAATTGTACTGTATTTAATGTCGGGCTGTGTTTAATTTTACCTTGCTCAGTGGAGTGCACTGTTACATTGTACTGTATTTAATGTCGTGCTCTGTTTAATTTTACATTGTTCACTCTAGGCACTGTTTCGTTGTCCCGTATTTAATGTCGGGCTCTGTTTAATGTTACATTGTTCAGTGTAGGGCACTGTTTCATTGTAACGTATTTAATGTCGGGCTATGTTGAATTTTACCTTGTTCAGTGTAGGGCACTGTTTCATTGTACCGTATTTACTGTCGGGCTGTGTTTAATTGTACATTGTTCACTGTAGGGCACAGTTTCATTGTACCGTATTTAATGTCGGGCTGTGTTTAATTGTACATTGTTCACTGTAGGGCACTGTTTCATTGTACTTTATTTAATGTCGGGCTCTGTTTAATTTTACCTTGTTCAGTGTAGGGCACTGTTTCATTGTACCGTATTTAATGTCGGGCTGTGTTTAATTTTACATTGTTCAGTGTAGGGCACTGTTTCATTGTACCGTATTTAATGTCGGGCTGTGTTTAATTTTACCTTGCTCAGTGGAGGGCACTGTTACATTGTACTGTATTTAATGTCGTGCTCTGTTTAATTTTACATTGTTCAGTGTAGGGCACTGTTTCATTGTACCGTATTTAATGTCGGGCTGTGTTTTATTTTACATTGCTCAGTGTAGGGCACTGATTCATTGCACCGTATTTAATGTCGTGCTCTGTTTAATTTTACCTTGTCCAGTGCAGGGCACTGTTTCATTTTACCGTATTTAATGTCGGGCTGTGTTTAATTGTACATTGTTCACTATAGGGCACTGTTTCATTGTACCGTATTTAATGTCGGGCTGTGTTTAATTTTACCTTGCTCAGTGGAGGGCACTGTTACATTGTACTGTATTTAATGTCGTGCTCTGTTTAATTTTACATTGTTCACTGTAGGGCACTGTTTCATTGTACCGTATTTAATGTCGGGCTATGTTTAATTTTACATTGTTCAGTGTAGGGCACTGTTTCATTGTACCGTATTTAATGTCGGGCTGTGTTTTATTTTACATTGTTCAGTGTAGGGCACTGATTCATTGCACCGTATTTAATGTCGTGCTCTGTTTAATTTTACCTTGTCCAGTGCAGGGCACTGTTTCATTTTACCGTATTTAATGTCGGGCTGTGTTTAATTGTACATTGTTCACTATAGGGCACTGTTTCATTGTACCGTATTTAATGTTGGGCTGTGTTTAATTGCACATTGTTCACTGTAGGGCACTGTTTCATTGTACCGTATTTAATGTCGTGCTCTGTTTAATTTTACATTGTTCACTGTAGGGCACTATTTCATTGTACCGTATTTAATGTCGGGCTCTGTTTAATGTCACATTGTTCAGTGTAGGGCACTGTTTCATTGTACTGTATTTAATGTCGGACTCTGTTTAATTTTGCCTTGTTTACTGTAGGTCGCTGTTTCATTGTACTGTATTTAATGTCGGGCTCTGTTTAATTTTCCCTTGCTCAGTGGAGGGCACTGTTACATTGTACTGTATTTAATGTCGTGCTCTGTTTAATTTTACATTGTTCACTGTAGGGCACTGTTTCGTTGTCCCGTATTTAATGTCGGGCTCTGTTTAATGTTACATTGTTCAGTGTAGTGCACTGTTTCATTCGACCGTATTTAATGTTGGGCTCCGTTTAATTTTACCTTGTTGATTGTAGGGCACTGTTTCATTGTACCGTATTTAATGTCGAGCTCTGTTTAATTTTACATTGTAGCTTGTAGGGCACTGTTTCATTGTACTGTATTTAATGTCGTGCTCTGTTTAATTTTACCTTGTTCACTGTAGGTCACTGTTTCATTGTACTGCATTTAATGTCGGGCTGTGTTTAATTTTACATTGTTCACTGTTGGGCACTGTTTCATTGCACTGTATTTAATGTCGGGCTCTGTTTAATTTTACCTCGTTGCTTGTAGGGCACTGTTTCATTGTACTGTATTTAATGTCGGGCTCTGTTTAATTTTACCTTGTTCACTGTAGGGCACTGTTTCATTGCACTGTATTTAATGTCGGGCTCTGTTTAATTTTACCTTGTTCACTGTAGGGCACTGTTTCATTGTACTGTATTTAATGTCGGGCTGTGTTTAATTTTACATTGTCCAGTGTAGGGCACTGATTCATGGTACCGTATTTAATGTCGGGCTCTGTTTAATTTTACATTGTTCACTGTAGGGCACTGTTTCATTGTACCGTATTTAATGTCGTGCTCTGTTTAATTTTACATTGTTCACTGTAGGTCACTGTTTAATTGTACTGTATTTAATGTCGGGCTGTGTTTAATTTTACCTTGCTCAGTGGAGGGCACTGTTACATTGTACTGTATTTAATGTCGTGCTCTGTTTAATTTTACATTGTTCACTCTAGGCACTGTTTCGTTGTCCCGTATTTAATGTCGGGCTCTGTTTAATGTTACATTGTTCAGTGTAGGGCACTGTTTCATTGTAACGTATTTAATGTCGGGCTATGTTGAATTTTACATTGTTCAGTGTAGGGCACTGTTTCATTGTACCGTATTTACTGTCGGATTGTGTTTAATTTTACATTGTTCAGTGTAGGGCACTGTTTCATTGTACCGTATTTAGTCGGGCTGTGTTTAATTTTACCTTGCTCAGTGGAGGGCACTGTTACATTGTACTGTATTTAATGTCGGGCTCTGTTTAATTTTACCTTGTTGCTTGTAGGGCACTGTTTCATTGTACCGTATTTAATGTCGGGCTCTGTTTAATTTTACCTTGTTCACTGTAGGTCACTGTTTCATTGCACCGTATTTAATGTCGGGCTGTGTTTAATTTTACATTGTTCAGTGTAGTACACTGTTTCATTCTACCGTATTTAATGTCGGGCTCTGTTTAATTTTACCTTGTTCACTGTAGGGCACTGTTTCATTGTACCGTATTTAATGTCGGGCTCTGTTTAATTTTACATTGTTGCTGGTAGGGCACTGATTCATTGTACCGTATTTAATGTCGGGCTGTGTTTAATTTTACCTTGTTCAGTGTAGGGCAATGTTTCATTGTACTGTATTTACTGTCGGGCTGTGTTTAATTGTACATTGTTCACTGTAGGGCACTGTTTCCTTGTACCGTATTTAATGTCGGGCTGTGTTTAATTGTACATTGTTCACTGTAGGGCACTGTTTCATTGTACTGTATTTAATGTCGGGCTCTGTTTAATTTTACCTTGTTCAGTGTAGGGCACTGTTTCATTGTACCGTATTTAATGTCGGGCTGTGTTTAATTTTACATTGTTCAGTGTAGGGCACTGTTTCATTGTACCGTATTTAATGTCGGGCTGTGTTTAATTTTACCTTGCTCAGTGGAGGGCACTGTTACATTGTACTGTATTTAATGTCGTGCTCTGTTTAATTTTACATTGTTCACTGTAGGGCACTGTTTCATTGTACCGTGTTTAATGTCGGGCTATGTTTAATTTTACATTGTTCAGTGTAGGGCACTGTTTCATTGTACCGTATTTAATGTCGGGCTGTGTTTTATTTTACATTGTTCAGTGTAGGGCACTGATTCATTGCACCGTATTTAATGTCGGGCTCTGTTTAATTTTACAATGTTCAGTGTAGGGCACTGTTTCATTATACCGTATTTAATGTCGGGCTGTGTTTAATTTTACCTTGATCAGTGGAGGGCACTGTTTCATTGTACTGTATTTAATGTCGGGCTCTGTTTAATTTTACATTGTTCACTGTAGGGCACTGTTTCATTGTACCGTATTTAATGTCGGGCTATGTTTAATTTTACATTGTTCACTGTAGGTCACTGTTTCATTGTGCTGTATTTAATGTCGGGCTCTGTTTAATTTTACCTTGTTCAGTGTAGGGCACTGTTTCATTGTAGCGTATTTAATGTCGGCCTGTGTTTAATTTTACGTTATTCAGTGTAGGGCACTGTTTCATTGTACTGTCTTTAATGTCGGGCTCTGTTAAATTTTGCCTTGTTTACTGTAGGTCACTGTTTCATTGTGCTGTATTTAATGCATGGCTGTGTTTAATTTTACATTGTTCAGTGTAGGGCACTGATTCATTGTACCGTATTTAATGTCGGGCTGTGTTTAAGTTTACATTGTTCACTGTAGGGCACTGATTCATTGTACTGTATTTAATGTCGGGCTCTGTTTAATTTTACATTGGAGCTTGTAGGGCACTGTTTCATTGTACTGTATTCAATGTCGGGCTCTGTTTAATTTTACCTTGTTCACTGTAGGTCACTGTTTCATTGTACTGCATTTAATGTCGGGCTGTGTTTAATTTTACATTGTTCACTGTAGGGCACTGTTTCATTGCACTGTATTTAATGTCGGGCTCTGTTTAATTTTACATTGTTCAGTGTAGGGCACTGATTCATTGTACTGTATTTAATGTCGGGCTGTGTTTAATTTTACATTGTTCAGTGTAGGGCTCTGTTTCATTGTACCGTATTTAATGTCGGGCTGTGTTTTATTTTACATTCTTCACTGTAGGGCATTCTTTCATTATGCTGTATTTAATGTTGGGCTTTCTTTAATTTTACCTTGTTCACTGTCGGGCACTGTTTCGTTGTCCCGTATTTAATGTCGGGCTCTGTTTAATGTTACATTGTTCAGTGTAGGGCACTGTTTCATTGTACTGTATTTTATGTCGGGCTCTGTTTAATTTTACCTTGTTCAGTGTAGGGCACTGTTTCATTGTACCATTTTTAATGTCGGGCTCTGTTTAATTTTGCCTTGTTTACTGTAGGTCACTGTTTCATTGTACTGTATTTAATGCCGGGCTGTGTTTAATTTTACATTGTTCAGTGTAGGGCACTGATTCATTGCACCGTATTTAATGTCGGGCTGTGTTTAAGTTTACATTGTTCAGTGTAGGGCACTGTTTCATTGTACCGTATTTAATGTCGGGCTGTGATTAATTTTACATTCTTCACTGTAGGGCATTGTTTCATTGTGGTGTATTTAATGTTGGGCTCTGTTTAATTTTACCTTGTTCACTGTCGGGCACTGTTTCGTTGTCCCGTATTTAATGTCGGGCTCTGTTTAATGTTACATTGTTCAGTGTAGGGCACTGTTTCATTGTACTGTATTTAATGTCGGGCTCTGTTTAATTTTGCGTTGTTTACTGTAGGTCACTGTTTCATTGTGCTGTATTTAATGCATGGCTGTGTTTAATTTTGCATTGTTCAGTGTAGGGCACTGATTCATTGTACCGTATTTAATGTCGGGCTGTGTTTAAGTTTACATTGTTCAGTGTAGGGCACTGATTCATTGTACTGTATTTAAGGTCGGGCTCTGTTTCATTTTACCTTGTTCACTGTAGGTCACTGTTTCATTGCACCGTATTTAATGTCGGGCTGTGTTTAATTTTACATTGTTCAGTGTAGTGCACTGTTTCATTGTCCCGCATGTAATGTCGGGCTCTGTTTAATTTTACCTTGTTCACTGTAGGTCACTGTTTCATTGCACCGTATTCAATGTCGGGCTGTGTTTAATTTTACATTGTTCAGTGTAGGGCACTGTTTCATTGTACCGTATTTAATGTCGGGCTCTGTTTAATTTTACCTTGTTCAGTGTAGGGCACTGTTTCATTGTACCGTATTTACTGTCGGGCTGTGTTTAATTTTAACTTGTTGCTTGTAGGGCACTGTTTCATTGTACCGCATTTAATATCGAGCTCTGTTTAATTTTACATTGTAGCTTGTAGGGCACTGTTTCATTTTACCGTATTTAATGTCGGGCTGTGTTTAATTTTACATTGTTCAGTGTCGGGCACTGTTTCATTCTACCGTATTTAATGTCGGGCTCTGTTTAATGTTACCTTGTTGCTTGTAGGGCACTGTTTCATTGTACCGCATTTAATATCGAGCTCTGTTTAATTTTACATTGTAGCTTGTAGGGCACTGTTTCATTTTACCGTATTTAATGTCGGGCTGTGTTTAATTTTACATTGTTCAGTGTCGGGCACTGTTTCATTCTACCGTATTTAATGTCGGGCTCTGTTTAATGTTACCTTGTTGCTTGTAGGGCACTGTTTCATTGTACCGCATTTAATATCGAGCTCTGTTTAATTTTACATTGTAGCTTGTAGGGCACTGTTTCATTGTACTGTATTCAATGTCGGGCGGTGTTTAATTTTACATTGTTCAGTGTAGGGCACTGATTCATTGTACCGTATTGAATGTCGGGCTCTGTTTAAATTTACATTGTTCACTGTTGGGCACTGTTTCATTGTACCGTATTTAATGTCGTGCTCTGTTTAATTTTACATTGTTCACTGTAGGGCACTGTTTCATTGTACCGTATTTAATGTCGGGCTATGTTGAATTTTACATTGTTCACTGTAGGTCACTGTTTCATTGTCCCGTCTTTAATGTCGGGCTGTGTTTAATTTTACCTTGCTCAGTGGAGGGCACTGTTACATTGTACTGTATTTAATGTCGTGCTCTGTTCAATTTTAACTTGTTCAGTGTAGGGCACGGTTTCATTTTACCGTACTTAATGTCGGGCTGTGTTTAACTTTACATTGTTCACTGTAGGGCATTGTTTCATTGTGCTGTATTTAATGCTGGGCTCTGTTTAATTTTACCTTGTTCACTGTCGGGCACTGTTTCATTGTCCCGTATTTAATGTCGGGCTCTGTTTAATTTTACATTATTCAGTGTAGGGCACTGTTTCATTGTACCGTATTTAATGTCGGGCTCTGTTTAATTTTACATTGTTCTGTGTAGGGCACTGTTTCATTGTACTGCCTTTAATGTCGGGCTCTGTTTAATTTTACATTGTAGCTTGTAGGGCACTGTTTCATTGTACTGTATTTAATGTCTGGCTCTGTTTAATTTTACCTTGTTCACTGTAGGGCACTGTTTCATTGGACTGTATTTAATGTCGGGCTCTGTTTAATTTTACCTTGTTCACTGTAGGGCACTGTTTCATTGTACTGTATTTAATGTCGGGCTCTGTTTAATTTTACCTTGTTCACTGTTGGGCACTGTTTCATTGTACTGTATTTAATGTCGGGCTGTGTTTAATTTTACATTGTTCAGTGTAGGGCACTGATTCATTGTACCGTATTTAATGTCGGGCTCTGTTTAATTTTACATTGTTCACTGTAGGGCACTGTTTCATTGTACCGTATTTAATGTCGGGCTCTGTTTAATTTTACATTGTTGCTGGTAGGGCACTGATTCATTGTACCGTATTTAATGTCGAGCTCTGTTTAATTTTACATTGTAGCTTGTAGGGCACTGTTTCATTGTACTGTATTTAATGTCTGGCTCTGTTTAATTTTACCTTGTTCACTGTAGGGCACTGTTTCATTGGACTGTATTTAAAGTCGGGCTCTGTTTAATTTTACCTTGTTCACTGTAGGGCACTGTTTCATTGTACTGTATTTAATGTCGGGCTCTGTTTAATTTTACCTTGTTCACTGTAAGGCACTGTTTCATTGTACTGTATTTAATGTCGGGCTGTGTTTAATTTTACATTGTTCAGTGTAGGGCACTGATTCATTGTACCGTATTTAATGTCGGGCTCTGTTTAATTTTACCTTGTTCACTGTAGGGCACTGTTTCATTGTACCGTATTTAATGTCCGGCTCTGTTTAATTTTACATTGTTGCTGGTAGGGCACTGATTCATTGTACCGTATTTAATGTCGGGCTGTGTTTAATTTTACATTGTTCACTGTAGGGCACTGTTTCATTGTACCGTATTTAATGTCGGGCTCTGTTTAATTTTACCTTGTTCAGTGTAGGGCACTGTTTCATTGTACCGTATTTAATGTCGGGCTCTGTTTAATTTTACCTTGTTCAGTGTAGGGCACTGTTTCATTGTACCGTATTTACTGTCGGGCTGTGTTTAATTGTACATTGTTCACTGTAGGGCACAGTTTCATTGTACCGTATTTAATGTCGGGCTGTGTTTAATTGTACATTGTTCACTGTAGGGCACTGTTTCATTGTACTTTATTTAATGTCGGGCTCTGTTTAATTTTACCTTGTTCAGTGTAGGGCACTGTTTCATTGTACCGTATTTAATGTCGGGCTGTGTTTAATTTTACATTGTTCAGTGTAGGGCACTGTTTCATTGTACCGTATTTAATGTCGGGCTGTGTTTAATTTTACCTTGCTCAGTGGAGGGCACTGTTACATTGTACTGTATTTAATGTCGTGCTCTGTTTAATTTTACATTGTTCACTGTAGGGCACTGTTTCATTGTACCGTATTTAATGTCGGGCTATGTTTAATTTTACATTGTTCAGTGTAGGGCACTGTTTCATTGTACCGTATTTAATGTCGGGCTGTGTTTTATTTTACATTGTTCAGTGTAGGGCACTGATTCATTGCACCGTATTTAATGTCGTGCTCTGTTTAATTTTACCTTGTCCAGTGCAGGGCACTGTTTCATTTTACCGTATTTAATGTCGGGCTGTGTTTAATTGTACATTGTTCACTATAGGGCACTGTTTCATTGTACCGTATTTAATGTTGGGCTGTGTTTAATTGCACATTGTTCACTGTAGGGCACTGTTTCATTGTACCGTATTTAATGTCGTGCTCTGTTTAATTTTACATTGTTCACTGTAGGGCACTGTTTCATTGTACCGTATTTAATGTCGGGCTCTGTTTAATGTCACATTGTTCAGTGTAGGGCACTGTTTCATTGTACTGTATTTAATGTCGGACTCTGTTTAATTTTGCCTTGTTTACTGTAGGTCGCTGTTTCATTGTACTGTATTTAATGTCGGGCTCTGTTTAATTTTCCCTTGCTCAGTGGAGGGCACTGTTACATTGTACTGTATTTAATGTCGTGCTCTGTTTAATTTTACATTGTTCATTAGAGGGCACTGTTTCATTGTACCGTATTTAATGTCGTGCTCTGTTTAATTTTACATTGTTCACTGTAGGGCACTGTTTCGTTGTCCCGTATTTAATGTCGGGCTCTGTTTAATGTTACATTGTTCAGTGTAGTGCACTGTTTCATTCGACCGTATTTAATGTTGGGCTCTGTTTAATTTTACCTTGTTGATTGTAGGGCACTGTTTCATTGTACCGTATTTAATGTCGAGCTCTGTTTAATTTTACATTGTAGCTTGTAGGGCACTGTTTCATTGTACTGTATTTAATGTCGTGCTCTGTTTAATTTTACCTTGTTCACTGTAGGTCACTGTTTCATTGTACTGTATTTAATGTCGGGCTCTGTTTAATTTTACCTTGTTCACTGTAGGGCACTGTTTCATTGTACTGTATTTAATGTCGGGCTGTGTTTAATTTTACATTGTTCAGTGTAGGGCACTGATTCATGGTACCGTATTTAATGTCGGGCTCTGTTTAATTTTACATTGTTCAGTGTAGGGCACTGTTTCATTGTACCGTATTTAATGTCGGGCTGTGTTTTATTTTACATTGTTCAGTGTAGGGCACTGATTCATTGCACCGTATTTAATGTCGTGCTCTGTTTAATTTTACCTTGTCCAGTGCAGGGCACTGTTTCATTTTACCGTATTTAATGTCGGGCTGTGTTTAATTGTACATTGTTCACTATAGGGCACTGTTTCATTGTACCGTATTTAATGTTGGGCTGTGTTTAATTGCACATTGTTCACTGTAGGGCACTGTTTCATTGTACCGTATTTAATGTCGTGCTCTGTTTAATTTTACATTGTTCACTGTAGGGCACTGTTTCATTGTACCGTATTTAATGTCGGGCTCTGTTTAATGTCACATTGTTCAGTGTAGGGCACTGTTTCATTGTACTGTATTTAATGTCGGACTCTGTTTAATTTTGCCTTGTTTACTGTAGGTCGCTGTTTCATTGTACTGTATTTAATGTCGGGCTCTGTTTAATTTTCCCTTGCTCAGTGGAGGGCACTGTTACATTGTACTGTATTTAATGTCGTGCTCTGTTTAATTTTACATTGTTCATTAGAGGGCACTGTTTCATTGTACCGTATTTAATGTCGTGCTCTGTTTAATTTTACATTGTTCACTGTAGGGCACTGTTTCGTTGTCCCGTATTTAATGTCGGGCTCTGTTTAATGTTACATTGTTCAGTGTAGTGCACTGTTTCATTCGACCGTATTTAATGTTGGGCTCTGTTTAATTTTACCTTGTTGATTGTAGGGCACTGTTTCATTGTACCGTATTTAATGTCGAGCTCTGTTTAATTTTACATTGTAGCTTGTAGGGCACTGTTTCATTGTACTGTATTTAATGTCGTGCTCTGTTTAATTTTACATTGTAGCTTGTAGGGCACTGTTTCATTGTACTGTATTTAATGTCGTGCTCTGTTTAATTTTACCTTGTTCACTGTAGGTCACTGTTTCATTGTACTGCATTTAATGTCGGGCTGTGTTTAATTTTACATTGTTCACTGTTGGGCACTGTTTCATTGCACTGTATTTAATGTCGGGCTCTGTTTAATTTTACCTCGTTGCTTGTAGGGCACTGTTTCATTGTACTGTATTTAATGTCGGGCTCTGTTTAATTTTACCTTGTTCACTGTAGGGCACTGTTTCATTGCACTGTATTTAATGTCGGGCTCTGTTTAATTTTACCTTGTTCACTGTAGGGCACTGTTTCATTGTACTGTATTTAATGTCGGGCTGTGTTTAATTTTACATTGTTCAGTGTAGGGCACTGATTCATGGTACCGTATTTAATGTCGGGCTCTGTTTAATTTTACATTGTTCACTGTAGGGCACTGTTTCATTGTACCGTATTTAATGTCGTGCTCTGTTTAATTTTACATTGTTCACTGTCGGTCACTGTTTAATTGTACTGTATTTAATGTCGGGCTGTGTTTAATTTTACCTTGCTCAGTGGAGGGCACTGTTACATTGTACTGTATTTAATGTCGTGCTCTGTTTAATTTTACATTGTTCACTCTAGGCACTGTTTCGTTGTCCCGTATTTAATGTCGGGCTCTGTTTAATGTTACATTGTTCAGTGTAGGGCACTGTTTCATTGTAACGTATTTAATGTCGGGCTATGTTGAATTTTACCTTGTTCAGTGTAGGGCACTGTTTCATTGTACCGTATTTACTGTCGGGCTGTGTTTAATTGTACATTGTTCACTGTAGGGCACAGTTTCATTGTACCGTATTTAATGTCGGGCTGTGTTTAATTGTACATTGTTCACTGTAGGGCACTGTTTCATTGTACTTTATTTAATGTCGGGCTCTGTTTAATTTTACCTTGTTCAGTGTAGGGCACTGTTTCATTGTACCGTATTTAATGTCGGGCTGTGTTTAATTTTACATTGTTCAGTGTAGGGCACTGTTTCATTGTACCGTATTTAATGTCGGGCTGTGTTTAATTTTACCTTGCTCAGTGGAGGGCACTGTTACATTGTACTGTATTTAATGTCGTGCTCTGTTTAATTTTACATTGTTCAGTGTAGGGCACTGTTTCATTGTACCGTATTTAATGTCGGGCTGTGTTTTATTTTACATTGCTCAGTGTAGGGCACTGATTCATTGCACCGTATTTAATGTCGTGCTCTGTTTAATTTTACCTTGTCCAGTGCAGGGCACTGTTTCATTTTACCGTATTTAATGTCGGGCTGTGTTTAATTGTACATTGTTCACTATAGGGCACTGTTTCATTGTACCGTATTTAATGTCGGGCTGTGTTTAATTTTACCTTGCTCAGTGGAGGGCACTGTTACATTGTACTGTATTTAATGTCGTGCTCTGTTTAATTTTACATTGTTCACTGTAGGGCACTGTTTCATTGTACCGTATTTAATGTCGGGCTATGTTTAATTTTACATTGTTCAGTGTAGGGCACTGTTTCATTGTACCGTATTTAATGTCGGGCTGTGTTTTATTTTACATTGTTCAGTGTAGGGCACTGATTCATTGCACCGTATTTAATGTCGTGCTCTGTTTAATTTTACCTTGTCCAGTGCAGGGCACTGTTTCATTTTACCGTATTTAATGTCGGGCTGTGTTTAATTGTACATTGTTCACTATAGGGCACTGTTTCATTGTACCGTATTTAATGTTGGGCTGTGTTTAATTGCACATTGTTCACTGTAGGGCACTGTTTCATTGTACCGTATTTAATGTCGTGCTCTGTTTAATTTTACATTGTTCACTGTAGGGCACTATTTCATTGTACCGTATTTAATGTCGGGCTCTGTTTAATGTCACATTGTTCAGTGTAGGGCACTGTTTCATTGTACTGTATTTAATGTCGGACTCTGTTTAATTTTGCCTTGTTTACTGTAGGTCGCTGTTTCATTGTACTGTATTTAATGTCGGGCTCTGTTTAATTTTCCCTTGCTCAGTGGAGGGCACTGTTACATTGTACTGTATTTAATGTCGTGCTCTGTTTAATTTTACATTGTTCTTTAGAGGGCACTGTTTCATTGTACCGTATTTAATGTCGTGCTCTGTTTAATTTTACATTGTTCACTGTAGGGCACTGTTTCGTTGTCCCGTATTTAATGTCGGGCTCTGTTTAATGTTACATTGTTCAGTGTAGTGCACTGTTTCATTCGACCGTATTTAATGTTGGGCTCCGTTTAATTTTACCTTGTTGATTGTAGGGCACTGTTTCATTGTACCGTATTTAATGTCGAGCTCTGTTTAATTTTACATTGTAGCTTGTAGGGCACTGTTTCATTGTACTGTATTTAATGTCGTGCTCTGTTTAATTTTACCTTGTTCACTGTAGGTCACTGTTTCATTGTACTGCATTTAATGTCGG
Source organism: Scyliorhinus torazame (assembly GCF_047496885.1). Classification (NCBI taxonomy): domain Eukaryota; kingdom Metazoa; phylum Chordata; class Chondrichthyes; order Carcharhiniformes; family Scyliorhinidae; genus Scyliorhinus; species Scyliorhinus torazame. Next base: position 857,482 of record NW_027307779.1, read on the forward strand.
GCTGTGTTTAATTTTACATTGTTCACTGTTGGGCACTGTTTCATTGCACTGTATTTAATGTCGGGCTCTGTTTAATTTTACCTCGTTGCTTGTAGGGCACTGTTTCATTGTACTGTATTTAATGTCGGGCTCTGTTTAATTTTACCTTGTTCACTGTAGGGCACTGTTTCATTGCACTGTATTTAATGTCGGGCTCTGTTTAATTTTACCTTGTTCACTGTAGGGCACTGTTTCATTGTACTGTATTTAATGTCGGGCTGTGTTTAATTTTACATTGTCCAGTGTAGGGCACTGATTCATGGTACCGTATTTAATGTCGGGCTCTGTTTAATTTTACATTGTTCACTGTAGGGCACTGTTTCATTGTACCGTATTTAATGTCGTGCTCTGTTTAATTTTACATTGTTCACTGTAGGTCACTGTTTAATTGTACTGTATTTAATGTCGGGCTGTGTTTAATTTTACCTTGCTCAGTGGAGGGCACTGTTACATTGTACTGTATTTAATGTCGTGCTCTGTTTAATTTTACATTGTTCACTCTAGGCACTGTTTCGTTGTCCCGTATTTAATGTCGGGCTCTGTTTAATGTTACATTGTTCAGTGTAGGGCACTGTTTCATTGTAACGTATTTAATGTCGGGCTATGTTGAATTTTACATTGTTCAGTGTAGGGCACTGTTTCATTGTACCGTATTTACTGTCGGATTGTGTTTAATTTTACATTGTTCAGTGTAGGGCACTGTTTCATTGTACCGTATTTAGTCGGGCTGTGTTTAATTTTACCTTGCTCAGTGGAGGGCACTGTTACATTGTACTGTATTTAATGTCGGGCTCTGTTTAATTTTACCTTGTTGCTTGTAGGGCACTGTTTCATTGTACCGTATTTAATGTCGGGCTCTGTTTAATTTTACCTTGTTCACTGTAGGTCACTGTTTCATTGCACCGTATTTAATGTCGGGCTGTGTTTAATTTTACATTGTTCAGTGTAGTACACTGTTTCATTCTACCGTATTTAATGTCGGGCTCTGTTTAATTTTACCTTGTTCACTGTAGGGCACTGTTTCATTGTACCGTATTTAATGTCGGGCTCTGTTTAATTTTACATTGTTGCTGGTAGGGCACTGATTCATTGTACCGTATTTAATGTCGGGCTGTGTTTAATTTTACCTTGTTCAGTGTAGGGCAATGTTTCATTGTACTGTATTTACTGTCGGGCTGTGTTTAATTGTACATTGTTCACTGTAGGGCACAGTTTCCTTGTACCGTATTTAATGTCGGGCTGTGTTTAATTGTACATTGTTCACTGTAGGGCACTGTTTCATTGTACTGTATTTAATGTCGGGCTCTGTTTAATTTTACCTTGTTCAGTGTAGGGCACTGTTTCATTGTACCGTATTTAATGTCGGGCTGTGTTTAATTTTACATTGTTCAGTGTAGGGCACTGTTTCATTGTACCGTATTTAATGTCGGGCTGTGTTTAATTTTACCTTGCTCAGTGGAGGGCACTGTTACATTGTACTGTATTTAATGTCGTGCTCTGTTTAATTTTACATTGTTCACTGTAGGGCACTGTTTCATTGTACCGTGTTTAATGTCGGGCTATGTTTAATTTTACATTGTTCAGTGTAGGGCACTGTTTCATTGTACCGTATTTAATGTCGGGCTGTGTTTTATTTTACATTGTTCAGTGTAGGGCACTGATTCATTGCACCGTATTTAATGTCGGGCTCTGTTTAATTTTACAATGTTCAGTGTAGGGCACTGTTTCATTATACCGTATTTAATGTCGGGCTGTGTTTAATTTTACCTTGATCAGTGGAGGGCACTGTTTCATTGTACTGTATTTAATGTCGGGCTCTGTTTAATTTTACATTGTTCACTGTAGGGCACTGTTTCATTGTACCGTATTTAATGTCGGGCTATGTTTAATTTTACATTGTTCACTGTAGGTCACTGTTTCATTGTGCTGTATTTAATGTCGGGCTCTGTTTAATTTTACCTTGTTCAGTGTAGGGCACTGTTTCATTGTAGCGTATTTAATGTCGGCCTGTGTTTAATTTTACGTTATTCAGTGTAGGGCACTGTTTCATTGTACTGTCTTTAATGTCGGGCTCTGTTAAATTTTGCCTTGTTTACTGTAGGTCACTGTTTCATTGTGCTGTATTTAATGCATGGCTGTGTTTAATTTTACATTGTTCAGTGTAGGGCACTGATTCATTGTACCGTATTTAATGTCGGGCTGTGTTTAAGTTTACATTGTTCACTGTAGGGCACTGATTCATTGTACTGTATTTAATGTCGGGCTCTGTTTAATTTTACATTGGAGCTTGTAGGGCACTGTTTCATTGTACTGTATTCAATGTCGGGCTCTGTTTAATTTTACCTTGTTCACTGTAGGTCACTGTTTCATTGTACTGCATTTAATGTCGGGCTGTGTTTAATTTTACATTGTTCACTGTAGGGCACTGTTTCATTGCACTGTATTTAATGTCGGGCTCTGTTTAATTTTACATTGTTCAGTGTAGGGCACTGATTCATTGTACTGTATTTAATGTCGGGCTGTGTTTAATTTTACATTGTTCAGTGTAGGGCTCTGTTTCATTGTACCGTATTTAATGTCGGGCTGTGTTTTATTTTACATTCTTCACTGTAGGGCATTCTTTCATTATGCTGTATTTAATGTTGGGCTTTCTTTAATTTTACCTTGTTCACTGTCGGGCACTGTTTCGTTGTCCCGTATTTAATGTCGGGCTCTGTTTAATGTTACATTGTTCAGTGTAGGGCACTGTTTCATTGTACTGTATTTTATGTCGGGCTCTGTTTAATTTTACCTTGTTCAGTGTAGGGCACTGTTTCATTGTACCATTTTTAATGTCGGGCTCTGTTTAATTTTGCCTTGTTTACTGTAGGTCACTGTTTCATTGTACTGTATTTAATGCCGGGCTGTGTTTAATTTTACATTGTTCAGTGTAGGGCACTGATTCATTGCACCGTATTTAATGTCGGGCTGTGTTTAAGTTTACATTGTTCAGTGTAGGGCACTGTTTCATTGTACCGTATTTAATGTCGGGCTGTGATTAATTTTACATTCTTCACTGTAGGGCATTGTTTCATTGTGGTGTATTTAATGTTGGGCTCTGTTTAATTTTACCTTGTTCACTGTCGGGCACTGTTTCGTTGTCCCGTATTTAATGTCGGGCTCTGTTTAATGTTACATTGTTCAGTGTAGGGCACTGTTTCATTGTACTGTATTTAATGTCGGGCTCTGTTTAATTTTGCGTTGTTTACTGTAGGTCACTGTTTCATTGTGCTGTATTTAATGCATGGCTGTGTTTAATTTTGCATTGTTCAGTGTAGGGCACTGATTCATTGTACCGTATTTAATGTCGGGCTGTGTTTAAGTTTACATTGTTCAGTGTAGGGCACTGATTCATTGTACTGTATTTAAGGTCGGGCTCTGTTTCATTTTACCTTGTTCACTGTAGGTCACTGTTTCATTGCACCGTATTTAATGTCGGGCTGTGTTTAATTTTACATTGTTCAGTGTAGTGCACTGTTTCATTGTCCCGCATGTAATGTCGGGCTCTGTTTAATTTTACCTTGTTCACTGTAGGTCACTGTTTCATTGCACCGTATTCAATGTCGGGCTGTGTTTAATTTTACATTGTTCAGTGTAGGGCACTGTTTCATTGTACCGTATTTAATGTCGGGCTCTGTTTAATTTTACCTTGTTCAGTGTAGGGCACTGTTTCATTGTACCGTATTTACTGTCGGGCTGTGTTTAATTTTAACTTGTTGCTTGTAGGGCACTGTTTCATTGTACCGCATTTAATATCGAGCTCTGTTTAATTTTACATTGTAGCTTGTAGGGCACTGTTTCATTTTACCGTATTTAATGTCGGGCTGTGTTTAATTTTACATTGTTCAGTGTCGGGCACTGTTTCATTCTACCGTATTTAATGTCGGGCTCTGTTTAATGTTACCTTGTTGCTTGTAGGGCACTGTTTCATTGTACCGCATTTAATATCGAGCTCTGTTTAATTTTACATTGTAGCTTGTAGGGCACTGTTTCATTTTACCGTATTTAATGTCGGGCTGTGTTTAATTTTACATTGTTCAGTGTCGGGCACTGTTTCATTCTACCGTATTTAATGTCGGGCTCTGTTTAATGTTACCTTGTTGCTTGTAGGGCACTGTTTCATTGTACCGCATTTAATATCGAGCTCTGTTTAATTTTACATTGTAGCTTGTAGGGCACTGTTTCATTGTACTGTATTCAATGTCGGGCGGTGTTTAATTTTACATTGTTCACTGTAGGGCACTGTTTCATTGTACTGTATTTAATGTCGGGCTCTGCTTAATTTTACCTTGTTCACTGTAGGGCACTGTTTCATTGTACTGTATTTAATGTCGGGCTGTGTTTAATTTTACATTGTTCAGTGTAGGGCACTGATTCATTGTACCGTATTTAATGTCGGGCTCTGTTTTATTTTACATTGTTCACATTAGAGCCCTGTTTCATTGTACTGTATTTAATGTCGGGCTCTGTTTAATTTTACGTTGTTCACTGTAGGGCACTGATTCATTGTACCGTATTTAATGTCGGGCTGTTTTTAATTTTACATTGTTCACTGTAGGGCACTGTTTCATTGTACCGTATTTAATGTCGGGCTCTGTTTAATTTTACCTTGTTCAGTGTAGGGCACTGTTTCATTGTACCGTATTTAATGTCGGGCTCTGTTTAATTTTACCTTGTTCAGTGTAGGGCACTGTTTCATTGTACCGTATTTACTGTCGGGCTGTGTTTAATTGTACATTGTTCACTGTAGGGCACTGTTTCATTGTACCGTATTTAATGTCGGGCTGTGTTTAATTGTACATTGTTCACTGTAGGGCACTGTTTCATTGTACTGTATTTAATGTCGGGCTGTGTTTAATTTTACCTTTTCAGTGTAGGGCACTGTTTCATTGTACCGTATTTAATGTCGGGCTGTGTTTAATTTTACATTGTTCAGTGTAGGGCACTGTTTCATTGTACCGTATTTAATGTCGGGCTGTGTTTAATTTTACCTTGCTCAGTGGAGGGCACTGTTACATTGTACTGTATTTAATGTCGTGCTCTGTTTAATTTTACATTGTTCACTGTAGGGCACTGTTTCATTGTACCGTATTTAATGTCGGGCTATGTTTAATTTTGCATTGTTCACTGTAGGTCACTGTTTCATTGTACTGTATTTAATGTCGGGCTGTGTTTAATTTTACCTTGCTCAGTGGAGGGCACTGTTACATTGTACTGTATTTAATGTCGTGCTCTGTTTAATTTTACATTGTTCACTGTAGGGCACTGTTTCATTGTACCGTATTTAATGTCGGGCTATGTTTAATTTTACATTTTTCACTGTAGGTCACTGTTTCATTGTCCCGTATTCAATGTCGGGCTATGTTGAATTTTACATTGTTCACTATAGGTCACTGTTTCACTGTACTGTATTTAATGTCGGGCTGTGTTTAATTTTACCTTGCTCAGTGGAGGGCACTGTTACATTGTACTGTATTTAATGTCGTGCTCTGTTCAATTTTACATTGTTCACTGTAGGGCACTGTTTCGTTGTCCCGTATTTAATGTCGGGCTGTGTTTAATTTTACCTTGCTCAGTGGAGGGCACTGTTACATTGTACTGTATTTAATGTCGTGCTCTGTTCAATTTTAACTTGTTCAGTGTAGGGCACTGTTTCATTTTACCGTACTTAATGTCGGGCTGTGTTTAACTTTACATTGTTCACTGTAGGGCATTGTTTCATTGTGCTGTATTTAATGCTGGGCTCTGTTTAATTTTACCTTGTTCACTGTCGGGCACTGTTTCATTGTCCCGTATTTAATGTCGGGCTCTGTTTAATTTTACATTATTCAGTGTAGGGCACTGTTTCATTGTACCGTATTTAATGTCGGGCTCTGTTTAATTTTACATTGTTCTGTGTAGGGCACTGTTTCATTGTACTGTCTTTAATGTCGGGCTCTGTTTAATTTTGCCTTGTTTACTGTAGGTCACTGTTTCATTGTGCTGTATTTAATGCCGGGCTGTGTTTAATTTTACATTGTTCAGTGTAGGGCACTGATTCATTGTACTGTATATAATGTCGGGCTATGTTTAATTTTACATTGTTGCTGGTAGCGCACTGTTTAATTGTACTGTATTTAATTTCGGGCTCTGTTTAATTTTACCTTGTTGCTTGTAGGGCACTGTTTCATTGTACCGTATTTAATGTCGGGCTCTGTTTAATTTTACCTTGTTCACTGTAGGGCACTGTTTCATTGCACCGTATATAATGTCGGGCTGTGTTTAATTTTACATTGTTCAGTGTAGTGCACTGTTTCATTCTACCGTATTTAATGTTGGGCTCTGTTTAATTTTACCTTGTTGCTTGTAGGGCACTGTTTCATTGTACCGTTATTAATGTCGAGCTCTGTTTAATTTTACATTGTAGCTTGTAGGGCGCTGTTTCATTGTACTGTATTTAATGTCTGGCTCTGTTTAATTTTACCTTGTTCACTGTAGGTCACTGTTTCATTGTACTGCATTTAATGTCGGGCTCTGTTTAATTTTACCTTGCTTACTGTAGGTCACTGTTTCATTGCACTGTATTTAATGTCGGGCTCTGTTTAATTTTACCTTGTTCACTGTAGGGCACTGTTTCATTGTACTGTATTTAATGTCGGGCTCTGTTTAATTTTACCTTGTTCACTGTAGGGCACTGTTTCATTGTACTGTATTTAATGTCGGGCTCTGTTTAATTTTACATTGTTCACTGTAGGGCACTGTTTCATTGTACCGTATTTAATGTCGGGCTCTGTTTAATTTTACATTGTTGCTGGTAGGGCACTGATTCATTGTACCGTATTTAATGTCGGGCTGTGTTTAATTTTACATTGTTCACTGTAGGGCACTGTTTCATTGTACCGTATTTAATGTCGGGCTCTGTTTAATTTTAACTTGTTCAGTGTAGGGCACTGTTTCATTGTAACGTATTTAATGTCGGGCTCTGTTTAATTTTACCTTGTTCAGTGTAGGGCACTGTTTCATTGTACCGTCTTTACTGTCGGGTTGTGTTTAATTGTACATTGTTCACTGTAGGGCACTGTTTCATTGTACTGTATTTAATGTCGGGCTCTGTTTAATGTTACCTTGTTCAGTGTAGGGCACTCTTTCATTGTACCGTATTTACTGTCGGGCTTTGTTTAATTTTACATTGTTCAGTGTAGGGCACTGTTTCATTGTACCGTATTTAGTCGGGCTGTGTTTAATTTTACCTTGCTCAGTGGAGGGCACTGTTACATTGTACTGTATTTAATGTCGGGCTCTGTTTAATTTTACCTTGTTGCTTGTAGGGCACTGTTTCATTGTACCGTATTTAATGTCGAGCTCTGTTTAATTTTACCTTGTTCACTGTAGGTCACTGTTTCATTGCACCGTATTTAATGTCGGGCTGTGTTTAATTTTACATTGTTCAGTGTAGTACACTGTTTCATTCTACCGTATTTAATGTCGGGCTCTGTTTAATTTTACCTTGTTCACTGTAGGGCACTGTTTCATTGTACTGTATTTAATGTCGGGCTGTGTTTAATTTTACATTGTTCAGTGTAGGGCACTGATTCATTGTACCGTATTTAATGTCGGGCTCTGTTTAATTTTACATTGTTCACTGTAGGGCACTGTTTCATTGTACCGTATTTAATGTCGGGCTCTGTTTTATTTTACATTGTTCACATTAGGGCCCTGTTTCATTGTACTGTATTTAATGTCGGGCTCTGTTTAATTTTACGTTGTTCACTGTAGGGCACTGTTTCATTGTACCGTATTTAATGTCGGGCTCTGTTTAATTTTACATTGTTGCTGGTAGGGCACTGATTCATTGTACCGTATTTAATGTCGGGCTGTGTTTAATTTTACATTGTTCACTGTAGGGCACTGTTTCATTGTGCCGTATTTAATGTTGGGCTCTGTTTAATTTTACCTTGTTCAGTGAAGGGCACTGTTTCATTGTACCGTATTTAATGTCGGGCTCTGTTTAATTTTACCTTGTTCAGTGTAGGGCACTGTTTCATTGTACTGTATTTACTGTCGGGCTGTGTTTAATTGTACATTGTTCACTGTAGGGCACTGTTTCCTTGTACCGTATTTAATGTCGGGCTGTGTTTAATTGTACATTGTTCACTGTAGGGCACTGTTTCATTGTACTGTATTTAATGTCGGGCTCTGTTTAATTTTACCTTGTTCAGTGTAGGGCACTGTTTCATTGTACCGTATTTAATGTCGGGCTGTGTTTAATTTTACCTTGCTCAGTGGAGGGCACTGTTACATTGTACTGTATTTAATGTCGTGCTCTGTTTAATTTTACATTGTTCACTGTAGGGCACTGTTTCATTGTACCGTATTTAATGTCGGGCTATGTTTAATTTTACATTGTTCAGTGTAGGGCACTGTTTCATTGTACCGTATTTAATGTCGGGCTGTGTTTTATTTTACATTGTTCAGTGTAGGGCACTGATTCATTGCACCGTATTTAATGTCGGGCTCTGTTTAATTTTACAATGTTCAGTGTAGGGCACTGTTTCATTATACCGTATTTAATGTCGGGCTGTGTTTAATTTTACCTTGATCAGTGGAGGGCACTGTTTCATTGTACTGTGTTTAATGTCGGGCTCTGTTTAATTTTACATTGTTCACTGTAGGGCACTGTTTCATTGTACCGTATTTAATGTCGGGCTATGTTTAATTTTACATTGTTCACTGTAGGTCACTGTTTCATTGTGCTGTATTTAATGTCGGGCTCTGTTTAATTTTACCTTGTTCAGTGTAGGGCACTGTTTCATTGTAGCGTATTTAATGTCGGGCTGTGTTTAATTTTACGTTATTCAGTGTAGGGCACTGTTTCATTGTACTGTCTTTAATGTCGGGCTCTGTTAAATTTTGCCTTGTTTACTGTAGGTCACTGTTTCATTGCACCGTATTTAATGTCGGGCTGTGTTTAATTTTACATTGTTCAGTGTAGTGCACTGTTTCATTCTACCGTATTTAATGTCGGGCTCTGTTTAATTTTACCTTGTTGCTTGTAGGGCACTGTTTCATTGTACCGCATTTAATATCGAGCTCTGTTTAATTTTACATTGTAGCTTGTAGGGCACTGTTTCATTGTACTGTATTCAATGTCGGGCTCTGTTTAATTTTACCTTGTTCACTGTAGGTCACTGTTTCATTGTACTGCATTTAATGTCGGGCTGTGTTTAATTTTACATTGTTCACTGTAGGGCACTGTTTCATTGCACTGTATTTAATGTCGGGCTCTGTTTAATTTTACATTGTTCAGTGTAGGGCACTGATTCATTGTACCGTATTTAATGTCGGGCTGTGTTTTATTTTACATTCTTCACTGTAGGGCATTCTTTCATTATGCTGTATTTAATGTTGGGCTCTCTTTAATTTTACCTTGTTCACTGTCGGGCACTGTTTCGTTGTCCCGTATTTAATGTCGGGCTCTGTTTAATGTTACATTGTTCAGTGTAGGGCACTGTTTCATTGTACTGTATTTAATGTCGGGCTCTGTTTAATTTTACCTTGTTCAGTGTAGGGCACTGATTCATTGTACCGTATTTAATGTCGGGCTGTGTTTAAGTTTACATTGTTCAGTGTAGGGCACTGATTCATTGTACCGTATTTAATGTCGGGCTGTGTTTAAGTTTACATTGTTCAGTGTAGGGCACTGTTTCATTGTACCGTATTTAATGTCGGGCTGTGATTAATTTTACATTCTTCACTGTAGGGCATTGTTTCATTGTGGTGTATTTAATGTTGGGCTCTGTTTAATTTTACCTTGTTCACTGTCGGGCACTGTTTCGTTGTCCCGTATTTAATGTCGGGCTCTGTTTAATGTTACATTGTTCAGTGTAGGGCACTGTTTCATTGTACTGTATTTAATGTCGGGCTCTGTTTAATTTTGCGTTGTTTACTGTAGGTCACTGTTTCATTGTGCTGTATTTAATGCATGGCTGTGTTTAATTTTACATTGTTCAGTGTAGGGCACTGATTCATTGTACCGTATTTAATGTCGGGCTGTGTTTAAGTTTACATTGTTCACTGTAGGTCACTGTTTCATTGCACCGTATTCAATGTCGGGCTGTGTTTAATTTTACATTGTTCAGTGTAGTGCACTGTTTCATTCTACCGTATTTAATGTCGGGCTCTGTTTAATTTTACCTTGTTGCTTGTAGGGCACTGTTTCATTGTACCGCATTTAATATCGGGCTCTGTTTAATTTTACATTGTTGCTGGTAGGGCACTGATTCATTGTACTGTATTTAATGTCGGGCTGTGTTTAATTTTACCTTGTTCAGTGTAGGGCACTGTTTCATTGTACCGTATTTAATGTCGGGCTGTGTTTAATTTTACATTGTTCACTGTAGGGCACTCTTTCATTGTACCGTATTTAATGTCGGGCTCTGTTTAATTTTACCTTGTTCAGTGTAGGGCACTGTTTCATTGTACCGTATTTAATGTCGGGCTCTGTTTTATTTTACATTGTTCACATTAGAGCCCTGTTTCATTGTACTGTATTTAATGTCGGGCTCTGTTTTATTTTACATTGTTCACTGTAGGGCACTGTTTCATTGTACCGTATTTAATGTCGGGCTCTGTTTAATTTTACATTGTTGCTGGTAGGGCACTGATTCATTGTACCGTATTTAATGTCGGGCTGTGTTTAATTTTACATTGTTCACTGTAGGGCACTCTTTCATTGTACCGTATTTAATGTCGGGCTCTGTTTAAGTTTACATTGTTCAGTGTAGGGCACTGTTTCATTGTACCGTATTTAATGTCGGGCTGTGATTAATTTTACATTCTTCACTGTAGGGCATTGTTTCATTGTGGTGTATTTAATGTTGGGCTCTGTTTAATGTTACCTTGTTCACTGTCGGGCACTGTTTCGTTGTCCCGTATTTAATGTCGGGCTCTGTTTAATGTTACATTGTTCAGTGTAGGGCACTGTTTCATTGTACCGTATTTAATGTCGGGCTGTGATTAATTTTACATTCTTCACTGTAGGGCATTGTTTCATTGTGGTGTATTTAATGTTGGGCTCTGTTTAATGTTACCTTGTTCACTGTCGGGCACTGTTTCGTTGTCCCGTATTTAATGTCGGGCTCTGTTTAATGTTACATTGTTCAGTGTAGGGCACTGTTTCATTGTACTGTATTTAATGTCGGGCTCTGTTTAATTTTGCGTTGTTTACTGTAGGTCACTGTTTCATTGTGCTGTATTTAATGCATGGCTGTGTTTAATTTTGCATTGTTCAGTGTAGGGCACTGATTCATTGTACCGTATTTAATGTCGGGCTGTGTTTAAGTTTACATTGTTCAGTGTAGGGCACTGATTCATTGTACTGTATTTAAGGTCGGGCTCTGTTTCATTTTACCTTGTTCACTGTAGGTCACTGTTTCATTGCACCATATTTAATGTCGGGCTGTGTTTAATTTTACATTGTTCAGTGTAGTGCACTGTTTCATTGTCCCGTATTTAATGTCGGGCTCTGTTTAATTTTACCTTGTTCACTGTCGGTCACTGTTTCATTGGTAGAACCCTCAAGAGTATTGAAAGTCAAAGAGATCTAGGAGTACAGGTCCACAGATCACTGAAAGGGGCTACACAGGTGGAGAAGGTAGTCAAGAAGGCATACGGCATGCTTGCCTTCATTGGCCGGGGCATTGAGTATAAGAATTGGCAAGTCATGTTGCAGCTGTATAGAACCTTAGTTAGGCCACACTTGGAGTATAGTGTTCAATTCTGGTCGCCACACTACCAGAAGGATGTGGAGGCTTTAGAGAGGGTGCAGAAGAGATTTACCAGAATGTTGCCTGGTATGGAGGGCATAAGCTATGAGGAGCGATTGAATAAACTCGGTTTGTTCTCACTGGAACGAAGGAGGTTGAGGGGCGACCTGATAGAGGTATACAAAATTATGAGGGGCATAGACAGAGTGGATAGTCAGAGGCTTTTCCCCAGGGTAGAGGGGTCAATTACTAGGGGGCATAGGTTTAAGGTGAGAGGGGCAAAGTTTAGAGTAGATGTACGAGGCAAGTTTTTTACGCAGAGGGTAGTGCGTGCCTGGAACTCACTACCGGAGGAGGTAGTGGAGGCAGGGACGATAGGGACATTTAAGGGGCATCTTGACAAATATATGAATAGGATGGGAATAGAAGGATACGGACCCAGGAAGTGTAGAAGATTGTAGTTTAGTCGGGCAGTATGGTCGGCACGGGCTTGGAGGGCCGAAGGGCCTGTTCCTGTGCTGTACATTTCTTTGTTCTTTGTTCTGTGTTCTTTGTTCATTGCACCGTATTCAATGTCGGGCTGTGTTTAATTTTACATTGTTCAGTGTAGTGCACTGTTTCATTGTACCGCATTTAATATCGAGCTCTGTTTAATTTTACATTGTAGCTTGTAGGGCACTGTTTCATTGTACTGTATTCAATGTCGGGCGGTGTTTAATTTTACATTGTTCACTGTAGGGCACTGTTTCATTGTACTGTATTTAATGTCGGGCTCTGCTTAATTTTACCTTGTTCACTGTAGGGCACTGTTTCATTGTACTGTATTTAATGTCGGGCTCTGTTTAATTTTACGTTGTTCACTGTAGGGCACTGTTTCATTGTACCGTATTTAATGTCGGGCTCTGTTTAATTTTACATTGTTCACATTAGAGCCCTGTTTCATTGTACTGTATTTAATGTCGGGCTCTGTTTAATTTTACGTTGTTCACTGTAGGGCACTGTTTCATTGTACCGTATTTAATGTCGGGCTCGGTTTATTTTACATTGTTGCTGGTAGGGCACTGATTCATTGTACCGTATTTAATGTCGGGCTGTGTTTAATTTTACATTGTTCACTGTAGGGCACTGTTTCATTGTACCGTATTTAATGTCGGGCTCTGTTTAATTTTACCTTCTTCAGTGTAGGGCACTGTTTCATTGTACCGTATTTAATGTCGGGCTCTGTTTAATTTTACCTTGTTCAGTGTAGGGCACTGTTTCATTGTACCGTATTTACTGTCGGGCTGTGTTTAATTGTACATTGTTCACTGTAGGGCACTGTTTCATTGTACCGTATTTAATGTCGGGCTGTGTTTAATTGTACATTGTTCACTGTAGGGCACTGTTTCATTGTACTGTATTTAATGTCGGGCTGTGTTTAATTTTACCTTTTCAGTGTAGGGCACTGTTTCATTGTACCGTATTTAATGTCGGGCTGTGTTTAATTTTACATTGTTCAGTGTAGGGCACTGTTTCATTGTACCGTATTTAATGTCGGGCTGTGTTTAATTTTACCTTGCTCAGTGGAGGGCACTGTTACATTGTACTGTATTTAATGTCGTGCTCTGTTTAATTTTACATTGTTCACTGTAGGGCACTGTTTCATTGTACCGTATTTAATGTCGGGCTATGTTTAATTTTGCATTGTTCACTGTAGGTCACTGTTTCATTGTACTGTATTTAATGTCGGGCTATGTTTAATTTTACCTTGCTCAGTGGAGGGCACTGTTACATTGTACTGTATTTAATGTCGTGCTCTGTTTAATTTTACATTGTTCACTGTAGGGCACTGTTTCATTGTACCGTATTTAATGTCGGGCTATGTTTAATTTTACATTTTTCACTGTAGGTCACTGTTTCATTGTACTGTATTCAATGTCGGGCTGTGATTAATTTTACATTCTTCACTTTAGGGCATTGTTTCATTGTGGTGAATTTAATGTTGGGCTCTGTTTAATTTTACATTGTTCACTGTCGGGCACTGTTTCGTTGTCCCGTATTTAATGTCGTGCTCTGTTTAATGTTACATTGTTCAGTGTAGGGCACTGTTTCATTGTACTGTATTTAATGCCGGGCTGTGTTCAATTTTACATTATTCACTGTAGGGCACTGGTTCATTGTACCGTATTTAATGTCGGGCTGTGTTGAAGTTTACATTGTTCAGTGTAGGGCACTGATTCATTGTACTGTATTTAATGTCGGGCTGTGTTAAATTTTACATTTTTCACTGTAGGTCACTGTTTCATTGTACTGTATTCAATGTCGGGCTGTGATTAATTTTACATTCTTCACTTTAGGGCATTGTTTCATTGTGGTGAATTTAATGTTGGGCTCTCTTTAATTTTACCTTGTTCACTGTCGGGCACTGTTTCGTTGTCCCGTATTTATTGTCGGGCTCTGTTTAATGTTACATTGTTCAGTGTAAGGCACTGTTTCATTGTACTGTATTTAATATCGGGCTCTGTTTAATTTTACCTTGTTCAGTGTAGGGCACTGTTTCATTGTACCGTATTTAATGTCGGGCTGTGTTTAGTTTTACGATATTCAGTGTAGGGCACTGTTTCATTGTACTGTCTTTAATGTCGGGCTCTGTTTAATTTTGCCTTGTTTACTGTAGGTCACTGTTTCATTGTCCTGTATTTAATGCATGGCTGTGTTTAATTTTACATTGTTCAGTGTAGGGCACTGATTCATTGTACCGTATTTAATGTCGGGCTGTGTTTCAGTTTACATTGTTCAGTGTAGTGCACTGATTCATTGTACTGTATTTAATGTCGGGCTCTGTTTAATTTTACCTTGTTGCTTGTAGGGCACTGTTTCATTGTACCGTATTTAATGTGGGGCTCTGTTTAATTTTACCTTGTTCACTGTAGGGCACTGTTTCATTGTACCGTATTTAATGTCGGGCTCTGTTTAATTTTACCTTGTTCACTGTAGGTCACTGTTTCATTGCACCGTATTTAATGTCGGGCTGTGTTTAATTTTACATTGTTCAGTGTAGTGCACTGTTTCATTCTACCGTATTTAATGTTGGGCTCTGTTTAATTTTACCTTGTTGCTTGTAGGGCACTGTTTCATTGTACCGCATTCAATATCGAGCTCTGTTTAATTTTACATTGTAGCTTGTAGGGCACTGTTTCATTGTACTGCATTTAATGTGGGGCTGTGATTAATTTTACATTGTTCACTGGAGGGCACTGTTTCATTGTACTGTATTTAATGTCGGGCTCTGTTTAATTTTACATTGTTCACTGTAGGGCACTGTTTCATTGTACTGTCTTTAATGTCGGGCTCTGTTTAATTTTGCCTTGTTTACTGTAGGTCACTGTTTCATTGTCCTGTATTTAATGCATGGCTGTGTTTAATTTTACATTGTTCAGTGTAGGGCACTGATTCATTGTACCGTATTTAATGTCGGGCTGTGTTTCAGTTTACATTGTTCAGTGTAGTGCACTGATTCATTGTACTGTATTTAATGTCGGGCTCTGTTTAATTTTACCTTGTTGCTTGTAGGGCACTGTTTCATTGTACCGTATTTAATGTGGGGCTCTGTTTAATTTTACCTTGTTCACTGTAGGGCACTGTTTCATTGTACCGTATTTAATGTCGGGCTCTGTTTAATTTTACCTTGTTCACTGTAGGTCACTGTTTCATTGCACCGTATTTAATGTCGGGCTGTGTTTAATTTTACATTGTTCAGTGTAGTGCACTGTTTCATTCTACCGTATTTAATGTTGGGCTCTGTTTAATTTTACCTTGTTGCTTGTAGGGCACTGTTTCATTGTACCGCATTCAATATCGAGCTCTGTTTAATTTTACATTGTAGCTTGTAGGGCACTGTTTCATTGTACTGCATTTAATGTGGGGCTGTGATTAATTTTACATTGTTCACTGGAGGGCACTGTTTCATTGTACTGTATTTAATGTCGGGCTCTGTTTAATTTTACATTGTTCACTGTAGGGCACTGTTTCATTGTACTGTATTTAATGTCGGGCTGTGTTTAATTTTACATTGTTCAGTGTAGGGCACTGATTCATTGTACCGTATTTAATGTCGGGCTCTGTTTAATTTTACATTGTTCACTGTAGGGCACTGTTTCATTGTACTGTATTTAATGTCGGGCTGTGTTTAATTTTACATTGTTCAGTGTAGGGCACTGATTCATTGTACCGTATTTAATGTCGGGCTCTGTTTAATTTTACATTGTTCACTGTAGGGCACTGTTTCATTGTACTGTATTTAATGTCGGGCTCTGTTTTATTTCACATTGTTCACATTAGGGCCCTGTTTCATTGTACTGTATTTAATGTCGGGCTCTGTTTAATTTTACGTTGTTCACTGTAGGGCACTGTTTCATTGTACCGTATTTAATGTCGGGCTCTGTTTAATTTTACTTTGTTGCTGGTAGGGCACTGATTCATTGTACCGTATTTAATGTCGGGCTGTGTTTAATGTTACATTGTTCACCGTAGGGCACTGTTTCATTGTACCGTATTTAATGTCGGGCTCTGTTTAATTTTACCTTGTTCAGTGTAGGGCACTGTTTCATTGTACCGTATTTAATGACGGGCTCTGTTTAATTTTACCTTGTTCAGTGTAGGGCACTGTTTCATTGTACCGTATTTAATGTCGGGCTGTGTTTAATTTTACATTGTTCACTGTAGGGCACTGTTTCATTGTACCGTATTTAATGTCGGGCTGTGTTTAATTTTACATTGTTCAGTGTAGCGCACTGTTTCATTGTACCGTATTTAATGTCGGGCTGTGTTTAATTTTACCTTGCTCAGTGGAGGGCACTGTTACATTGTACTGTATTTAATGTCGTGCTCTGTTTAATTTTACATTGTTCACTGTAGGGCACTGTTTCATTGTACCGTATTTAATGTCGGGCTATGTTTAATTTTACATTGTTCACTGTTGGTCACTGTTTCATTGTACTGTATTTAATGTCGGGCTGTGTTTAATTTTACCTTGCTCAGTGGAGGGCACTGTTACATTGTACTGTATTTAATGTCGTGCTCTGTTTAATTTTACATTGTTCACTGTAGGGCACTGTTTCATTGTACCGTATTTAATGTCGGGCTATGTTTAATTTTACATTTTTCACTGTAGGTCACTGTTTCATTGTACTGTATTTAATGTCGGGCTGTGATTAATTTTACATTCTTCACTGTAGGGCATTGTTTCATTGTGGTGTATTTAATGTTGGGCTCTGTTTAATTTTACCTTGTTCACTATCGGGCACTGTTTCGTTGTCCCGTATTTAATGTCGGGCTCTGTTTAATGTTACATTGTTCAGTGTAGGGCACTGTTTCATTGTACTGTATTTAATGTCGGGCTCTGTTTAATTTTGCGTTGTTTACTGTAGGTCACTGTTTCATTGTACCGTATTTATTGTCGGGCTCTGTTTAATTTTGCCTTGTTTACTGTAGGTCACTGTTTCATTGTACTGTATTTAATGCCGGTCTGTGTTTAATTTTACATTGTTCAGTGTAGAGCACTGATTCATTGTACCGTATTTAATGTCGGGCTGTGTTTAAGTTTACAATGTTCAGTGTAGGGCACTGATTCATTGTACTGTATTTAATGTCGGGCTGTGTTTAATTTTACATTGTTCAGTGTAGGGCACTGTTTCACAGTACCGTATTTAATGGCGGGCTCTGTTTAATTTTACATTGTTCAGTGTAGGGCACTGTTTCATTGTACCATATTTAATGTCGGGCTCTGTTTAATTTTACATTGTTGCTGGTAGGGCACTGATTCATTGTACCGTATTTAATGTCGGGCTGTGTTTAATTTTACATTGTTCACTGTAGGGCACTGTTTCGTTGTACCGTGTTTAATGTCGGGCTCTGTTTAATTTTACATTGTTCAGTGTAGGGCACTGTTTCATTGTACCGTATTTAATGTCGGGCTGTGTTTAATTTAACATTGTTCAGTGTAGGGCACTCTTTCATTGTACCGTATTTAATGTCGGGCTGTGTTTAATTTTACCTTGTTCAGTGTAGGGCACTGTTTCATTTTACCGTATTTAATGTAGGGATGTTTTTAATTGTACATTGTTCACTGTCGGGCACTGTTTCATTGTCCCGTATTTAATGTCGGGCTCTGTTTAATGTTACATTGTTCAGTGTAGGGCACTGTTTCATTGTACTGTATTTAATGTCGGGCTCTGTTTAATTGTGCCTTGTTTACTGTAGGTCACTGTTTCACTGTACTGTATTTAATGTCGGGCTCTGTTTAATTTTACCTTGTTCAGTGTAGGGCACTGTTTCATTGTACCGTATTTAATGTCGGGCCCTGTTTAATTTTACCTTGTTCAGTGTAGGGCACTGTTTCATTTTACCGTATTTAATGTCGGGCTGTGTTTAATTTTACATTGTTCACTGAAGGGCATTGTTTCATTGTGCTGTATTTAATGTTGGGCTCTGTTTAATTTTACCTTGTTCACTGTCGGGCACTGATTCATTGTACTGTATTTAATGTCGGGCTCTGTTTAATTTTGCCTTGTTTACTGTAGGTCACTGTTTCATTGTCCCGTATTTAATGTCGGGCTGTGTTTAAGTTTACATTGTTCAGTGTAGGGCACAGATTCATTGTACTGTATTTAATGTCGGGCTGTGTTTAATTTTACATTGTTCAGTGTAGGGCACTGTTTCACTGTACCGTATTTAATGTCGGGCTGTGTTTAATTTTACATTGTTCAGTGTAGGGCACTGATTCATTGTACCGTATTTAATGTCGGGCTATGTTTAATTTTACATTGTTCACTGTAGGGCACTGTTTCGTTGTACCGTATTTAATGTCGGGTTCTGTTTAATTTTACCTTGTTCAGTGTAGGGCACTGTTTCATTGTACCGTATTTAATGTCGGGCTCTGTTTAATTTTACCTTGTTCAGTGTAGGGCACTATTTCATTGTACCGTATTTACTGTCGGGCTGTGTTTAATTTTACATTGTTCACTGTAGGGCACTCTTTCATTGTACCGTATTTAATGTCGGGCTGTGTTTAATTTTACCTTGCTCAGTGGAGGGCGCTGTTACATTGTACTGTATTTAATGTCGGGCTGTGTTTAATTTTACATTCTTCACTGTAGGGCATTGTTTCATTGTGCTGTATTTAATGTTGGGCTCTGTTTAATTTTACCTTGTTCACTGTCGGGCACTGTTTCATTGTCCCGTATTTAATGTCGGGCTCTGTTTAATGTAACATTGTTCAGTGTAGGGCACTGTTTCATTGTACTGTATTTAATGTCGGGCTCTGTTTAATTTTGCCTTGTTTACTATAGGTCACTGTTTCACTGTACTGTATTTAATGTCGGGCTCTGTTTAATTTTACCTTGTTCAGTGTAGGGCACTGTTTCATTGTACCGTATTTAATGTCGGGCTCTGTTTAATTTTACCTTGTTCAGTGTAGGGCACTGTTTCATTTTACCGTATTTAATGTCGTGCTCTGTTTAATTTTACATTGTTCACTGTAGGGCATTGTTTCATTGTGCTGTATTTAATGTTGGGCTCTGTTTAATTTTACATTGTTCAGTGTAGGGCACTGATTCATTGTACCGTATTTAATGTCGGTCTCTGTTTAATGTTACATTGTTCAGTGTAAGGCACTGATTCATTGTACTGTATTTAATGTCGGGCTGTGTTTAATTTCACATTGTTCACTGTAGGGCATTGTTTCATTGTCCCGTATTTAATGTCGGGTTCTGTTTAAATTTACATTGTTCAGTGTAGGGCACTGTTTCATTGTACTGTATTTAATGTCGGGCTGTGTTTTATTTTACATTGTTCACTGTAGGGCACTGTTTCATTGTACCGTATTAATTTCGGGCTCTGTTTAATTTTCCATTGTTCAGTGTAGGGCACTGTTTCATTGTACCGTATTTAATGTCGGGCTGTGCTTTATTTTACATTGTTCAGTGTACGGCACTGATTCATTGTACCGTATTTAATGTCGGGCTCTGTTTAATTTTACATTGTTGCTGGTAGGGCACTGATTCATTGTACCGTATTTACTGTCGGGCTGTGTTTAATTGTACATTGTTCACTGTAGGGCACTGTTTCATTGTACCGTATTTAATGTCGGGCTGTGTTTAATTGTACATTGTTCACTGTAGGGCACTGTTTCATTTTACTGTATTTAATGTCGGGCTCTGTTTAATTTTACCTTGTTCAGTGTAGGGCAATGTTTCATTGTACCGTATTTAATGTCGGGCTGTGTTTAATTTTACATTGAACAGTGTAGGGCACTCTTTCATTGTACCGTATTTAATGTCGGGCTGTGTTTAATTTTACCTTGTTCAGTGTAGGGCACTGTTTCATTTTCCCGTATTTAATGTCTTGCTGTGTTTAATTGTACATTGTTCACTGTATGGCATTGTTTCATTGTGCTGTATTTAATGTTGGGCTCTGTTTAATTTTACCTTGTTCACTGTCGGGCACTGTTTCATTGTCCCGTATTTAATGTCGGGCTCTGATTAATTTTACCTTGTTTACTATAGGTCACTGTTTCATTGTACCGTATTTAATGTCGCGCTCTGTTTAATTTTACATTGTTCAGTGTAGGGCACTGTTTCATTGTACTGTATTTAATGTCGGGCACTGTTTAATGTTGCCTTGTTCAGTGTAGGGCACTGTTTCATTGTACTGTATTTAATGTCTGGCTCTGTTTAATGTTACATTGTTCAGTGTAGGGCACTGTTTCATTGTAATGTATTTAATGTCGGGCTCTGTTTAATTTTGCCTTGTTTACTGTCGGTCACTGTTTCACTGCACTGTATTTAATGTTGGGCTGTGTTTAATTATACATTGTTCACTGTTGGTCACTGTTTCATTGTACTGTATTTAATGTCGGGCTCTGTTTAATTTTCCCTTGCTCAGTGGAGGGCACTGTTACATTGTACTGTATTTAATGTCGTGCTCTGTTTAATTTTACATTGTTCATTGGAGGGCACTGTTTCATTGTACCGTATTTAATGTCGTGCTCTGTTTAATTTTACATTGTTCACTGTAGGGCACTGTTTCGTTGTCCCGTATTTAATGTCGGGCTCTGTTTAATGTTACATTGTTCAGTGTAGTGCACTGCTTCATTCGACCGTATTTAATGTTGGGCTCTGTTTAATTTTACCTTGTTGCTTGTAGGGCACTGTTTCATTGTACCGTATTTAATGTCGAGCTCTGTTTAATTTTACATTGTAGCTTGTAGGGCACTGTTTCATTGTACTGTATTTAATGTCGTGCTCTGTTTAATTTTACCTTGTTCACTGTAGATCACTGTTTCATTGTACTGCATTTAATGTCGGGCAGTGTTTAATTTTACATTGTTCAGTGTAGGGCACTGATTCATTGTACCGTATTGAATGTCGGGCTCTGTTTAAATTTACATTGTTCACTGTAGGTCACTGTTTCATTGTCCCGTCTTTAATGTCGGGCTGTGTTTAATTTTACCTTGCTCAGTGGAGGGCACTGTTACATTGTAATTTATTTAATGTCGTGCTCTGTTCAATTTTAACTTGTTCAGTGTAGGGCACTGTTTCATTTTACCGTACATAATGTCGGGCTGTGTTTAACTTTACATTGTTCACTGTAGGGCATTGTTTCATTGTGCTGTATTTAATGCTGGGCTCTGTTTAATTTTACCTTGTTCACTGTCGGGCACTGTTTCATTGTCCCGTATTTAATGTCGGGCTCTGTTTAATTTTGCCTTGTTTACTGTAGGTCACTGTTTCATTGTGCTGTATTTAATGCCGGGCTGTGTTTAATTTTACCTTGTTGCTTGTAGGGCACTGTTTCATTGTACCGTATTTAATGTCGGGCTCTGTTTAATTTTACCTTGTTCACTGTAGGGCACTGTTTCATTGCACCGTATTTAATGTCGGGTTGTGTTTAATTGTACATTGTTCAGTGTAGTGCACTGTTTCATTCTACCGTATTTAATGTTGGGCTCTGTTTAATTTTACCTTGTTGCTTGTAGGGCACTGTTTCATTGTACCGTATTTAATGTCGAGCTCTGTTTAATTTTAAATTGTAGCTTGTAGGGCACTGTTTCATTGTACTGTATTTAATGTCTGGCTCTGTTTAATTTCACCTTGTTCACTGTAGGGCACTGTTTCATTGGACTGTATTTAATGTCGGGCTCTGTTTAATTTTACCTTGTTCACTGTAGGGCACTGTTTCATTGTACTGTATTTAATGTCGGGCTCTGTTTAATTTTACCTTGTTCACTGTTGGGCACTGTTTCATTGTACTGTATTTAATGTCGGGCTGTGTTTAATTTTACATTGTTCAGTGTAGGGCACTGATTCATTGTACCGTATTTAATGTCGGGCTCTGTTTAATTTTACCTTGTTCAGTGTAGGGCACTGTTTCATTGTACCGTATTTAATGTCGGGCTCTGTTTAATTTTACCTTGTTCAGTGTAGGGCACTATTTCATTGTACCGTATTTACTGTCGGGCTGTGTTTAATTTTACATTGTTCACTGTAGGGCACTCTTTCATTGTACCGTATTTAATGTCGGGCTGTGTTTAGTTTTACCTTGCTCAGTGGAGGGCGCTGTTACATTGTACTGTATTTAATGTCGGGCTGTGTTTAATTTTACATTCTTCACTGTAGGGCATTGTTTCATTGTGCTGTATTTAATGTTGGGCTCTGTTTAATTTTACCTTGTTCACTGTCGGGCACTGTTTCATTGTCCCGTATTTAATGTCGGGCTCTGTTTAATGTAACATTGTTCAGTGTAGGGCACTGTTTCATTGTACTGTATTTAATGTCGGGCTCTGTTTAATTTTGCCTTGTTTACTGTAGGTCACTGTTTCACTGTACTGTATTTAATGTCGGGCTCTGTTTAATTTTACCTTGTTCAGTGTAGGGCACTGTTTCATTGTACTGTATTTAATGTCGGGCTCTGTTTAATTGTGCCTTGTTTACTGTAGGTCACTGTTTCACTGTACTGTATTTAATGTCGGGCTCTGTTTAATTTTACCTTGTTCAGTGTAGGGCACTGTTTCATTGTACCGTATTTAATGTCGGGCCCTGTTTAATTTTACCTTGTTCAGTGTAGGGCACTGTTTCATTTTACCGTATTTAATGTCGGGCTGTGTTTAATTTTACATTGTTCACTGAAGGGCATTGTTTCATTGTGCTGTATTTAATGTTGGGCTCTGTTTAATTTTACCTTGTTCACTGTCGGGCACTGTTTCGTTGTCCCGTATTTATTGTCGGGCTCTGTTTAATGTTACATTGTTCAGTGTAAGGCACTGTTTCATTGTACTGTATTTAATATCGGGCTCTGTTTAATTTTACCTTGTTCAGTGTAGGGCACTGTTTCATTGTACCGTATTTAATGTCGGGCTGTGTTTAGTTTTACGATATTCAGTGTAGGGCACTGTTTCATTGTACTGTCTTTAATGTCGGGCTCTGTTTAATTTTGCCTTGTTTACTGTAGGTCACTGTTTCATTGTCCTGTATTTAATGCATGGCTGTGTTTAATTTTACATTGTTCAGTGTAGGGCACTGATTCATTGTACCGTATTTAATGTCGGGCTGTGTTTCAGTTTACATTGTTCAGTGTAGTGCACTGATTCATTGTACTGTATTTAATGTCGGGCTCTGTTTAATTTTACCTTGTTGCTTGTAGGGCACTGTTTCATTGTACCGTATTTAATGTGGGGCTCTGTTTAATTTTACCTTGTTCACTGTAGGGCACTGTTTCATTGTACCGTATTTAATGTCGGGCTCTGTTTAATTTTACCTTGTTCACTGTAGGTCACTGTTTCATTGCACCGTATTTAATGTCGGGCTGTGTTTAATTTTACATTGTTCAGTGTAGTGCACTGTTTCATTCTACCGTATTTAATGTTGGGCTCTGTTTAATTTTACCTTGTTGCTTGTAGGGCACTGTTTCATTGTACCGCATTCAATATCGAGCTCTGTTTAATTTTACATTGTAGCTTGTAGGGCACTGTTTCATTGTACTGCATTTAATGTGGGGCTGTGATTAATTTTACATTGTTCACTGGAGGGCACTGTTTCATTGTACTGTATTTAATGTCGGGCTCTGTTTAATTTTACATTGTTCACTGTAGGGCACTGTTTCATTGTACTGTCTTTAATGTCGGGCTCTGTTTAATTTTGCCTTGTTTACTGTAGGTCACTGTTTCATTGTCCTGTATTTAATGCATGGCTGTGTTTAATTTTACATTGTTCAGTGTAGGGCACTGATTCATTGTACCGTATTTAATGTCGGGCTGTGTTTCACTTTACATTGTTCAGTGTAGTGCACTGATTCATTGTACTGTATTTAATGTCGGGCTCTGTTTAATTTTACCTTGTTGCTTGTAGGGCACTGTTTCATTGTACCGTATTTAATGTGGGGCTCTGTTTAATTTTACCTTGTTCACTGTAGGGCACTGTTTCATTGTACCGTATTTAATGTCGGGCTCTGTTTAATTTTACCTTGTTCACTGTAGGTCACTGTTTCATTGCACCGTATTTAATGTCGGGCTGTGTTTAATTTTACATTGTTCAGTGTAGTGCACTGTTTCATTCTACCGTATTTAATGTTGGGCTCTGTTTAATTTTACCTTGTTGCTTGTAGGGCACTGTTTCATTGTACCGCATTCAATATCGAGCTCTGTTTAATTTTACATTGTAGCTTGTAGGGCACTGTTTCATTGTACTGCATTTAATGTGGGGCTGTGATTAATTTTACATTGTTCACTGGAGGGCACTGTTTCATTGTACTGTATTTAATGTCGGGCTCTGTTTAATTTTACATTGTTCACTGTAGGGCACTGTTTCATTGTACTGTATTTAATGTCGGGCTGTGTTTAATTTTACATTGTTCAGTGTAGGGCACTGATTCATTGTACCGTATTTAATGTCGGGCTCTGTTTAATTTTACATTGTTCACTGTAGGGCACTGTTTCATTGTACTGTATTTAATGTCGGGCTGTGTTTAATTTTACATTGTTCAGTGTAGGGCACTGATTCATTGTACCGTATTTAATGTCGGGCTCTGTTTAATTTTACATTGTTCACTGTAGGGCACTGTTTCATTGTACTGTATTTAATGTCGGGCTCTGTTTTATTTCACATTGTTCACATTAGGGCCCTGTTTCATTGTACTGTATTTAATGTCGGGCTCTGTTTAATTTTACGTTGTTCACTGTAGGGCACTGTTTCATTGTACCGTATTTAATGTCGGGCTCTGTTTAATTTTACTTTGTTGCTGGTAGGGCACTGATTCATTGTACCGTATTTAATGTCGGGCTGTGTTTAATGTTACATTGTTCACCGTAGGGCACTGTTTCATTGTACCGTATTTAATGTCGGGCTCTGTTTAATTTTACCTTGTTCAGTGTAGGGCACTGTTTCATTGTACCGTATTTAATGACGGGCTCTGTTTAATTTTACCTTGTTCAGTGTAGGGCACTGTTTCATTGTACCGTATTTAATGTCGGGCTGTGTTTAATTTTACATTGTTCACTGTAGGGCACTGTTTCATTGTACCGTATTTAATGTCGGGCTGTGTTTAATTTTACATTGTTCAGTGTAGCGCACTGTTTCATTGTACCGTATTTAATGTCGGGCTGTGTTTAATTTTACCTTGCTCAGTGGAGGGCACTGTTACATTGTACTGTATTTAATGTCGTGCTCTGTTTAATTTTACATTGTTCACTGTAGGGCACTGTTTCATTGTACCGTATTTAATGTCGGGCTATGTTTAATTTTACATTGTTCACTGTTGGTCACTGTTTCATTGTACTGTATTTAATGTCGGGCTGTGTTTAATTTTACCTTGCTCAGTGGAGGGCACTGTTACATTGTACTGTATTTAATGTCGTGCTCTGTTTAATTTTACATTGTTCACTGTAGGGCACTGTTTCATTGTACCGTATTTAATGTCGGGCTATGTTTAATTTTACATTTTTCACTGTAGGTCACTGTTTCATTGTACTGTATTTAATGTCGGGCTGTGATTAATTTTACATTCTTCACTGTAGGGCATTGTTTCATTGTGGTGTATTTAATGTTGGGCTCTGTTTAATTTTACCTTGTTCACTATCGGGCACTGTTTCGTTGTCCCGTATTTAATGTCGGGCTCTGTTTAATGTTACATTGTTCAGTGTAGGGCACTGTTTCATTGTACTGTATTTAATGTCGGGCTCTGTTTAATTTTGCGTTGTTTACTGTAGGTCACTGTTTCATTGTACCGTATTTATTGTCGGGCTCTGTTTAATTTTGCCTTGTTTACTGTAGGTCACTGTTTCATTGTACTGTATTTAATGCCGGTCTGTGTTTAATTTTACATTGTTCAGTGTAGAGCACTGATTCATTGTACCGTATTTAATGTCGGGCTGTGTTTAAGTTTACAATGTTCAGTGTAGGGCACTGATTCATTGTACTGTATTTAATGTCGGGCTGTGTTTAATTTTACATTGTTCAGTGTAGGGCACTGTTTCACAGTACCGTATTTAATGGCGGGCTCTGTTTAATTTTACATTGTTCAGTGTAGGGCACTGTTTCATTGTACCATATTTAATGTCGGGCTCTGTTTAATTTTACATTGTTGCTGGTAGGGCACTGATTCATTGTACCGTATTTAATGTCGGGCTGTGTTTAATTTTACATTGTTCACTGTAGGGCACTGTTTCGTTGTACCGTGTTTAATGTCGGGCTCTGTTTAATTTTACATTGTTCAGTGTAGGGCACTGTTTCATTGTACCGTATTTAATGTCGGGCTGTGTTTAATTTAACATTGTTCAGTGTAGGGCACTCTTTCATTGTACCGTATTTAATGTCGGGCTGTGTTTAATTTTACCTTGTTCAGTGTAGGGCACTGTTTCATTTTACCGTATTTAATGTAGGGATGTTTTTAATTGTACATTGTTCACTGTCGGGCACTGTTTCATTGTCCCGTATTTAATGTCGGGCTCTGTTTAATGTTACATTGTTCAGTGTAGGGCACTGTTTCATTGTACTGTATTTAATGTCGGGCTCTGTTTAATTGTGCCTTGTTTACTGTAGGTCACTGTTTCACTGTACTGTATTTAATGTCGGGCTCTGTTTAATTTTACCTTGTTCAGTGTAGGGCACTGTTTCATTGTACCGTATTTAATGTCGGGCCCTGTTTAATTTTACCTTGTTCAGTGTAGGGCACTGTTTCATTTTACCGTATTTAATGTCGGGCTGTGTTTAATTTTACATTGTTCACTGAAGGGCATTGTTTCATTGTGCTGTATTTAATGTTGGGCTCTGTTTAATTTTACCTTGTTCACTGTCGGGCACTGATTCATTGTACTGTATTTAATGTCGGGCTCTGTTTAATTTTGCCTTGTTTACTGTAGGTCACTGTTTCATTGTCCCGTATTTAATGTCGGGCTGTGTTTAAGTTTACATTGTTCAGTGTAGGGCACAGATTCATTGTACTGTATTTAATGTCGGGCTGTGTTTAATTTTACATTGTTCAGTGTAGGGCACTGTTTCACTGTACCGTATTTAATGTCGGGCTGTGTTTAATTTTACATTGTTCAGTGTAGGGCACTGATTCATTGTACCGTATTTAATGTCGGGCTATGTTTAATTTTACATTGTTCACTGTAGGGCACTGTTTCGTTGTACCGTATTTAATGTCGGGTTCTGTTTAATTTTACCTTGTTCAGTGTAGGGCACTGTTTCATTGTACCGTATTTAATGTCGGGCTCTGTTTAATTTTACCTTGTTCAGTGTAGGGCACTATTTCATTGTACCGTATTTACTGTCGGGCTGTGTTTAATTTTACATTGTTCACTGTAGGGCACTCTTTCATTGTACCGTATTTAATGTCGGGCTGTGTTTAATTTTACCTTGCTCAGTGGAGGGCGCTGTTACATTGTACTGTATTTAATGTCGGGCTGTGTTTAATTTTACATTCTTCACTGTAGGGCATTGTTTCATTGTGCTGTATTTAATGTTGGGCTCTGTTTAATTTTACCTTGTTCACTGTCGGGCACTGTTTCATTGTCCCGTATTTAATGTCGGGCTCTGTTTAATGTAACATTGTTCAGTGTAGGGCACTGTTTCATTGTACTGTATTTAATGTCGGGCTCTGTTTAATTTTGCCTTGTTTACTATAGGTCACTGTTTCACTGTACTGTATTTAATGTCGGGCTCTGTTTAATTTTACCTTGTTCAGTGTAGGGCACTGTTTCATTGTACCGTATTTAATGTCGGGCTCTGTTTAATTTTACCTTGTTCAGTGTAGGGCACTGTTTCATTTTACCGTATTTAATGTCGTGCTCTGTTTAATTTTACATTGTTCACTGTAGGGCATTGTTTCATTGTGCTGTATTTAATGTTGGGCTCTGTTTAATTTTACATTGTTCAGTGTAGGGCACTGATTCATTGTACCGTATTTAATGTCGGTCTCTGTTTAATGTTACATTGTTCAGTGTAAGGCACTGATTCATTGTACTGTATTTAATGTCGGGCTGTGTTTAATTTCACATTGTTCACTGTAGGGCATTGTTTCATTGTCCCGTATTTAATGTCGGGTTCTGTTTAAATTTACATTGTTCAGTGTAGGGCACTGTTTCATTGTACTGTATTTAATGTCGGGCTGTGTTTTATTTTACATTGTTCACTGTAGGGCACTGTTTCATTGTACCGTATTAATTTCGGGCTCTGTTTAATTTTCCATTGTTCAGTGTAGGGCACTGTTTCATTGTACCGTATTTAATGTCGGGCTGTGCTTTATTTTACATTGTTCAGTGTACGGCACTGATTCATTGTACCGTATTTAATGTCGGGCTCTGTTTAATTTTACATTGTTGCTGGTAGGGCACTGATTCATTGTACCGTATTTACTGTCGGGCTGTGTTTAATTGTACATTGTTCACTGTAGGGCACTGTTTCATTGTACCGTATTTAATGTCGGGCTGTGTTTAATTGTACATTGTTCACTGTAGGGCACTGTTTCATTTTACTGTATTTAATGTCGGGCTCTGTTTAATTTTACCTTGTTCAGTGTAGGGCAATGTTTCATTGTACCGTATTTAATGTCGGGCTGTGTTTAATTTTACATTGAACAGTGTAGGGCACTCTTTCATTGTACCGTATTTAATGTCGGGCTGTGTTTAATTTTACCTTGTTCAGTGTAGGGCACTGTTTCATTTTCCCGTATTTAATGTCTTGCTGTGTTTAATTGTACATTGTTCACTGTATGGCATTGTTTCATTGTGCTGTATTTAATGTTGGGCTCTGTTTAATTTTACCTTGTTCACTGTCGGGCACTGTTTCATTGTCCCGTATTTAATGTCGGGCTCTGATTAATTTTACCTTGTTTACTATAGGTCACTGTTTCATTGTACCGTATTTAATGTCGCGCTCTGTTTAATTTTACATTGTTCAGTGTAGGGCACTGTTTCATTGTACTGTATTTAATGTCGGGCACTGTTTAATGTTGCCTTGTTCAGTGTAGGGCACTGTTTCATTGTACTGTATTTAATGTCTGGCTCTGTTTAATGTTACATTGTTCAGTGTAGGGCACTGTTTCATTGTAATGTATTTAATGTCGGGCTCTGTTTAATTTTGCCTTGTTTACTGTCGGTCACTGTTTCACTGCACTGTATTTAATGTTGGGCTGTGTTTAATTATACATTGTTCACTGTTGGTCACTGTTTCATTGTACTGTATTTAATGTCGGGCTCTGTTTAATTTTCCCTTGCTCAGTGGAGGGCACTGTTACATTGTACTGTATTTAATGTCGTGCTCTGTTTAATTTTACATTGTTCATTGGAGGGCACTGTTTCATTGTACCGTATTTAATGTCGTGCTCTGTTTAATTTTACATTGTTCACTGTAGGGCACTGTTTCGTTGTCCCGTATTTAATGTCGGGCTCTGTTTAATGTTACATTGTTCAGTGTAGTGCACTGCTTCATTCGACCGTATTTAATGTTGGGCTCTGTTTAATTTTACCTTGTTGCTTGTAGGGCACTGTTTCATTGTACCGTATTTAATGTCGAGCTCTGTTTAATTTTACATTGTAGCTTGTAGGGCACTGTTTCATTGTACTGTATTTAATGTCGTGCTCTGTTTAATTTTACCTTGTTCACTGTAGATCACTGTTTCATTGTACTGCATTTAATGTCGGGCAGTGTTTAATTTTACATTGTTCAGTGTAGGGCACTGATTCATTGTACCGTATTGAATGTCGGGCTCTGTTTAAATTTACATTGTTCACTGTAGGTCACTGTTTCATTGTCCCGTCTTTAATGTCGGGCTGTGTTTAATTTTACCTTGCTCAGTGGAGGGCACTGTTACATTGTAATTTATTTAATGTCGTGCTCTGTTCAATTTTAACTTGTTCAGTGTAGGGCACTGTTTCATTTTACCGTACATAATGTCGGGCTGTGTTTAACTTTACATTGTTCACTGTAGGGCATTGTTTCATTGTGCTGTATTTAATGCTGGGCTCTGTTTAATTTTACCTTGTTCACTGTCGGGCACTGTTTCATTGTCCCGTATTTAATGTCGGGCTCTGTTTAATTTTGCCTTGTTTACTGTAGGTCACTGTTTCATTGTGCTGTATTTAATGCCGGGCTGTGTTTAATTTTACCTTGTTGCTTGTAGGGCACTGTTTCATTGTACCGTATTTAATGTCGGGCTCTGTTTAATTTTACCTTGTTCACTGTAGGGCACTGTTTCATTGCACCGTATTTAATGTCGGGTTGTGTTTAATTGTACATTGTTCAGTGTAGTGCACTGTTTCATTCTACCGTATTTAATGTTGGGCTCTGTTTAATTTTACCTTGTTGCTTGTAGGGCACTGTTTCATTGTACCGTATTTAATGTCGAGCTCTGTTTAATTTTAAATTGTAGCTTGTAGGGCACTGTTTCATTGTACTGTATTTAATGTCTGGCTCTGTTTAATTTCACCTTGTTCACTGTAGGGCACTGTTTCATTGGACTGTATTTAATGTCGGGCTCTGTTTAATTTTACCTTGCTCAGTGGAGGGCACTGTTACATTGTACTGTATTTAATGTCGTGCTCTGTTTAATTTTACATTGTTCATTGGAGGGCACTGTTTCATTGTACCGTATTTAATGTCGTGCTCTGTTTAATTTTGCCTTGTTTACTATAGGTCACTGTTTCACTGTACTGTATTTAATGTCGGGCTCTGTTTAATTTTACCTTGTTCAGTGTAGGGCACTGTTTCATTGTACCGTATTTAATGTCGGGCTCTGTTTAATTTTACCTTGTTCAGTGTAGGGCACTGTTTCATTTTACCGTATTTAATGTCGTGCTCTGTTTAATTTTACATTGTTCACTGTAGGGCATTGTTTCATTGTGCTGTATTTAATGTTGGGCTCTGTTTAATTTTACATTGTTCAGTGTAGGGCACTGATTCATTGTACCGTATTTAATGTCGGTCTCTGTTTAATGTTACATTGTTCAGTGTAAGGCACTGATTCATTGTACTGTATTTAATGTCGGGCTGTGTTTAATTTCACATTGTTCACTGTAGGGCATTGTTTCATTGTCCCGTATTTAATGTCGGGTTCTGTTTAAATTTACATTGTTCAGTGTAGGGCACTGTTTCATTGTACTGTATTTAATGTCGGGCTGTGTTTTATTTTACATTGTTCACTGTAGGGCACTGTTTCATTGTACCGTATTAATTTCGGGCTCTGTTTAATTTTCCATTGTTCAGTGTAGGGCACTGTTTCATTGTACCGTATTTAATGTCGGGCTGTGCTTTATTTTACATTGTTCAGTGTACGGCACTGATTCATTGTACCGTATTTAATGTCGGGCTCTGTTTAATTTTACATTGTTGCTGGTAGGGCACTGATTCATTGTACCGTATTTACTGTCGGGCTGTGTTTAATTGTACATTGTTCACTGTAGGGCACTGTTTCATTGTACCGTATTTAATGTCGGGCTGTGTTTAATTGTACATTGTTCACTGTAGGGCACTGTTTCATTTTACTGTATTTAATGTCGGGCTCTGTTTAATTTTACCTTGTTCAGTGTAGGGCAATGTTTCATTGTACCGTATTTAATGTCGGGCTGTGTTTAATTTTACATTGAACAGTGTAGGGCACTCTTTCATTGTACCGTATTTAATGTCGGGCTGTGTTTAATTTTACCTTGTTCAGTGTAGGGCACTGTTTCATTTTCCCGTATTTAATGTCTTGCTGTGTTTAATTGTACATTGTTCACTGTATGGCATTGTTTCATTGTGCTGTATTTAATGTTGGGCTCTGTTTAATTTTACCTTGTTCACTGTCGGGCACTGTTTCATTGTCCCGTATTTAATGTCGGGCTCTGATTAATTTTACCTTGTTTACTATAGGTCACTGTTTCATTGTACCGTATTTAATGTCGCGCTCTGTTTAATTTTACATTGTTCAGTGTAGGGCACTGTTTCATTGTACTGTATTTAATGTCGGGCACTGTTTAATGTTGCCTTGTTCAGTGTAGGGCACTGTTTCATTGTACTGTATTTAATGTCTGGCTCTGTTTAATGTTACATTGTTCAGTGTAGGGCACTGTTTCATTGTAATGTATTTAATGTCGGGCTCTGTTTAATTTTGCCTTGTTTACTGTCGGTCACTGTTTCACTGCACTGTATTTAATGTTGGGCTGTGTTTAATTATACATTGTTCACTGTTGGTCACTGTTTCATTGTACTGTATTTAATGTCGGGCTCTGTTTAATTTTCCCTTGCTCAGTGGAGGGCACTGTTACATTGTACTGTATTTAATGTCGTGCTCTGTTTAATTTTACATTGTTCATTGGAGGGCACTGTTTCATTGTACCGTATTTAATGTCGTGCTCTGTTTAATTTTACATTGTTCACTGTAGGGCACTGTTTCGTTGTCCCGTATTTAATGTCGGGCTCTGTTTAATGTTACATTGTTCAGTGTAGTGCACTGCTTCATTCGACCGTATTTAATGTTGGGCTCTGTTTAATTTTACCTTGTTGCTTGTAGGGCACTGTTTCATTGTACCGTATTTAATGTCGAGCTCTGTTTAATTTTACATTGTAGCTTGTAGGGCACTGTTTCATTGTACTGTATTTAATGTCGTGCTCTGTTTAATTTTACCTTGTTCACTGTAGATCACTGTTTCATTGTACTGCATTTAATGTCGGGCAGTGTTTAATTTTACATTGTTCAGTGTAGGGCACTGATTCATTGTACCGTATTGAATGTCGGGCTCTGTTTAAATTTACATTGTTCACTGTAGGTCACTGTTTCATTGTCCCGTCTTTAATGTCGGGCTGTGTTTAATTTTACCTTGCTCAGTGGAGGGCACTGTTACATTGTAATTTATTTAATGTCGTGCTCTGTTCAATTTTAACTTGTTCAGTGTAGGGCACTGTTTCATTTTACCGTACATAATGTCGGGCTGTGTTTAACTTTACATTGTTCACTGTAGGGCATTGTTTCATTGTGCTGTATTTAATGCTGGGCTCTGTTTAATTTTACCTTGTTCACTGTCGGGCACTGTTTCATTGTCCCGTATTTAATGTCGGGCTCTGTTTAATTTTGCCTTGTTTACTGTAGGTCACTGTTTCATTGTGCTGTATTTAATGCCGGGCTGTGTTTAATTTTACCTTGTTGCTTGTAGGGCACTGTTTCATTGTACCGTATTTAATGTCGGGCTCTGTTTAATTTTACCTTGTTCACTGTAGGGCACTGTTTCATTGCACCGTATTTAATGTCGGGTTGTGTTTAATTGTACATTGTTCAGTGTAGTGCACTGTTTCATTCTACCGTATTTAATGTTGGGCTCTGTTTAATTTTACCTTGTTGCTTGTAGGGCACTGTTTCATTGTACCGTATTTAATGTCGAGCTCTGTTTAATTTTAAATTGTAGCTTGTAGGGCACTGTTTCATTGTACTGTATTTAATGTCTGGCTCTGTTTAATTTCACCTTGTTCACTGTAGGGCACTGTTTCATTGGACTGTATTTAATGTCGGGCTCTGTTTAATTTTACCTTGTTCACTGTAGGGCACTGTTTCATTGTACTGTATTTAATGTCGGGCTCTGTTTAATTTTACCTTGTTCACTGTTGGGCACTGTTTCATTGTACTGTATTTAATGTCGGGCTGTGTTTAATTTTACATTGTTCAGTGTAGGGCACTGATTCATTGTACCGTATTTAATGTCGGGCTCTGTTTAATTTTACCTTGTTCAGTGTAGGGCACTGTTTCATTGTACCGTATTTAATGTCGGGCTCTGTTTAATTTTACCTTGTTCAGTGTAGGGCACTATTTCATTGTACCGTATTTACTGTCGGGCTGTGTTTAATTTTACATTGTTCACTGTAGGGCACTCTTTCATTGTACCGTATTTAATGTCGGGCTGTGTTTAGTTTTACCTTGCTCAGTGGAGGGCGCTGTTACATTGTACTGTATTTAATGTCGGGCTGTGTTTAATTTTACATTCTTCACTGTAGGGCATTGTTTCATTGTGCTGTATTTAATGTTGGGCTCTGTTTAATTTTACCTTGTTCACTGTCGGGCACTGTTTCATTGTCCCGTATTTAATGTCGGGCTCTGTTTAATGTAACATTGTTCAGTGTAGGGCACTGTTTCATTGTACTGTATTTAATGTCGGGCTCTGTTTAATTTTGCCTTGTTTACTGTAGGTCACTGTTTCACTGTACTGTATTTAATGTCGGGCTCTGTTTAATTTTACCTTGTTCAGTGTAGGGCACTGTTTCATTGTACTGTATTTAATGTCGGGCTCTGTTTAATTGTGCCTTGTTTACTGTAGGTCACTGTTTCACTGTACTGTATTTAATGTCGGGCTCTGTTTAATTTTACCTTGTTCAGTGTAGGGCACTGTTTCATTGTACCGTATTTAATGTCGGGCCCTGTTTAATTTTACCTTGTTCAGTGTAGGGCACTGTTTCATTTTACCGTATTTAATGTCGGGCTGTGTTTAATTTTACATTGTTCACTGAAGGGCATTGTTTCATTGTGCTGTATTTAATGTTGGGCTCTGTTTAATTTTACCTTGTTCACTGTCGGGCACTGATTCATTGTACTGTATTTAATGTCGGGCTCTGTTTAATTTTGCCTTGTTTACTGTAGGTCACTGTTTCATTGTCCCGTATTTAATGTCGGGCTGTGTTTAAGTTTACATTGTTCAGTGTAGGGCACAGATTCATTGTACTGTATTTAATGTCGGGCTGTGTTTAATTTTACATTGTTCAGTGTAGGGCACTGTTTCACTGTACCGTATTTAATGTCGGGCTGTGTTTAATTTTACATTGTTCAGTGTAGGGCACTGATTCATTGTACCGTATTTAATGTCGGGCTATGTTTAATTTTACATTGTTCACTGTAGGGCACTGTTTCGTTGTACCGTATTTAATGTCGGGTTCTGTTTAATTTTACCTTGTTCAGTGTAGGGCACTGTTTCATTGTACCGTATTTAATGTCGGGCTCTGTTTAATTTTACCTTGTTCAGTGTAGGGCACTATTTCATTGTACCGTATTTACTGTCGGGCTGTGTTTAATTTTACATTGTTCACTGTAGGGCACTCTTTCATTGTACCGTATTTAATGTCGGGCTGTGTTTAATTTTACCTTGCTCAGTGGAGGGCGCTGTTACATTGTACTGTATTTAATGTCGGGCTGTGTTTAATTTTACATTCTTCACTGTAGGGCATTGTTTCATTGTGCTGTATTTAATGTTGGGCTCTGTTTAATTTTACCTTGTTCACTGTCGGGCACTGTTTCATTGTCCCGTATTTAATGTCGGGCTCTGTTTAATGTAACATTGTTCAGTGTAGGGCACTGTTTCATTGTACTGTATTTAATGTCGGGCTCTGTTTAATTTTGCCTTGTTTACTATAGGTCACTGTTTCACTGTACTGTATTTAATGTCGGGCTCTGTTTAATTTTACCTTGTTCAGTGTAGGGCACTGTTTCATTGTACCGTATTTAATGTCGGGCTCTGTTTAATTTTACCTTGTTCAGTGTAGGGCACTGTTTCATTTTACCGTATTTAATGTCGTGCTCTGTTTAATTTTACATTGTTCACTGTAGGGCATTGTTTCATTGTGCTGTATTTAATGTTGGGCTCTGTTTAATTTTACATTGTTCAGTGTAGGGCACTGATTCATTGTACCGTATTTAATGTCGGTCTCTGTTTAATGTTACATTGTTCAGTGTAAGGCACTGATTCATTGTACTGTATTTAATGTCGGGCTGTGTTTAATTTCACATTGTTCACTGTAGGGCATTGTTTCATTGTCCCGTATTTAATGTCGGGTTCTGTTTAAATTTACATTGTTCAGTGTAGGGCACTGTTTCATTGTACTGTATTTAATGTCGGGCTGTGTTTTATTTTACATTGTTCACTGTAGGGCACTGTTTCATTGTACCGTATTAATTTCGGGCTCTGTTTAATTTTCCATTGTTCAGTGTAGGGCACTGTTTCATTGTACCGTATTTAATGTCGGGCTGTGCTTTATTTTACATTGTTCAGTGTACGGCACTGATTCATTGTACCGTATTTAATGTCGGGCTCTGTTTAATTTTACATTGTTGCTGGTAGGGCACTGATTCATTGTACCGTATTTACTGTCGGGCTGTGTTTAATTGTACATTGTTCACTGTAGGGCACTGTTTCATTGTACCGTATTTAATGTCGGGCTGTGTTTAATTGTACATTGTTCACTGTAGGGCACTGTTTCATTTTACTGTATTTAATGTCGGGCTCTGTTTAATTTTACCTTGTTCAGTGTAGGGCAATGTTTCATTGTACCGTATTTAATGTCGGGCTGTGTTTAATTTTACATTGAACAGTGTAGGGCACTCTTTCATTGTACCGTATTTAATGTCGGGCTGTGTTTAATTTTACCTTGTTCAGTGTAGGGCACTGTTTCATTTTCCCGTATTTAATGTCTTGCTGTGTTTAATTGTACATTGTTCACTGTATGGCATTGTTTCATTGTGCTGTATTTAATGTTGGGCTCTGTTTAATTTTACCTTGTTCACTGTCGGGCACTGTTTCATTGTCCCGTATTTAATGTCGGGCTCTGATTAATTTTACCTTGTTTACTATAGGTCACTGTTTCATTGTACCGTATTTAATGTCGCGCTCTGTTTAATTTTACATTGTTCAGTGTAGGGCACTGTTTCATTGTACTGTATTTAATGTCGGGCACTGTTTCATGTTGCCTTGTTCAGTGTAGGGCACTGTTTCATTGTACTGTATTTTATCTGGCTCTGTTTAATGTTACATTGTTCAGTGTAGGGCACTGTTTCATTGTAATGTATTTAATGTCGGGCTCTGTTTAATTTTGCCTTGTTTACTGTCGGTCACTGTTTCACTGCACTGTATTTAATGTTGGGCTGTGTTTAATTATACATTGTTCACTGTTGGTCACTGTTTCATTGTACTGTATTTAATGTCGGGCTCTGTTTAATTTTCCCTTGCTCAGTGGAGGGCACTGTTACATTGTACTGTATTAAATGTCGTGCTCTGTTTAATTTTACATTGTTCATTGGAGGGCACTGTTTCATTGTACCGTATTTAATGTCGTGCTCTGTTTAATTTTACATTGTTCACTGTAGGGCACTGTTTCGTTGTCCCGTATTTAATGTCGGGCTCTGTTTAATGTTACATTGTTCAGTGTAGTGCACTGCTTCATTCGACCGTATTTAATGTTGGGCTCTGTTTAATTTTACCTTGTTGCTTGTAGGGCACTGTTTCATTGTACCGTATTTAATGTCGAGCTCTGTTTAATTTTACATTGTAGCTTGTAGGGCACTGTTTCATTGTACTGTATTTAATGTCGTGCTCTGTTTAATTTTACCTTGTTCACTGTAGATCACTGTTTCATTGTACTGCATTTAATGTCGGGCAGTGTTTAATTTTACATTGTTCACTGTAGCGCACTGTTTCATTGTACCGTATTTAATGTCGGGCTATGTTGAATTTTACATTGTTCACTGCAGGTCACTGTTTCATTGTACTGTATTTAATGTCGGGCTGTGTTTAATTTTACCTTGCTCAGTGGAGGGCACTGTTACATTGTACTGTATTTAATGTCGTGCTCTGTTTAATTTTACATTGTTCACTCTAGGCACTGTTTCGTTGTCCCGTATTTAATGTCGTGCTCTGTTTAATGTTACATTGTTCAGTGTAGGGCACAGTTTCATTGTAACGTATTTAATGTCGGGCTATGTTGAATTTTACATTGTTCACTGTAGGTCACTGTTTCATTGTCCCGTCTTTAATGTCGGGCTGTGTTTAATTTTACCTTGCTCAGTGGAGGGCACTGTTACATTGTAATTTATTTAATGTCGTGCTCTGTTCAATTTTAACTTGTTCAGTGTAGGGCACTGTTTCATTTTACCGTACATAATGTCGGGCTGTGTTTAACTTTACATTGTTCACTGTAGGGCATTGTTTCATTGTGCTGTATTTAATGCTGGGCTCTGTTTAATTTTACCTTGTTCACTGTCGGGCACTGTTTCATTGTCCCGTATTTAATGTCGGGCTCTGTTTAATTTTGCCTTGTTTACTGTAGGTCACTGTTTCATTGTGCTGTATTTAATGCCGGGCTGTGTTTAATTTTACCTTGTTGCTTGTAGGGCACTTTTTCATTGTACCGTATTTAATGTCGGGCTCTGTTTAATTTTACCTTGTTCACTGTAGGGCACTGTTTCATTGCACCGTATTTAATGTCGGGTTGTGTTTAATTGTACATTGTTCAGTGTAGTGCACTGTTTCATTCTACCGTATTTAATGTTGGGCTCTGTTTAATTTTACCTTGTTGCTTGTAGGGCACTGTTTCATTGTACCGTATTTAATGTCGAGCTCTGTTTAATTTTAAATTGTAGCTTGTAGGGCACTGTTTCATTGTACTGTATTTAATGTCTGGCTCTGTTTAATTTCACCTTGTTCACTGTAGGGCACTGTTTCATTGGACTGTATTTAATGTCGGGCTCTGTTTAATTTTACCTTGTTCACTGTAGGGCACTGTTTCATTGTACTGTATTTAATGTCGGGCTCTGTTTAATTTTACCTTGTTCACTGTTGGGCACTGTTTCATTGTACTGTATTTAATGTCGGGCTGTGTTTAATTTTACATTGTTCAGTGTAGGGCACTGATTCATTGTACCGTATTTAATGTCGGGCTCTGTTTAATTTTACCTTGTTCAGTGTAGGGCACTGTTTCATTGTACCGTATTTAATGTCGGGCTCTGTTTAATTTTACCTTGTTCAGTGTAGGGCACTATTTCATTGTACCGTATTTACTGTCGGGCTGTGTTTAATTTTACATTGTTCACTGTAGGGCACTCTTTCATTGTACCGTATTTAATGTCGGGCTGTGTTTAGTTTTACCTTGCTCAGTGGAGGGCGCTGTTACATTGTACTGTATTTAATGTCGGGCTGTGTTTAATTTTACATTCTTCACTGTAGGGCATTGTTTCATTGTGCTGTATTTAATGTTGGGCTCTGTTTAATTTTACCTTGTTCACTGTCGGGCACTGTTTCATTGTCCCGTATTTAATGTCGGGCTCTGTTTAATGTAACATTGTTCAGTGTAGGGCACTGTTTCATTGTACTGTATTTAATGTCGGGCTCTGTTTAATTTTGCCTTGTTTACTGTAGGTCACTGTTTCACTGTACTGTATTTAATGTCGGGCTCTGTTTAATTTTACCTTGTTCAGTGTAGGGCACTGTTTCATTGTACCGTATTTAATGTCGGGCTCTGTTTAATTTTACCTTGTTCAGTGTCGGGCACTGTTTCATTTTACCGTATTTAATGTCGTGCTCTGTTTAATTTTACATTGTTCACTGTAGGGCATTGTTTCATTGTGCTGTATTTAATGTTGGGCTCTGTTTAATTTTACATTGTTCAGTGTAGGGCACTGATTCATTGTACCGTATTTAATGTCGGTCTCTGTTTAATGTTACATTGTTCAGTGTAAGGCACTGATTCATTGTACTGTATTTAATGTCGGGCTGTGTTTAATTTCACATTGTTCACTGTAGGGCATTGTTTCATTGTCCCGTATTTAATGTCGGGTTCTGTTTAATTTTACATTGTTCAGTGTAGGGCACTGTTTCATTGTACTGTATTTAATGTCGGGCTGTGTTTTATTTTACATTGTTCACTGTAGGGCACTGTTTCATTGTACCGTATTAATTTCGGGCTCTGTTTAATTTTCCATTGTTCAGTGTAGGGCACTGTTTCATTGTACCGTATTTAATGTCGGGCTGTGCTTTATTTTACATTGTTCAGTGTACGGCACTGATTCATTGTACCGTATTTAATGTCGGGCTCTGTTTAATTTTACATTGTTGCTGGTAGGGCACTGATTCATTGTACCGTATTTAATGTCGGGCTGTGTTTAATTGTACATTGTTCACTGTAGGGCACTGTTTCATTGTACCGTATTTAATGTCGGGCTGTGTTTAATTGTACATTTTTCACTGTAGGGCACTGTTTCATTTTACTGTATTTAATGTCTTGCTGTGTTTAATTGTACATTGTTCACTGTATGGCATTGTTTCATTGTGCTGTATTTAATGTTGGGCTCTGATTAATTTTACCTTGTTCACTGTCGGGCACTGTTTCATTGTCCCGTATTTAATGTCGGGCTCTGATTAATTTTACCTTGTTCAGTGTAGGGCACTGTTTCATTGTACTGTATTTAATGTCGGGCTCTGTTTAATTTTGCCTTGTTCAGTGTAGGGCACTGTTTCATTGTACTGTATTTAATGTCTGGCTCTGTTTAATGTTACATTGTTCAGTGTAGGGCACTGTTTCATTGTAATGTATTTAATGTCGGGCTCTGTTTAATTTTGCCTTGTTTACTGTCGGTCACTGT
The DNA here is from genome assembly GCF_047496885.1 of Scyliorhinus torazame. Taxonomy (NCBI): domain Eukaryota; kingdom Metazoa; phylum Chordata; class Chondrichthyes; order Carcharhiniformes; family Scyliorhinidae; genus Scyliorhinus; species Scyliorhinus torazame. The sequence goes on from NW_027307779.1 coordinate 898,200, forward strand.
TTCACTGCACTGTATTTAATGTTGGGCTGTGTTTAATTTTACATTGTTCACTGTTGGTCACTGTTTCATTGTACTGTATTTAATGTCGGGCTCTGTTTAATTTTCCCTTGTTGCTTGTAGGGCACTGTTTCATTGTACCGTATTTAATGTCGAGCTCTGTTTAATTTTACATTGTAGCTTGTAGGGCACTGTTTCATTGTACTGTATTTAATGTCTGGCTCTGTTTAATTTCACCTTGTTCACTGTAGGGCACTGTTTCATTGGACTGTATTTAATGTCGGGCTCTGTTTAATTTTACCTTGTTCACTGTAGGGCACTGTTTCATTGTACTGTATTTAATGTCGGGCTCTGTTTAATTTTACCTTGTTCACTGTTGGGCACTGTTTCATTGTACTGTATTTAATGTCGGGCTGTGTTTAATTTTACATTGTTCAGTGTAGGGCACTGATTCATTGTACCGTATTTAATGTCGGGCTCTGTTTAATTTTACCTTGTTCAGTGTAGGGCACTGTTTCATTGTACCGTATTTAATGTCGGGCTCTGTTTAATTTTACCTTGTTCAGTGTAGGGCACTATTTCATTGTACCGTATTTACTGTCGGGCTGTGTTTAATTTTACATTGTTCACTGTAGGGCACTCTTTCATTGTACCGTATTTAATGTCGGGCTGTGTTTAATTTTACCTTGCTCAGTGGAGGGCGCTGTTACATTGTACTGTATTTAATGTCGGGCTGTGTTTAATTTTACATTCTTCACTGTAGGGCATTGTTTCATTGTGCTGTATTTAATGTTGGGCTCTGTTTAATTTTACCTTGTTCACTGTCGGGCACTGTTTCATTGTCCCGTATTTAATGTCGGGCTCTGTTTAATGTAACATTGTTCAGTGTAGGGCACTGTTTCATTGTACTGTATTTAATGTCGGGCTCTGTTTAATTTTGCCTTGTTTACTGTAGGTCACTGTTTCACTGTACTGTATTTAATGTCGGGCTCTGTTTAATTTTACCTTGTTCAGTGTAGGGCACTGTTTCATTGTACCGTATTTAATGTCGGGCTCTGTTTAATTTTACCTTGTTCAGTGTAGGGCACTGTTTCATTTTACCGTATTTAATGTCGTGCTCTGTTTAATTTTACATTGTTCACTGTAGGGCATTGTTTCATTGTGCTGTATTTAATGTTGGGCTCTGTTTAATTTTACATTGTTCAGTGTAGGGCACTGATTCATTGTACCGTATTTAATGTCGGTCTCTGTTTAATGTTACATTGTTCAGTGTAAGGCACTGATTCATTGTACTGTATTTAATGTCGGGCTGTGTTTAATTTCACATTGTTCACTGTAGGGCATTGTTTCATTGTCCCGTATTTAATGTCGGGTTCTGTTTAAATTTACATTGTTCAGTGTAGGGCACTGTTTCATTGTACTGTATTTAATGTCGGGCTGTGTTTTATTTTACATTGTTCACTGTAGGGCACTGTTTCATTGTACCGTATTAATTTCGGGCTCTGTTTAATTTTCCATTGTTCAGTGTAGGGCACTGTTTCATTGTACCGTATTTAATGTCGGGCTGTGCTTTATTTTACATTGTTCAGTGTACGGCACTGATTCATTGTACCGTATTTAATGTCGGGCTCTGTTTAATTTTACATTGTTGCTGGTAGGGCACTGATTCATTGTACCGTATTTACTGTCGGGCTGTGTTTAATTGTACATTGTTCACTGTAGGGCACTGTTTCATTGTACCGTATTTAATGTCGGGCTGTGTTTAATTGTACATTGTTCACTGTAGGGCACTGTTTCATTTTACTGTATTTAATGTCGGGCTCTGTTTAATTTTACCTTGTTCAGTGTAGGGCAATGTTTCATTGTACCGTATTTAATGTCGGGCTGTGTTTAATTTTACATTGAACAGTGTAGGGCACTCTTTCATTGTACCGTATTTAATGTCGGGCTGTGTTTAATTTTACCTTGTTCAGTGTAGGGCACTGTTTCATTTTCCCGTATTTAATGTCTTGCTGTGTTTAATTGTACATTGTTCACTGTATGGCATTGTTTCATTGTGCTGTATTTAATGTTGGGCTCTGTTTAATTTTACCTTGTTCACTGTCGGGCACTGTTTCATTGTCCCGTATTTAATGTCGGGCTCTGATTAATTTTACCTTGTTTACTGTAGGTCACTGTTTCATTGTACCGTATTTAATGTCGCGCTCTGTTTAATTTTACATTGTTCAGTGTAGGGCACTGTTTCATTGTACTGTATTTAATGTCGGGCTCTGTTTAATTTTGCCTTGTTCAGTGTAGGGCACTGTTTCATTGTACTGTATTTAATGTCTGGCTCTGTTTAATGTTACATTGTTCAGTGTAGGGCACTGTTTCATTGTAATGTATTTAATGTCGGGCTCTTTTAATTTTGCCTTGTTTACTGTCGGTCACTGTTTCACTGCACTGTATTTAATGTTGGGCTGTGTTTAATTTTACATTGTTCACTGTTGGTCACTGTTTCATTGTACTGTATTTAATGTCGGGCTCTGTTTAATTTTCCCTTGCTCAGTGGAGGGCACTGTTACATTGTACTGTATTTAATGTCGTGCTCTGTTTAATTTTACATTGTTCATTGGAGGGCACTGTTTCATTGTACCGTATTGAATGTCGTGCTCTGTTTAATTTTACATTGTTCACTGTAGGGCACTGTTTCGTTGTCCCGTATTTAATGTCGGGCTCTGTTTAATGTTACATTGTTCAGTGTAGTGCACTGCTTCATTCGACCGTATTTAATGTTGGGCTCTGTTTAATTTTACCTTGTTGCTTGTAGGGCACTGTTTCATTGTACCGTATTTAATGTCGAGCTCTGTTTAATTTTACATTGTAGCTTGTAGGGCACTGTTTCATTGTACTGTATTTAATGTCGTGCTCTGTTTAATTTTACCTTGTTCACTGTAGATCACTGTTTCATTGTACTGCATTTAATGTCGGGCTGTGTTTAATTTTACATTGTTCAGTGTAGGGCACTGATTCATTGTACCGTATTGAATGTATAGCTCTGTTTAATTTTACATTGTTCACTGTAGCGCACTGTTTCATTGTACCGTATTTAATGTCGGGCTATGTTGAATTTTACATTGTTCACTGCAGGTCACTGTTTCATTGTACTGTATTTAATGTCGGGCTGTGTTTAATTTTACCTTGCTCAGTGGAGGGCACTGTTACATTGTACTGTATTTAATGTCGTGCTCTGTTTAATTTTACATTGTTCACTCTAGGCACTGTTTCGTTGTCCCGTATTTAATGTCGTGCTCTGTTTAATGTTACATTGTTCAGTGTAGGGCACTGTTTCATTGTAACGTATTTAATGTCGGGCTATGTTGAATTTTACATTGTTCACTGTAGGTCACTGTTTCATTGTCCCGTCTTTAATGTCGGGCTGTGTTTAATTTTACCTTGTTCACTGTCGGGCACTGTTTCATTGTCCCGTATTTAATGTCGGGCTCTGTTTAATTTTGCCGTGTTTACTGTAGGTCACTGTTTCATTGTGCTGTATTTAATGCCGGGCTGTGTTTAATTTTACCTTGTTGCTTGTAGGGCACTGTTTCATTGTACCGTATTTAATGTCGGGCTCTGTTTAATTTTACCTTGTTCACTGTAGGGCACTGTTTCATTGCACCGTATTTAATGTCGGGTTGTGTTTAATTGTACATTGTTCAGTGTAGTGCACTGTTTCATTCTACCGTATTTAATGTTGGGCTCTGTTTAATTTTACCTTGTTGCTTGTAGGGCACTGTTTCATTGTACCGTATTTAATGTCGAGCTCTGTTTAATTTTACATTGTAGCTTGTAGGGCACTGTTTCATTGTACTGTATTTAATGTCTGGCTCTGTTTAATTTCACCTTGTTCACTGTAGGGCACTGTTTCATTGGACTGTATTTAATGTCGGGCTCTGTTTAATTTTACCTTGTTCACTGTAGGGCACTGTTTCATTGTACTGTATTTAATGTCGGGCTCTGTTTAATTTTACCTTGTTCACTGTTGGGCACTGTTTCATTGTACCGTATTTAATGTCGGGCTGTGTTTAATTTTACCTTGCTCAGTGGAGGGCGCTGTTACATTGTACTGTATTTAATGTCGGGCTGTGTTTAATTTTACATTCTTCACTGTAGGGCATTGTTTCATTGTGCTGTATTTAATGTTGGGCTCTGTTTAATTTTGCCTTGTTCACTGTCGGGCACTGTTTCATTGTCCCGTATTTAATGTCGGGCTCTGTTTAATGTAACATTGTTCAGTGTAGGGCACTGTTTCATTGTACTGTATTTAATGTCGGGCTCTGTTTAATTTTGCCGTGTTTACTGTAGGTCACTGTTTCACTGTACTGTATTTAATGTCGGGCTCTGTTTAATTTTACCTTGTTCAGTGTAGGGCACTGTTTCATTGTACCGTATTTAATGTCGGGCTCTGTTTAATTTTACCTTGTTCAGTGTAGGGCACTGTTTCATTTTACCGTATTTAATGTCGTGCTCTGTTTAATTTTACATTGTTCACTGTAGGGCATTGTTTCATTGTGCTGTAGTTAATGTTGGGCTCTGTTTAATTTTACATTGTTCAGTGTAGGGCACTGATTCATTGTACCGTATTTAATGTCGGTCTCTGTTTAATGTTACATTGTTCAGTGTAAGGCACTGATTCATTGTACTGTATTTAATGTCGGGCTGTGTTTAATTTCACATTGTTCACTGTAGGGCATTGTTTCATTGTCCCGTATTTAATGTCGGGTTCTGTTTAATTTTACGTTGTTCAGTGTAGGGCACTGTTTCATTGTACTGTATTTAATGTCGGGCTGTGTTTTATTTTACATTGTTCACTGTAGGGCACTGTTTCATTGTACCGTATTAATTTCGGGCTCTGTTTAATTTTCCATTGTTCAGTGTAGGGCACTGTTTCATTGTACCGTATTTAATGTCGGGCTGTGCTTTATTTTACATTGTTCAGTGTACGGCACTGATTCATTGTACCGTATTTAATGTCGGGCTCTGTTTAATTTTACATTGTTGCTGGTAGGGCACTGATTCATTGTACCGTATTTAATGTCGGGCTGTGTTTAATTGTACATTGTTCACTGTAGGGCACTGTTTCATTGTACCGTATTTAATGTCGGGCTGTGTTTAATTGTACATTGTTCACTGTAGGGCACTGTTTCATTTTACTGTATTTAATGTCTTGCTGTGTTTAATTGTACATTGTTCACTGTATGGCATTGTTTCATTGTGCTGTATTTAATGTTGGGCTCTGATTAATTTTACCTTGTTCACTGTAGGGCACTGTTTCGTTGTCTCATATTTAATGTCGGGCTCTGTTTAATGTTACATTGTTCAGTGTAGTGCACTGCTTCATTCGACCGTATTTAATGTTGGGCTCTGTTTAATTTTACCTTGTTGCTTGTAGGGCACTGTTTCATTGTACCGTATTTAATGTCGAGCTCTGTTTAATTTTACCTTGTTGCTTGTAGGGCACTGTTTCATTGTACCGTATTTAATGTCGAGCTCTGTTTAATTTTACATTGTAGCTTGTAGGGCACTGTTTCATTGTACTGTATTTAATGTCTGGCTCTGTTTAATTTCACCTTGTTCACTGTAGGGCACTGTTTCATTGGACTGTATTTAATGTCGGGCTCTGTTTAATTTTACCTTGTTTACTGTAGGGCACTGTTTCATTGTACTGTATTTAATGTCGGGCTCTGTTTAATTTTACCTTGTTCACTGTTGGGCACTGTTTCATTGTACTGTATTTAATGTCGGGCTGTGTTTAATTTTACATTGTTCAGTGTAGGGCACTGATTCATTGTACCGTATTTAATGTCGGGCTCTGTTTAATTTTACCTTGTTCAGTGTAGGGCACTGTTTCATTGTACCGTATTTAATGTCGGGCTCTGTTTAATTTTACCTTGTTCAGTGTAGGGCACTATTTCATTGTACCGTATTTACTGTCGGGCTGTGTTTAATTTTACATTGTTCACTGTAGGGCACTCTTTCATTGTACCGTATTTAATGTCGGGCTGTGTTTAATTTTACCTTGCTCAGTGGAGGGCGCTGTTACATTGTACTGTATTTAATGTCGGGCTGTGTTTAATTTTACATTCTTCACTGTAGGGCATTGTTTCATTGTGCTGTATTTAATGTTGGGCTCTGTTTAATTTTACCTTGTTCACTGTCGGGCACTGTTTCATTGTACTGTATTTAATGTCGGGCTCTGTTTAATTTTGCCTTGTTTACTGTAGGTCACTGTTTCACTGTACTGTATTTAATGTCGGGCTCTGTTTAATTTTACCTTGTTCAGTGTAGGGCACTGTTTCATTGTACCGTATTTAATGTCGGGCTCTGTTTAATTTTACCTTGTTCAGTGTAGGGCACTGTTTCATTTTACCGTATTTAATGTCGTGCTCTGTTTAATTTTACATTGTTCACTGTAGGGCATTGTTTCATTGTGCTGTATTTAATGTTGGGCTCTGTTTAATTTTACATTATTCAGTGTAGGGCACTGATTCATTGTACCGTATTTAATGTCGGTCTCTGTTTAATGTTACATTGTTCAGTGTAAGGCACTGATTCATTGTACTGTATTTAATGTCGGGCTGTGTTTAATTTCACATTGTTCACTGTAGGGCACTGTTTCATTGTACTGTATTTAATGTCGGGCTCTGTTTAATTTCACATTGTTCACTGTAGGGCACTGTTTCATTGTACTGTATTTAATGTCGGGCTGTGTTTAATTTCACATTGTTCACTGTAGGGCACTGTTTCATTGTACTGTATTTAATGTCGGGCTCTGTTTAATTTTACATTATTCAGTGTAGGGCACTGTTTCATTGTCCCGTATTTAATGTCGGGTTCTGTTTAATTTTACATTGTTCAGTGTAGGGCACTGTTTCATTGTACTGTATTTAATGTCGGGCTGTGTTTTATTTTACATTGTTCACTGTAGGGCACTGTTTCATTGTACCGTATTAATTTCGGGCTCTGTTTAATTTTCCATTGTTCAGTGTAGGGCACTGTTTCATTGTACCGTATTTAATGTCGGGCTGTGCTTTATTTTACATTGTTCAGTGTACGGCACTGTTTCATTGTACCGTATTTAATGTCGGGCTCTGTTTAATTTTACATTGTTGCTGGTAGGGCACTGATTCATTGTACCGTATTTAATGTCGGGCTGTGTTTAATTGTACATTGTTCACTGTAGGGCACTGTTTCATTGTACCGTATTTAATGTCGGGCTGTGTTTAATTGTACATTGTTCACTGTAGGGCACTGTTTCATTTTACTGTATTTAATGTCTTGCTGTGTTTAATTGTACATTGTTCACTGTATGGCATTGTTTCATTGTGCTGTATTTAATGTTGGGCTCTGATTAATTTTACCTTGTTCACTGTCGGGCACTGTTTCATTGTCCCGTATTTAATGTCGGGCTCTGATTAATTTTACATTGTTCAGTGTAGGGCACTGTTTCATTGTACTGTATTTAATGTCGGGCTCTGTTTAATTTTGCCTTGTTCAGTGTAGGGCACTGTTTCATTGTACTGTATTTAATGTCTGGCTCTGTTTAATGTTACATTGTTCAGTGTAGGGCACTGTTTCATTGTAATGTATTTAATGTCGGGCTCTGTTTAATTTTGCCTTGTTTACTGTCGGTCACTGTTTCACTGCACTGTATTTAATGTTGGGCTGTGTTTAATTTTACATTGTTCACTGTTGGTCACTGTTTCATTGTACTGTATTTAATGTCGGGCTCTGTTTAATTTTCCCTTGCTCAGTGGAGGGCACTGTTACATTGTACTGTATTTAATGTCGTGCTCTGTTTAATTTTACATTGTTCATTGGAGGGCACTGTTTCATTGTACCGTATTTAATGTCGTGCTCTGTTTAATTTTACATTGTTCACTGTAGGGCACTGTTTCGTTGTCCCGTATTTAATGTCGGGCTCTGTTTAATGTTACATTGTTCAGTGTAGTGCACTGCTTCATTCGACCGTATTTAATGTTGGGCTCTGTTTAATTTTACCTTGTTGCTTGTAGGGCACTGTTTCATTGTACCGTATTTAATGTCGAGCTCTGTTTAATTTTACATTGTAGCTTGTAGGGCACTGTTTCATTGTACTGTATTTAATGTCGTGCTCTGTTTAATTTTACCTTGTTCACTGTAGATCACTGTTTCATTGTACTGCATTTAATGTCGGGCTGTGTTTAATTGTACATTGTTCACTGTAGGGCACTGTTTCATTGTACCGTATTGAATGTCGGGCTCTGTTTAAATTTACATTGTTCACTGTAGGGCACTGTTTCATTGTACCGTATTTAATGTCGTGCTCTGTTTAATTTTACATTGTTCACTGTAGGGCACTGTTTCATTGTACCGTATTTAATGTCGGGCTATGTTGAATTTTACATTGTTCACTGTAGGTCACTGTTTCATTGTACTGTATTTAATGTCGGGCTGTGTTTAATTTTACCTTGCTCAGTGGAGGGCACTGTTACATTGTACTGTATTTAATGTCGTGCTCTGTTTAATTTTACATTGTTCACTCTAGGCACTGTTTCGTTGTCCCGTATTTAATGTCGGGCTCTGTTTAATGTTACATTGTTCAGTGTAGGGCACTGTTTTATTGTAACGTATTTAATGTCGGGCTATGTTGAATTTTACATTGTTCACTGTAGGTCACTGTTTCATTGTCCCGTCTTTAATGTCGGGCTGTGTTTAATTTTACCTTGCTCAGTGGAGGGCACTGTTACATTGTACTGTATTTAATGTCGTGCTCTGTTCAATTTTAACTTGTTCAGTGTAGGGCACTGTTTCATTTTACCGTACTTAATGTCGGGCTGTGTTTAACTTTACATTGTTCACTGTAGGGCATTGTTTCATTGTGCTGTATTTAATGCTGGGCTCTGTTTAATTTTACCTTGTTCACTGTCGGGCACTGTTTCATTGTCCCGTATTTAATGTCGGGCTCTGTTTAATTTTGCCTTGTTTACTGTAGGTCACTGTTTCATTGTGCTGTATTTAATGCCGGGCTGTGTTTAATTTTACCTTGTTGCTTGTAGGGCACTGTTTCATTGTACCGTATTTAATGTCGGGCTCTGTTTAATTTTACCTTGTTCACTGTAGGGCACTGTTTCATTGCACCGTATTTAATGTCGGGCTGTGTTTAATTGTACATTGTTCAGTGTAGTGCACTGTTTCATTCTACCGTATTTAATGTTGGGCTCTGTTTAATTTTACCTTGTTGCTTGTCGGGCACTGTTTCATTGTACCGTATTTAATGTCGAGCTCTGTTTAATTTTACATTGTAGCTTGTAGGGCACTGTTTCATTGTACTGTATTTAATGTCTGGCTCTGTTTAATTTTACATTGTTCACTGTAGGGCACTGTTTCATTGTACCGTATTTAATGTCGGGCTATGTTTAATTTTACATTGTTCAGTGTAGGGCACTGTTTCATTGTACCGTATTTAATGTCGGGCTGTGTTTTATTTTACATTGTTCAGTGTAGGGCACTGATTCATTGTACCGTATTTAATGTTGTTCTCTGTTTAATTTTACCTTGTCCAGTGCAGGGCACTGTTTCATTTTACCGGATTTAATGTCGGGCTGTGTTTAATTGTACATTGTTCACTATAGGGCACAGTTTCATTGTACCGTATTTAATGTTGGGCTGAGTTTAATTGCACATTGTTCACTGTAGGGCACTGTTTCATTGTACCGTATTTAATGTCGGGCTCTGTTTAATGTCACATTGTTCAGTGTAGGGCACTGTTTCATTGTACCGTATTTAATGTCGTGCTCTGTTTAATTTTACCTTGTCCAGTGCAGGGCACTGTTACATTGTACTGTATTTAATGTCGTGCTCTGTTTAATTTTACATTGTTCATTAGAGGGCACTGTTTCATTGTACCGTATTTAATGTCGTGCTCTGTTTAATTTTACATTGTTCACTGTAGGGCACTGTTTCGTTGTCCCGTATTTATTGTCGGGCTCTGTTTAATGTTACATTGTTCAGTGTAGTGCACTGTTTCATTCGACCGTATTTAATGTTGGGCTCTGTTTAATTTCACCTTGTTGATTGTAGGGCACTGTTTCATTGTACTGTATTTAATGTCGGGCTCTGTTTAATTTTACCTCGTTGCTTGTAGGGCACTGTTTCATTGTACTGTATTTAATGTCGGGCTCTGTTTAATTTTACCTTGTTCACTGTAGGGCACTGTTTCATTGTACTGTATTTAATGTCGGGCTGTGTTTAATTTTACATTGTTTAGTGTAGGGCACTGATTCATGGTACCGTATTTAATGTCGGGCTCTGTTTAATTTTACATTGTTCACTGTAGGGCACTGTTTCAGTGTACCGTATTTAATGTCGGGCTATGTTGAATTTTACATTGTTCACTGTAGGTCACTGTTACATTGTACTGTATTTAATGTCGTGCTCTGTTTAATTTTACATTGTTCACTCTAGGCACTGTTTCGTTGTCCCGTATTTAATGTCGGGCTCTGTTTAATGTTACATTGTTCAGTGTAGGGCACTGTTTCATTGTAACGTATTTAATGTCGGGCTATGTTGAATTTTACATTGTTCACTGTAGGTCACTGTTTCACTGTACTGTATTTAATGTCGGGCTGTGTTTAATTTTACATTGTTCAGTGTAGGGCACTGTTTCATTGTACCGTATTTAGTCGGGCTGTTTTTAATTTTACCTTGCTCAGTGGAGGGCACTGTTACATTGTACTGTATTTGATGTCGTGCTCTGTTTAATTTTACATTGTTCACTGTAGGTCACTGTTTCATTGTACCGTATTTAATGTCGGGCTCTGTTTAATTTTACATTGTTGCTGGTAGGGCACTGATTCATTGTACCGTATTTAATGTCGGGCTGTGTTTAATTTTACATTGTTCACTGTAGGGCACTGTTTCATTGTACCGTATTTAATGTCGGGCTCTGTTTAATTTTACCTTGTTCGGTGTAGGGCACTGTTTCATTGTACCGTATTTAATGTCGGGCTCTGTTTAATTTTACCTTGTTCAGTGTAGGGCACTGTTTCATTGTACCGTATTTACTGTCGGGCTGTGTTTAATTGTACATTGTTCACTGTAGGGCACTGTATCGTTGTACCGTATTTAATGTCGGGCTGTGTTTAATTGTACATTGTTCACTGTAGGGCACTGTTTCATTGTACCGTATTTACTGTCGGGCTGTGTTTAATTGTACATTGTTCACTGTAGGGCACTGTATCGTTGTACCGTATTTAATGTCGGGCTGTGTTTAATTGTACATTGTTCACTGTAGGGCACTGTTTCATTGTACTGTATTTAATGTCGGGCTCTGTTTAATTTTACCTTGTTCAGTGTAGGGCACTGTTTCATTGTACCGTATTTAATGTCGGGCTGTGTTTAATTTTACATTGTTCAGTGAAGGGCACTGTTTCATTGTACCGTATTTAATGTCGGGCTGTGTTTAATTTTACCTTGCTCAGTGGAGGGCACTGTTACATTGTACTGTATTTAATGTCGTGCTCTGTTTAATTTTACATTGTTCACTGTAGGGCACTGTTTCATTGTACCGTATTTAATGTCGGGCTATGTTTAATTTTACATTGTTCAGTGTAGGGCACTGTTTCATTGTACCGTATTTAATGTCGGGCTGTGTTTTATTTTACATTGTTCAGTGTAGGGCACTGATTCATTGCACCGTATTTAATGTTGTTCTCTGTTTAATTTTACCTTGTCCAGTGCAGGGCACTGTTTCATTTTACCGGATTTAATGTCGGGCTGTGTTTAATTGTACATTGTTCACTATAGGGCACAGTTTCATTGTACCGTATTTAATGTTGGGCTGTGTTTAATTGCACATTGTTCACTGTAGGGCACTGTTTCATTGTACCGTATTTAATGTCGGGCTCTGTTTAATGTCACATTGTTCAGTGTAGGGCACTGTTTCATTGTACTGTATTTAATGTCGGACTCTGTTTAATTTTGCCTTGTTTACTGTAGGTCGCTGTTTCATTGTACTGTATTTAATGTCGGGCTCTGTTTAATTTTCCCTTGCTCAGTGGAGGGCACTGTTACATTGTACCGTATTTAATGTCGTGCTCTGTTTAATTTTACATTGTTCACTGTAGGGCACTGTTTCGTTGTCCCGTATTTATTGTCGGGTTCTGTTTAATGTTACAGTGTTCAGTGTAGTGCACTGTTTCATTCGACCGTATTTAATGTTGGGCTCTGTTTAATTTTACCTTGTTGATTGTAGGGCACTGTTTCATTGTACTGTATTTAATGTCGGGCTCTGTTTAATTTTACCTCGTTGCTTGTAGGGCACTGTTTCATTGTACTGTATTTAATGTCGGGCTCTGTTTAATTTTACCTTGTTCACTGTAGGGCACTGTTTCATTGTACTGTATTTAATGTCGGGCTGTGTTTAATTTTACATTGTTCAGTGTAGGGCACTGATTCATGGTACCGTATTTAATGTCGGGCTCTGTTTAATTTTACATTGTTCACTGTAGGGCACTGTTTCATTGTACCGTATTTAATGTCGTGCTCTGTTTAATTTTACATTGTTCACTGTAGGGCACTGTTTCAGTGTACCGTATTTAATGTCGGGCTATGTTGAATTTTACATTGTTCACTGTAGGTCACTGTTTAATTGTACTGTATTTAATGTCGGGCTGTGTTTAATTTTACCTTGCTCAGTGGAGGGCACTGTTACATTGTACTGTACTTAATGTCGTGCTCTGTTTAATTTTACATTGTTCACTCGAGGCACTGTTTCGTTGTCCCGTATTTAATGTCGGGCTCTGTTTAATGTTACATTGTTCAGTGTAGGGCACTGTTTCATTGTAACGTATTTAATGTCGGGCTATGTTGAATTTTACATTGTTCACTGTAGGTCACTGTTTCACTGTACTGTATTTAATGTCGGGCTGTGTTTAATTTTACCTTGCTCAGTGGAGGGCACTGTTACATTGTACTGTATTTAATGTCGTGCTCTGTTCAATTTTAACTTGTTCAGTGTAGGGCACTGTTTCATTTTACCGTACTTAATGTCGGGCTGTGTTTAACTTTACATTGTTCACTGTAGGGCATTGTTTCATTGTACCGTATTTAATGTCGGGCTCTGTTTAATTTTACATTGTTCTGTGTAGGGCACTGTTTCATTGTACTGTCTTTAATGTCGGGCTCTGTTTAATTTTGCCTTGTTAACTGTAGGTCACTGTTTCATTGTGCTGTATTTAATGCCGGGCTGTGTTTAATTTTACATTGTTCAGTGTAGGGCACTGATTCATTGCACCGTATTTAATGTCGGGCTGTGTTTAAGTTTACATTGTTCAGTGTAGGGCACTGATTCATTGTACTGTATTTAATGTCGGGCTATGTTTAATTTTACATTGTTGCTGGTAGCGCACTGTTTAATTGTACTGTATTTAATGTCGCGCTCTGTTTAATTTTACCTTGTTGCTTGTAGGGCACTGTTTCATTGTACCGTATTTAATGTCGGGCTCTGTTTAATTTTACCTTGTTCACTGTAGGGCACTGTTTCATTGCACCGTATTTAATGTCGGGCTGTGTTTAATTTTACATTGTTCAGTGTAGTGCACTGTTTCATTGTACCGTTATTAATGTCGAGCTCTGTTTAATTTTACATTGTAGCTTGTAGGACGCTGTTTCATTGTACTGTATTTAATGTCTGGCTCTGTTTAATTTTACCTTGTTCACTGTAGGTCACTGTTTCATTGTACTGCATTTAATGTCGGGCTCTGTTTAATTTTACCTTGTTTACTGTAGGTCACTGTTTCATTGCACTGTATTTAATGTCGGGCTCTGTTTAATTTTACCTCGTTGCTTGTAGGACACTGTTTCATTGTACTGTATTTAATGTCGGGCTCTGTTTAATTTTACCTTGTTCACTGTAGGGCACTGTTTCATTGTACTGTATTTAATGTCGGGCTGTGTTTAATTTTACATTGTTCAGTGTAGGGCACTGATTCATTGTACCGTATTTAATGTCGGGCTCTGTTTAATTTTACATTGTTCACTGTAGGGCACTGTTTCATTGTACCGTATTTAATGTCGGGCTCTGTTTAATTTTACATTGTTGCTGGTAGGGCACTGATTCATTGTACCGTATTTAATGTCGGGCTGTGTTTAATTTTACATTGTTCACTGTAGGGCACTGTTTCATTGTACCGTATTTAATGTCGGGCTCTGTTTAATTTTAACTTGTTCAGTGTAGGGCACTGTTTCATTGTAACGTATTTAATGTCGGGCTCTGTTTAATTTTACCTTGTTCAGTGTAGGGCACTGTTTCATTGTACCGTCTTTACTGTCGGGTTGTGTTTAATTGTACATTGTTCACTGTAGGGCACTGTTTCATTGTACTGTATTTAATGTCGGGCTCTGTTTAATTTTACCTTGTTCAGTGTAGGGCACTGTTTCATTGTACCGTATTTACTGTCGGGCTGTGTTTAATTTTACATTGTTCAGTGTAGGGCACTGTTTCATTGTACCGTATTTAGTCGGGCTGTGTTTAATTTTACCTTGCTCAGTGGAGGGCACTGTTACATTGTACTGTATTTAATGTCGGGCTCTGTTTAATTTTACCTTGTTGCTTGTAGGGCACTGTTTCATTGTACCGTATTTAATTTCGGGCTCTGTTTAATTTTACCTTGTTCACTGTAGGTCACTGTTTCATTGCACCGTATTTAATGTCGGGCTGTGTTTAATTTTACATTGTTCAGTGTAGTGCACTGTTTCATTCTACCGTATTTAATGTCGGGCTCTGTTTAATTTTACCTTGTTCACTGTAGGGCACTGTTTCATTGTACTGTATTTAATCTCGGGCTCTGTTTAATTTTACCTTGTTCACTGTAGGGCACTGTTTCATTGTACTGTATTTAATGTCGGGCTGTGTTTAATTTTACATTGTTCAGTGTAGGGCACTGATTCATTGTACCGTATTTAATGTCGGGCTCTGTTTAATTTTACATTGTTCACTGTAGGGCACTGTTTCATTGTACCGTATTTAATGTCGGGCTCTGTTTTATTTTACATTGTTCACATTAGGGCCCTGTTTCATTGTACCGTATTTAATGTCGGGCTCTGTTTAATTTTACGTTGTTCACTGTAGGGCACTGTTTCATTGTACCGTATTTAATGTCGGGCTCTGTTTAATTTTACATTGTTGCTGGTAGGGCACTGATTCATTGTACCGTATTTAATGTCGGGCTGTGTTTAATTTTACATTGGATTTCGGCGGCAGCGGTGCGCAGGGGCCTTCTTGGAGGTGAGTAGTGAATTTAAAACCACTTACCTTTACAGGAGCAGCCCTTTGGATTTCGGCGGCAGCGGTGCGCAGGGGCCTTCTGGGAGGTGAGTAGTTAGTTTAAAAACCACTTACCTTTACAGGAGCAGCCCTTTGGATTTCGGCGGCAGCGGTGCGCAGGGGCCTTCTTGGAGGTGAGTAGTGAATTTAAAACCACTTACCTTTACAGGAGCAGCCCATTGGATTTCGGCGGCAGCGGTGCGCAGGGGCCTTCTTGGAGGTGAGTAGTGAATTTAAAACCACTTACCTTTACAGGAGCAGCCCTTTGGATTTCGGCGGCAGCGGTGCGCAGGGGCCTTCTTGGAGGTGAGTAGTGAATTTAAAACCTTACCTTTACAGGAGCAGCCCTTTGGATTTCGGCGGCAGCGGTGCGCAGGGGCCTTCTTGGAGGTGAGTAGTGAATTTAAAACCTTACCTTTACAGGAGCAGCCCTTTGGATTTCGGCGGCAGCGGTGCGCAGGGGCCTTCTGGGAGGTGAGTAGTTAGTTTAAAAACCTTACCTTTACAGGAGCAGCCCATTGGATTTCGGCGGCAGCGGTGCGCAGGGGCCTTCTTGGAGGTGAGTAGTGAATTTAAAACCACTTACCTTTACAGGAGCAGCCCTTTGGATTTCGGCGGCAGCGGTGCGCAGGGGCCTTCTGGGAGGTGAGTAGTTAGTTTAAAAACCTTACCTTTACAGGAGCAGCCCATTGGATTTCGGCGGCAGCGGTGCGCAGGGGCCTTCTTGGAGGTGAGTAGTGAATTTAAAACCACTTACCTTTACAGGAGCAGCCCTTTGGATTTCGGCGGCAGCGGTGCGCAGGGGCCTTCTGGGAGGTGAGTAGTTAGTTTAAAAACCACTTACCTTTACAGGAGCAGCCCATTGGATTTCGGCGGCAGCGGTGCGCAGGGGCCTTCTTGGAGGTGAGTAGTGAATTTAAAACCACTTACCTTTACAGGAGCAGCCCTTTGGATTTCGGCGGCAGCGGTGCGCAGGGGCCTTCTTGGAGGTGAGTAGTGAATTTAAAACCTTACCTTTACAGGAGCAGCCCTTTGGATTTCGGCGGCAGCGGTGCGCAGGGGCCTTCTTGGAGGTGAGTAGTGAATTTAAAACCTTACCTTTACAGGAGCAGCCCTTTGGATTTCGGCGGCAGCGGTGCGCAGGGGCCTTCTGGGAGGTGAGTAGTTAGTTTAAAAACCTTACCTTTACAGGAGCAGCCCATTGGATTTTGGTGCGCAGGGGCCTTCTTGGAGGTGAGTAGTTACAGCAGTTTTATTTGTTTTTATATAAGGCGGGAACCGGAAGTTCTACCTCTGGCAAGTTTCCCCCCCCCCCCACCCCCCCCCCCCCCAACCAATAAATTCTGGTGGAGAGGAAACCCGAGACACTACACGTGTAGAGTCTCCCACCCGCCCTCCTCCTCTAACCTAATAATAAGACCCATTGGTGTAAGGTAAGTGCCATATTATATTATTAGCATTGTGCAGGTCAAGGATCGGTGGTGGAGGAGCAGTCTCTGTCAGCGAGAGAACCTGAGAACATCTCAGACACTCAGAAGGCAAGTAAGTGATTTTTACTTTTATACCTTTTTTCAAATTGTGTGTGTCGGGGGGGAAATTGAAGCGACATCACAGAAAAGCTGTGACCTGAGTGGCTGGTTGGGATTCTAACCTAAATTTAAAAAATATTTGAGTATTTGGGAACTAATTAAACATAATAACTTAATTATAATTTAGAGGATATCTAAGCCAGAGATCGGAGAGTATTATAGTTAGCTATCGCATTTCTATTACAAATTTAGTGCTAGGAAACAGATAGTTGACAGTAACTTTGCAATTAAAAAAAAAAAAGTATTTATATATATAAAAAAAAAAAAAGAGACAAATTTTAATTTTAATTAATTGACGCAATGTCAGTTAGAGGGGTGCTGTGCTCTGACTGTGAGATGTGGCAGGTCCGGGAGGCTTCCAGCGTCCCGGGTGGCTTCATCTGCAGAAAGTGCACCCAACTGGAGCTCCTCACAGACCGCATGGTTCGGTTGGAGCAGCAATTGGATGCACTTAGGAGCATGCAGGTCGCGGAAAGCGTCATAGATCGCAGTTATGTAAATGTGGTCACACCCAAGGTGCAGGCAGAGAAATGGGTGACCACCAGAAAGGGCAGGCAGTCAGTGCAGGAATCCCCTGTGGTTGTCCCCCTCTCGAACAGATATACCCCTTTGGATACTGTCGGGGGGGATAGCCTATCAGGGGAAAACAGCAGCAGCCAGAGCAGTGGCACCACGGCTGGCTCTGATGTTCAGAAGGGAGGGTCAAAGCGCAGAAGAGTAATAGTAATAGGGGACTCTATAGTCAGGGGCACAGATAGGCGCTTCTGTGGACGTGAAAGAGACTCCAGGATGGTATGTTGCCTCCCTGGTGCCAGGGTCCAGGATGTCTCCGAACGGGTAGAGGGAATTCTGAAGGGGGAGGGCAAACAGGCAGAGGTCGTTGTACATATTGGTACTAACGACATAGGCAGGAAGGGGCATGAGGTCCTGCAGCAGGAATTCAGGGAGCTAGGCAGAAAGTTAAAGGACAGGACCTCGAGGGTTGTAATCTCGGGATTACTCCCTGTGCCACGTGCCAGTGAGGCTAGAAATAGGAAGATAGAGCAGACAAACACGTGGCTAAACAGCTGGTGTAGGAGGGAGGGTTTCCGTTTTCTGGACCACTGGGAGCTCTTCCGGGGCAGGTGTGACCTGTGTAAGATGGACGGGTTGCATCTAAACCGGAGAGGCATAAATATCCTGGCCGCGAGGTTTGCTAGTGTCACACGGGAGGGTTTAAACTAGTATGGCAGGGGGGTGGGTACGGGAGCAATAGGTCAGAAGGTGAGAGCATTGAGGGAGAACTAGGGAATAGGGACAGTGTGGCTCTGAGGCAGAGCAGACGGGGAAAAGTTGCTGAACACAGCGGGTCTGGTGGCCTGAAGTGCATATGTTTTAATGCAAGGAGCATTACGGGTAAGGCAGATGAACTTAGAGCTTGGATTACTACTTGGAACTATGATGTTATTGCCATTACAGAGACCTGGTTGAGGGAAGGGCAGGATTGGCAGCTAAACGTTCCAGGATTTAGATGTTTCAGGCGGGATAGAGGGGGATGTAAAAGGGGAGGCGGAGTTGCGCTACTTGTTCGGGAGAATATCACAGCTATACTGCGAGAGGACACCTCCGAGGGCAGTGAGGCTATATGGGTAGAGATCAGGAATAAGAAGGGTGCAGTCACAATGTTGGGGGTATACTACAGGCCTCCCAACAGCCAGCGGGAGATAGAGGAGCAGATAGGTAGACAGATTTTGGAAAAGAGTAAAAACAACAGGGTTGTGGTGATGGGAGACTTCAACTTCCCCAATATTGACTGGGACTCACTTAGTGCCAGGGGCTTAGACGGGGCAGAGTTTGTAAGGAGCATCCAGGAGGGCTTCTTAAAACAATATGTAAACAGTCCAACTAGGGAAGGGGCGGTACTGGACCTGGTATTGGGGAATGAGCCCGGCCAGGTGGTAGATGTTTCAGTAGGGGAGCATTTCGGTAACAGTGACCACAATTCAGTAAGTTTTAAAGTACTGGTGGACAAGGATAAGAGTGGTCCGAGGATGAATGTGCTAAATTGGGGGAAGGCTAATTATGACAATATTAGGCGGGAACTGAAGAACATAGATTGGGGGCGGATGTTTGAGGGCAAATCAACATCTGACATGTGGGAGGCTTTCAAGTGTCAGTTGAAGGGAATACAGGACAGGCATGTTCCTGTGAGGAAGAAAGATAAATACGGCAATTTTCGGGAACCTTGGATGACGAGTGATATTGTAGGCCTCGTCAAAAAGAAAAAGGAGGCATTTGTCAGGGCTAAAAGGCTGGGAACAGACGAAGCATGTGTGGCATATAAGGAAAGTAGGAAGGAACTTAAGCAAGGAGTCAGGAGGGCTAGAAGGGGTCATGAAAAGTCATTGGCAAATAGGGTTAAGGAAAATCCCAAGGCTTTTTACACTTACATAAAAAGCAAGAGGGTAGCCAGGGAAAGGGTTGGCCCACTGAAAGATAGGCAAGGGAATCTATGTGTGGAGCCAGAGGAAATGGGCGAGGTACTAAATGAATACTTTGCATCAGTATTCACCAAAGAGAAGGAATTGGTAGATGTTGAGTCTGGAGAAGGGGGTGTAGATAGCCTGGGTCACATTGTGATCCAAAAAGACGAGGTGTTGGGTGTCTTAAAAAATATTAAGGTAGATAAGTCCCCAGGGCCTGATGGGATCTACCCCAGAATACTGAAGGAGGCTGGAGAGGAAATTGCTGAGGCCTTGACAGAAATCTTTGGATCCTCGCTGTCTTCAGGGGATGTCCCGGAGGACTGGAGAATAGCCAATGTTGTTCCTCTGTTTAAGAAGGGTAGCAAGGATAATCCCGGGAACTACAGGCCGGTGAGCCTTACTTCAGTGGTAGGGAAATTACTGGAGAGAATTCTTCGAGACAGGATCTACTCCCATTTGGAAGCAAATGGACGTATTAGTGAGAGGCAGCACGGTTTTGTGAAGGGGAGGTCGTGTCTCACTAACTTGATAGAGTTTTTCGAGGAGGTCACTAAGATGATTGATGCAGGTAGGGCAGTGGATGTTGTCTACATGGACTTCAGTAAGGCCTTTGACAAGGTCCCTCATGGTAGACTAGTACAAAAGGTGAAGTCACACGGGATCAGGGGTGAGCTGGCAAGGTGGATTCAGAACTGGCTAGGCCATAGAAGGCAGAGGGTAGCAATGGAGGGATGCTTTTCTAATTGGAGGGCTGTGACCAGTGGTGTTCCACAGGGATCAGTGCTGGGACCTTTGCTGTTTGTAGTATATATAAATGATTTGGAGGAAAATGTAACTGGTCTGATTAGTAAGTTTGCAGACGACACAAAGGTTGGTGGAATTGCGGATAGCGATGAGGACTGTCTGAGGATACAGCAGGATTTAGGTTGTCTGGAGACTTGGGCGGAGAGATGGCAGATGGAGTTTAATCCGGACAAATGTGAGGTAATGCATTTTGGAAGGGCCAATGCAGGTAGGGAATATACAGTGAATGGTAGAACCCTCAAGAGTATTGAAAGTCAAAGAGATCTAGGAGTACAGGTCCACAGGTCATTGAAAGGGGCAACACAGGTGGAGAAGGTAGTCAAGAAGGCATACGGCATGCTTGCCTTCATTGGACGGGGCATTGAGTATAAGAATTGGCAAGTCATGTTGCAGCTGTATAGAACCTTAGTTAGGCCACACTTGGAGTATAGTGTTCAATTCTGGTCGCCACACTACCAGAAGGATGTGGAGGCTTTAGAGAGGGTGCAGAAGAGATTTACCAGAATGTTGCCTGGTATGGAGGGCATAAGCTATGAGGAGCGATTGAATAAACTCGGTTTGTTCTCTCTGGAACGAAGGAGGTTGAGGGGCGACCTGATAGAGGTCTACAAAATTATGAGGGGCATAGACAGAGTGGATAGTCAGAGGCTTTTCCCCAGGGTAGAGGGGTCAATTACTAGGGGGCATAGGTTTAAGGTGAGAGGGGCAAGGTTTAGAGTAGATGTACGAGGCAAGTTTTTTACGCAGAGGGTAGTGGGTGCCTGGAACTCGCTACCGGAGGAGGTAGTGGAAGCAGGGACGATAGGGACATTTAAGGGGCATCTTGACAAATATATGAATAGGATGGGAATAGAAGGATACGGACCCAGGAAGTGTAGAAGATTGTAGTTTAGTCGGGCAGTATGGTCGGCGCGGGCTTGGAGGGCCGAAGGGCCTGTTCCTGTGCTGTACATTTCTTTGTTCTTTGTTCTTTGTACATTGTTCACTGTAGGGCACTGTTTCATTGTACCGTATTTAATGTCGGGCTCTGTTTAATTTTACCTTGTTCAGTGAAGGGCACTGTTTCATTGTACCGTATTTAATGTCGGGCTCTGTTTAATTTTACCTTGTTCAGTGTAGGGCACTGTTTCATTGTACTGTATTTACTGTCGGGCTGTGTTTAATTGTACATTGTTCACTGTAGGGCACTGTTTCCTTGTACCGTATTTAATGTCGGGCTGTGTTTAATTGTACATTGTTCACTGTAGGGCACTGTTTCATTGTACTGTATTTAATGTCGGGCTCTGTTTAATTTTACCTTGTTCAGTGTAGGGCACTGTTTCATTGTACCGTATTTAATGTCGGGCTGTGTTTAATTTTACATTGTTCAGTGTAGGGCACTGTTTCATTGTACCGTATTTAATGTCGGGCTGTGTTTAATTTTACCTTGCTCAGTGGAGGGCACTGTTACATTGTACTGTATTTAATGTCGTGCTCTGTTTAATTTTACATTGTTCACTGTAGGGCACTGTTTCATTGTACCGTATTTAATGTCGGGCTATGTTTAATTTTACATTGTTCAGTGTAGGGCACTGTTTCATTGTACCGTATTTAATGTCGGGCTGTGTTTTATTTTACATTGTTCACATTAGGGCCCTGTTTCATTGTACCGTATTTAATGTCGGGCTCTGTTTAATTTTACGTTGTTCACTGTAGGGCACTGTTTCATTGTACCGTATTTAATGTCGGGCTCTGTTTAATTTTACATTGTTGCTGGTAGGGCACTGATTCATTGTACCGTATTTAATGTCGGGCTGTGTTTAATTTTACATTGTTCACTGTAGGGCACTGTTTCATTGTACCGTATTTAATGTCGGGCTCTGTTTAATTTTACCTTGTTCAGTGAAGGGCACTGTTTCATTGTACCGTATTTAATGTCGGGCTCTGTTTAATTTTACCTTGTTCAGTGTAGGGCACTGTTTCATTGTACTGTATTTACTGTCGGGCTGTGTTTAATTGTACATTGTTCACTGTAGGGCACTGTTTCCTTGTACCGTATTTAATGTCGGGCTGTGTTTAATTGTACATTGTTCACTGTAGGGCACTGTTTCATTGTACTGTATTTAATGTCGGGCTCTGTTTAATTTTACCTTGTTCAGTGTAGGGCACTGTTTCATTGTACCGTATTTAATGTCGGGCTGTGTTTAATTTTACATTGTTCAGTGTAGGGCACTGTTTCATTGTACCGTATTTAATGTCGGGCTGTGTTTAATTTTACCTTGCTCAGTGGAGGGCACTGTTACATTGTACTGTCTTTAATGTCGGGCTCTGTTAAATTTTGCCTTGTTTACTGTAGGTCACTGTTTCATTGTGCTGTATTTAATGCATGGCTGTGTTTAATTTTACATTGTTCAGTGTAGGGCACTGATTCATTGTACCGTATTTAATGTCGGGCTGTGTTTAAGATTACATTGTTCACTGTAGGGCACTGATTCATTGTACTGTATTTAATGTCGGGCTCTGTTTAATTTTACCTTGTTCACTGTAGGTCACTGTTTCATTGCACCGTATTTAATGTCGGGCTGTGTTTAATTTTACGTTGTTCAGTGTAGTGCACTGTTTCATTCTACCGTATTTAATGTCGGGCTCTGTTTAATTTTACCTTGTTGCTTGTAGGGCACTGT